>NW_022900925.1:4622227-4700303 GCF_012274545.1 Fukomys damarensis
ATATATATGCTGTAGACTGAGCCCTAGGCCTGCCCTTCTTCACCTGTGAATTGTGCTTCCTGTATTTTGGAGGAAGCTGCAACATTAGTGGGCAGCATATCTCAACTTCAAACATGTGTAAGGCTTATATCTTGATATAGCCTGCAAGATAGGTAACTTGACAGACAATAGGAATATGGACTAGATCACCCACCCTGCAGACATCCCCAGATCCCACTGATGTACCTGCCTGCAGCTCATAACACACCTTTTTCTTTTGAGGGCTCACACTCAACTCTCGAGTATGTACTAAAATCTCTTCCTAGTAAATTCTTCCTGTGCCTCTTATTCATGGAAGTCAGTAAATCTCAAAACAGTCTGTGTTTAGGGTGGGTTAAATTCCTCATCTCAGCTTCTGAAGCCTCCTCAGACCATGTCCGGTGACAGTGTCAGGTTGCTTATATTGAGGAATACACTTCATTTAAAAATAGCTTATTATTAGTTTTTTTTTTTTGGTACAAGAGCTTACATTCTTTTTGATGACTGCATGTCTGAAAAACATAATAGTTACATTCTCTTTAGGGAACTGATATATATAGAATTTCTTGATCATTTTAAATCCATGACTCTCCCTTCCCTCCCCTTCTTTCCTTCTCAACTTTAAACTATAAACTCTTATTTCAATTAAATCAGTCATATGCAGTAGGTGTGAAGAAAATGAACCCTTCCTTTATCATACTGGTGAAATTAAAGGTGGCATTAATCAATTTCCTGGCTCAGGTGCAATGGTTTACTCTGATGCCTTTCCCACCAAAAGTTACCTGTGAACAGCTTCCCTACCTCCTGGGTACTCTCTTGTCTGGGCTGATGACTGTTCTGGGACACTGCATGAGCAGAGGATAGAGATGAGAAGAAGTAAGTCCAGTGTTCTGTTACAGCAGCAAAAATGAACGAAGATAATGAAGTAAATGTGTTCCAGTAGGAAAGAATTTGTGCTCCTGTTAAGTAAGCACTACCAAATGCTTTCCCACTCTGTCCTCACATCCCCTGCGGGAGACAGTTTGGCTTGGTCAGAAATTAAAGAAAAAGGGACAGAGCAGGGGAAGTCTCCAGCAATTAAAATGAGCTTTCAAAGGCCCAAAGCCACAGAAGGATGATTCTAATAGAGAGTTCACAGGCTAAAAGGAGCTTAATGCAGACCATATCAGCGACAAGCAGCCTCCGACCTGCACTGCTATGAGTAAATTTCAGAAACCAGAAAATGTCCTAGCTACATTCTAGATAAAAAAGAACACTAACCTTTTACCCAATACAAGTAAAGATAAATGTTTGGTCAATATAAGTTGATAGGTATACCCAGCTAATATTTAAGTGTTTATGTGTTAGACGCTAAGCTTTGGTGTTGATTTAATTAGTATTCCTTAAAACTTTTTGTGGTAAGCTCTTTAAAGGCATCAATTATGAAAGAGGAAACAGAAGCAGGGAAGCCATGTGCTTGACCAAGTTTAGAAAGGAAGCAAGGGATAGAGCATGAGTAGAAACTAGATAGTCTGGCTCCAGAGCCTTCACTCTTAACCACTGCTCTCCCACCTGTGGTATGCATAAGACACATAATCACAGGGGACTGTGTACTTGAGAGTTTCCAGTCAACTGAGTCACATTAGCAGAGCATTTCTGAGCAGTTATACTATATTAACCATGGCGCTAGACGGCTTTATACTTAAATTTTGCAACAGTTCTGACAAATCTATTTCACTGTATTTAAGCTTTTTTCTTGGGAGAGTAGATTTGGAACAGAAGCGATAGCATTTCTACAGAGACTAATTTTATAGGAAAAACCCAAAAGAAAAAAATTTATCATTATTTTTATTGACACATGTTTGTAATATATTATGATTGCATTCATCATGAGTAATCAGTAAATGTAAATGACATTTTTAATTCTTTTTTAGTCCTCCCCTCCCTTCACTTCTCTGCATATCTTAGATCCCTTCTCAGATATATATTTTATTTGCAGTACATGATGAGACCTTCTGAATGTACACAGCCCTTCATTATTCTCCCCTTTCTTTTCAGTAGCCCTGTTTCTCGCCTCCATCTTTCCTTTCCCCTATGCTATGCCAAACATCCATCTCCCTAATTCCTAATGTCTATTCTTTATTCGGAATTTACAGTACAGTATTTATATAGTAGGTTTCTCATATTAGACAAACCATATGACATTTGAGCTCATGTGTCTGATTTAGTTCACTCAACATTATGGTCTTAGGGTGCACCTATTTTCCTACCTATGACTCAGGTTCATCTTTCCAAAGGAAAAATTTAATGAATGAATCCTAGTGTCTCTGCTTCCTTTGGTCGTTCACACCTCATTCATAATGTATACGGCTGACCCAAGTAGGAAGAGCCTTTCCCATCTCACATTTACACAAGCCCTGGCAGAACATCTGGGCAGGATAACTTACTTCAGGAGATGGCATTGTAGCTCTCATGAACCCTCCTCATCGATGCCATGTGTCATATCTATTATCATATTATACATATTATACATATAATATTATACATATAATATATTATACATATAATACACATTAAATAATATGTATTATTTAATACAAACGGCATCTTGCTTAGAAAATATTCCAGGGTTGGAATGTTTATCTAACTGACCAACAAAGTAGGATTTTATCAGTTTTGTGTCCCTGGCTTCACGCTATCACCACAACAATTTCCTAAAAATTCTTAAAGGTCTTCTTCTTGGTCAAAAATTTTTCTTAGCTCTGTGTTTGTGTACTGAAGTCCAGCCACTCCATCTACCATTTGAAATCTTCCCATGCTCTGATGTGAACTCTTTTTATGTTACTTTGCATGATGTCTTCCTCCCTCTTCCACTCTCTAATAGGGTCCCTGTCACCCTGACTTCAGTGCAGTGGTGTGTGCATTTTGGGATAACCTCCCATGCTCCCCACCTCCACACTTCTCCACACTTCATACTGTGAGTTTTTCAAAACCCACATACAATGCTGTTTTTGTCATTGTCCCCTCTCCATTTGCTCCATAACTTCAAGCTATTCCCCCTTCTTACTATAGCCCTTCATCTGAGACCTTCTGTGACCCTTCAAATTCTCTATTATTATTTACAGACAATTTTTGCTTTCCTAGATTGCAATTTCTTTGAATGTAGGACTGGTTTCCAAATGGGTTAGAAATAGAGTCCTACAGAGCGCTGTGGTGAAGGACATCAGGGGACAAGAGTGGGCCCCCCCGCTGTAACAGTGCTCACTCACATTCTCACACTTCACTGAGAACTGACCAGAGGCAATGACTCAACTTTTTCTTTAACCTTGCATTTTTGTTTGCCTTAAAATGATCCCAATTGTGTCATTTTGTTACCACATCTTTCTTTGGGCGGGTACTGGGAATTGAACTCGGGTCCTTGCACTTGCAAGGCAGGCTACCGAACCACTGAGCTAAATCCCTGGCCCCTTGTTACCACATCTTATGAGTTTTCCTATTGGAAAGTGTTTATCCCAGATCACTTCAAAGCCCATTCATCTCCTCATTTCCCTGGATGCTGGGCAGTTGCATTTTTACTCAAGCACTGATCATTAAACAAACCCCTAAAAAAATCCTCAAATTCTGCCTAGTAGCAATCAAGGGAGTAGAGATGACTTCATACTAATTAACTTTCGCCGCAGCAAATTATATGGAAAGTAACTGACAAAGATCATTTGTCTTCAAAAGTGTTTAGATAGCTTCACTTTCCTTGCCTTCCCACCACAATAGAATTTGATAATTTCCAACAGAGCTGGATGAATAACTCTTGAACTCTGATTTTCTCCACTCATGGCTCTACCGAAGTAATGTTTTGAAGATCTGAACAGGACAGCTTGGTGTGTTCTCTATTGCCTGCTTCAACATCAGGAGTAACCAATGAATAGCTCTTCTTACCTGTTTGGTCTTACCCTGGAACGTAATGTGTGTTACTCTACCTGGCTTAGACCACAGCCTGTCTTGCTCCTCTCCTATTCTTGCCTCTCTTCCAGGATCAGGTCCCCTTTTACCAACACCTTAACTACAAGAATACTGCTCAATAAGAAGTTCCTATATGGCACCCATCAACAGCTTTATATGAGCACCTAGAAGGCTTGTGGTCAGCAGTGTATTAGAGCTGAGTCCTACTGGCTTGGTATAGTCAATTGTTTGCAACTCTTCTTGACTTCATAGACTCTACATTCAGTGATGACTTGCAGGTAACCTGAAATATACCTCAGTAAGAGTGTTCACACCTTCATAATTGGCCAACACTACTAATGCAGGCTAGTTTGGGCAATTTTTCATTGTATGTTTTAGAGAGTATATTTAGCAAATGCCACCCAAATGAGCCCACTGCTACTCCTAATGACAAATGTAATATGCAATATCTGTCCACAAAGATATTGTAACATTTTTCCGACTACAAAAAAATGCACCTTGTTTCTCTGAGGCCAAGTCCATAGGAAGAAGCTAAGATATTCCATTGCTTGTTGCAAGAAAGCATCTACTGAAATAAAGGTCCAGAAATAACCTAGGTAGGCTTCTTCTTTCCACCCAGTGCTGGCCTAAGGTATAATCTTTCTCTGACTCCAAGAAACAGATGAACCTAGGTAAGAGTGTGGGGGGTGTGCATCGGCCTGATGAACTTCTTAAAAAGGACAAATGAAGTCAATAAATGTCGAGAATAGAAAGAGCTGATTCCATTCCAGGGCTTGAGCAGCCTGTAGTACATTTCCATATCATGCTGGCCATAATGGGAAGTGACAGCTGATGAAAGCTGCTATTCATGGTCATCTGAAACAGCTTTTCCTCCCAGATGAAATTCAGTGTGGCGTGAGTCTAAACACACAGACCAAAGGCCGGGTGAATGTATTCCCCAAGTCCCAAAGGGCTGGCAGAGGCGACTGTTTGCAAAGGGGGCTTCCTGACTGGGCATCAAAGAGACTCACTGTAAACAATGGGGGTCTTTATGACCTTGCTCTGCTCAATCCCGAGATGGTGGTCCTGGTCTAGACTCTGTCCATCTCAGGTCCTCCTCTTTGTTTATAGTCAGCCACTGGGGTGACTTTGAGGTTTCATAACTAGTATTTTCCACAACTATAATGAACAAAGCTCAGATTTATCCTCAATGCCTTCTAGGTGAACTATTTCCCTTTGGGGCACAATGCTGGGGTGGGCAGCATGATGCTTGAGCTGATTCAGTTTGGAGATGACTACTCTGACTCTTTGTCTGGAAGAATCAAGAACAGTTGCTGGTTTTAAGAAAAGATGCATTTGCACAGAGTTTGGGAATAGGCAATCCAGGCAGCCCATAGGACTGTCATGAGCTCAAGGCAAAAAATACTCTACAGTAGAACAAGAAGCTATAGCTTCTGCTCCATTTCTTGCCATCTGACATTGAAATGAAGTCACAAACATGGTTTCCATCAAAACAGAATTGGTGGTATTCTATTAGCCTAGGGTGTTAGGAGGTAGTAACTAAAGTAGCCAGTAGCTTAGTAACTAGAGAATGGATGGTCACTTGGAACAAAAGCACATGAGTCAGGAATGCATGTCCTGTGGAAAAGCCAACATAATCTACACTAGGGTGAGTACTGGGAAAGTGGTAAGAGAGGAATCCAAGGCTAAGAAAAATCTAATCCTCTCCCTGTGTTGAGTCATCTATTAAGATCTCTGTGGTTTTCCTTCTTGCTCTGAGGTTAAAGTACCAGAAATTTGACTGCAGGTAACTCAACAAAAGAAGTAGAACCTACAGTAAAACAGGCTGGACAGAAGAAGACTACAAGCCTGGGAGCACAGAGCCAAAATGTGAAAAGTCCCTTCTGTTTCTCCACATTCTTGCCACATTTCTTAGATCCCCATGAAAGAGTACTAATCTTAGGCCACAAACTCCCTTCTATAGGAAGTGTGACTGTATTTTTTAATGATTGATCTTATTATCTCTGTTAATGTTTTATGTCACTGGGTAGTAGAAATTAACTTTCTAGCACCCTTCTGTGTTACCAGAAGCCTAAAATAATGATGTATAGAACTTAACATGCAAGTCTTGAATGTGTGAGTCACAGGCCTCTCAGTTTCTGAAGCACTGAGCCTCAGTTTCTGAACATGTGCCTTTGCAGGTGTGTGTGCAGCCTGTGAGTATATGTGTGTATGTGAATATGTGCACTGGGGCAGTGGTCTCAGGTGTGTACACCAGTACCGGCATTAATTGGGCTACTCTTGTTGCTATCATCTCTTCAGTTACTTGACTGTCCAGCTCATTGCTTCATTCTTCTTGTCCTAGCCAAAAGACCTCCAAGTCTAGCTTTCCTTTTGAATTTCTTATAGTTTTCAGGGAATTTCAAGCACTCAGGCATTCTCATGTGCCATCCCCCAGCCACAAGAACTCTGAACACTGGGGATAAGCACTGTGACCATTTCTACCCTGTTGCAGTGCTGGACTCCTGGGAAAGGGCTTTCCACCTCCCCAAGCTCCACCCAGTTTTCACTGCCTGGTTGTCCAACCTACAGGTGTTAGTTATACTGTCTGGATCTGAGAGAGCCAGGAGGGTAGCAAACGGGTAATACCTGCCCCTAATTTCCTTTTTCTTCCAAGTCTTCCTTCCTCCAAATATCTTCTCTCCTCCTAACCTATGAGATGTAGTGTGTGGGTAGGGTGACTTCATCTACTTTCTCATTTTGATATTTATGAGCACATCTAATGAGCCATGTAAGCATTTAAAGCTATAAGGCTGAAGACTGCGTGACTTCAAAATCTTATTCTTTAAAATCATTACTCCTGCCAGGAGTTGTGAAAATCATTTATAACCCCAAATTGACTCAATTATTATTATTTTTGGCATAGCTGCTAAAATATTATACTTTTTTAAGATGTAAGTGGAATACTCTACCTGTCTAGGTTAGGAAAAGTGTCATAGGGTAAAAGAAAAGTAAAGGAAGACCTTTGCTTAACATTTCAAAATACTATCCTGCCTGATCAGGTGTTGCTTTTGGTCAGCTATCAAGCATCCCACATTTACTGTATGTACTGAGACTGTGACTTCAAGGGTATCTTAGGAGTATTTGTGAGAAGAGATCAGCATTGAGCAGATAAATTCTTAAATACAGAGGACTTGAAAACTTAAGATCCTGTCACAAGCTTTGGACAAGAATAAAATAGGCTTTTCATTTCTCTTCCAGTCTCTTAGATGGAACAGACATCCCACCATAAGACGTTTCATTCAGGAACACTCATGAAAAGTCTTCAGGATGTCTATCTTCTCAGTATAAAGTAGTAGACAAACCTGATGGGAAGGGAAGCTTAGAAACTTAGCGATAAATAATATCCCAGCTTTACTGCTGACTTCTACAAGAAACTTGGGGAAGAATTGTTGCCACTACTTCTCAAACTCTTTAATGAAATTGAAATGGAAGCAGTGCTTTCAAATTCATTCCCGGAAGCAAGTGTTACTTTGATTCCAAAACCGGGGACAGACCCAACCAAAAAAGAGAATTATACACCAGTCTCCCTAGTGAACATAGATGCAGAAATCCTCATAAGATACTGGAAAACAGAATACAGAGGATCATCAAGAAGATCATACAACCTGACCAAGTGGGATTAATCCCAGGGATGCAAGGATGGTTCAACATATGCAAATCAATAAATGTAACACATTATATTGGCAGAGCCAAGGACAAAAACCATATTATAATCTCAATAAATGCAGAAAAGGCATTTGACAAAATCTAACACCTATTCATGATTTAAAAAAACACTATGGAAAATTGGAAGATGGTTTTTATCTCAGCTTGATGAAAGCCATCTATGAAAAACCAATGGCCAACATCATACTAATTGGTTAAAAACTGAAATCAGTTATGCTAAAATCAGGATTGTCACCACTCCTGTTCAATATAGTCCTGGAAATATTAGCCACAACAATTAGACAAGAGAAAGAAATAAAAGGACTGAAGATAGGAAAGGAAGAAGCTGAACTGTCAATAGTTGCTAATGATATGATACTCTATGTAGAAGACCCCCAAAACTCTGCCAAAAGACCCATAGACTTAACTGAAAGATGCAGTTGAGTTGCTGGTTACAAGGTCAGTTCTCAAAAGTCAATAGCATTCTTGTACTTAAAAACAGACTCATAGACAGAGAAATTGTGGAAACAATTTCTTTCACAATAATATCTAAAAAATAAAATATCTAGGAATCAATCTAATGAAAGAAGTAAAAGATCTCTACTTTGAAAACCATAGCACTTTGAAAAAAGAAACAGAGGATATCAGAAAATGAAAAGACATCCTTTGGTCCTGAATAGGAAAAACCAACATAGTGAGAATGGTCATACTTCCAAAACTGCTATGTAGATTCGATGCAATCCTGATTGAAATTCCAGCAATGTATTTTACAGGACTAGAGAAAACAATCCAAAAGTTCATTTGGAACCAGAATGGCAAAATCAATTATTTGCAACAAAAACAAGGTGGGGGTATCACCATCCCCAACTTTGAACTGTACTAAAAAGAGACTGTGATTTAAAAAAAAAAAAAAAAAAAAAAGCATGGTACTGGCAAAGGAACAGACCCAAGGATCGATGGAACAGACTAGAAGATGCAGAAACAACTCCAGACATACTCAGCTATCTCATTTTTGAGAAAGGAGCCACACACCCCCACTGGAGGAAAGATAGGCTCTTTAATAAATGGTGCTGGACATTGAGGTCAAACTCTTAAGTGAAGTAAATAGAATACACATGTGTAAATACCAAATAGTTTCTCTAGTGTGAAAAACTAAAAGTGTAAGTAGGGATAAAATGTATAATAGATATAGGAAGAAATACATCTACAGGAGTAGGGGAAGTGGGAGGGGTAGGGGAAAGGGAAGAAGGGAAAAGAAAAAAATATGAGAAGTGGAAAAACATGGAAACAAACTGTCTGTAAATAGGGAAGGGTGGAGGGGTGAAGGGAGGGCAGGGGAATGGGGAATACATAAGAATCAAGATACATCATATAAAGGTACAAAATCCTAATGATGAATATAACTGTATTGTATTGTATATCTAAAATGTATCAATAAACTTAATGGAAAAAAATAAGTGGTGCTGAAAAAATTGGGCCTCAACTTGTCAAATATTAAAATTAGACCCATATCTTTTACCACACACTAAACTACAATCAAAATAGATCAAGATCTAAATATTAAAAGAGAAACACTAATGCTGCTTGAAAATACGTGAGGTGCTCTTGAAAACATCACCATAGGGAAGGACTCTGAACAAAGCCTCAGTAGAGTGGGAACTAGCACAAAGAATCAACAACTGGGATCTCATCTTATTAAAAAGGTTTTATACAGAAAGAGAAACCACCAATAGTGAAAAGTGTGAAAAAAAATTTTACCAGCTGTTCCTTAGACAAAGCACTACTATCTATAATATATACATAACTTAAAAAAATCAAACCCCCCTAAATTTAAAGACTCAATCCAAGAAATGGGCTTCTGTAATGAACAGACATCTCTGAGATGAAGATGTAGAAGCAGCAAATAAACATATGAAAAAATGTTCAGCATCACTGGTCACTTGAGAGATGCAGATGAAAACAACACTGAGATTCCATCTCACTCTGGAGAAAATGACTGGTATGAAGAAATCAACCAATAACAAATGCTGGCAGGGCTATGGGGAGAAAGGAGCCCTTCTCCACCATTGGGAGTGTAGACTGGTGCAACCACTATGGAAATCAGTGTGGACACTCCTCAAAGAACTAGGATTAGAGGTCCTATATTTGATAAAGCCATTACCCTGCTGGGTATCTTCCCAAAAGAATTAAAATCATCACACCACAGCAATATATGTACACTCATGTTTATAGCAGCACAATCTGTGTTAGCTAAATCTTTGAAACAGTCCAAATGCCCATCAACTGGTGACTGGATAAAGAAGATGTGACTTTTTTTTCATAAAATGGAATACTACTCAGTCATAAAGAATGATAAACTAGAGACACTTATAGCTGAATGGATGCACATTGAGGCCATACCCTTAAATGAAATAAATAAGACACACATGTGTAAATACCAAATAGTTTCTCCCTTCCCATTTTCCCTACACCTTTAGCCCTTTTCTTCCTATTATCTCATTAGGATCTTATGTACTATTTTAGTTTAGTCACACCAGAGAAACTATTCAGTATTTATACATGTGAGACTTATTTATTTCACTTAGGAGTATATCCTCAGTATGCATTCATTTTCCTTTGAATGAATCTAATTTCTCATTCTTTACAGCTGGGCAGTACTCCATTTTATAGAAAAACCACATCTTCTTTATCCAGTCTCCAACTGATGGGCAAATGGGCTGTTTCCAAGTTTTAGCTATTACAAACTGTGCCACTATAAACATGGGTGAGCATATATCACTGTGATATGATTCTTTTAATGCTTTTGGAAAGATACCCAGCAGAGGGATGGCTGGGTAAAATGGGACCTCTAATCCTAGTTCTTTGAGGTATCTCCATATTGATTTCCATAGTGGGTGCACCAGTCTGCACTCCCACCAACAATGGAGAAGGGTTCCTTTCTCCCCACACTCATGCCAGCATTTGTTATTTGTTGATTTCTTGATAGCCGCCATTTTTTATGGGATGAGGTGGAATCTCAGTGTGGTTTTCATCTGCATCTCTCCAATGACCAGTGATGTGGAACATTTTTTCATATATTTACTTGCTGAGATGTGGGAAGGCCACTCGGAGATCTGCTCTCCCTCCAGCCTGCTTGGGCCCAATCAGCGGGACTGGGTATATTTCAACTATTCATATTTTTTACACAGATCATGGAAGCCCAGACATCTGATCTGTTAATGTGATGTGATAGATGCAGGCTTAATATGAATGAAAGTCAGAGTTTCAGAGCTGTGAAATGTATTTGAGAAACGATAGCACTCTGACTGTGGCCTCACTAGGGTGAGGATAAGTCAGTGATGGCTAAGAAGGTATTTGTTCCCAGAATATTATCAGTGGTTTTGTAATTTAGTAATTCTATTTGGGGGGTGGGAAGGGGAGTGAGTGTGCTAGTGCATGAATGATCTCCTGAAATTTATCTGTCATGATGCTGGGGCATTTAACTACAGGGCAACAGAGGTTTCAGATTAACATAGTATAACAAGCAAAAAAAAAATCTTTTATTGAATGTATAGGTTACTGGGATGCCACACGCTTTGAGACAGAACATCTACCACAATCAAAAAGAAAATTACATGTTTTAAAGTAATAAAAGCAGACATGCCCTCATGCACACAAAAAGCTTCACTTGGAGACACAGAGTTCTTAATAAATAATTTATGATTCTTTCAGCCAAATGCACAATGGATTTTTTGCATCATAAATAAATAAGCAAGCTTTTATTTATCCAACGAGACCTCCTTTAGCACACCCATAGAATATCGTCCTTCTACCATCCGTGTTCATTTAAGGGCTAACCAGCTGTTTTTTCTGCGCTCTGTGGAGCAGGAGAAATGGTTCATGCAAATGCAAACAGCGAATAAGTGCAGCTACAGGTATGGTGAGAGCCTTGCTTTTGTATTTTATGATATTTTCTTAAAACCACATAAGAAAAAACAGAATATTGTTTCCTAGAAGGTAGGCTTTATAGATCTATATTGGGTGTAGTGTTGTTTTATAAAAATGTTCATTATTTAGTTACTGCAAATTTAGGGCTAGACAAGTTACTCATTTCCTCTAAGGCAATTTTCTTTCCACTGACTGAACTGTTTAGCCTTGCTGTGAGCTCTAGGAGCTCAACGACAAAGCTTATCCTTCAGTATCAGGGGATTAAATTTTCTAGTCAATTAAATATAATGTCACTAAGATAATTAGGCTAGGAGACTGTGGCAGTTTGAAAACATCTCTGCAGATTTTTCCCTCTTTGTGAAGCTGGCTAATGTTAGCAATTGGTATGTAGGTCATAAAAGCAGTGCAGCTTCAGCCTGGAACCCTTGTAATATCAGGGTGACTATGCTCCCGTGCACAAAGCTTCTACCGCTGTGAGAACATCCTGTCATGAGGAAGCTCGAGGTATCCAGAGTGAGAAAGATAGACACGGAGAAACTCTGTGTCGAAAGAGAAAGAGATAATCGACCAGCCTGCCTCTAATCAAGGACTCACCTCCAGCCCACTGGTTGAATAAAAGTACATGATAGATCCTGACCTAGGATGGTCTAGCTGAACCCTCTCCAAATTCAGGAACTGTCAGAGACAGTACAATGACTGTCTGTGTTTTAAGCCCTAGAGTTTTGTGGTGGAAGTTTTTGTTAGGCAATAGAAGAGGACAGAAATCCAAATTAATCATTATAGTGTAGATAATCATAGACATCGCTGATTAAATTATTTTAGCTTAACTATAGTCTACTTCCCAAGTCTTGTTCTGGATATTCAGGCCATGAGGGTGTGTAAAGTATGTGGCTCCATTGCACTTTTGAAGCTTCACCATATGACAGAAATTTCAAAAGCATCTTTTCTTTTTTTGTCAACTCAAGACTTCACAAAGTGCTAAAATCCTTTAAGAAGGAAATCTGCATTTCCCTTCTTAACATCTCTTATTTATGTAAGAGAGGTAGAAGCTGCCACTTTCTGCTTATATTGTATGCCCCTTCTGTAAGGACTTTAACTTGTAGCTATATTATACGCTGAATTAATTTAATTACTTAATACATTTATTTGAATCAAGTAGCATATGAAAATAATTGTATAGGATGACCAAGTGAAATTTATACCAGAAATTTGACACTGTTTCAACATTGTTTCAAATTAATCAATATAATATACCACATTAATAGGGTGCAGGAAAAATCATCTCAACTGAAGCAGAAGAAACATTTGACAAAATTCAGTTTCTTTTCATGATAAAAAGTACACTAAAATAATGATTAGAAAAAAAACTTTCTCTCCTACTAAAAGATATTTATATGAAAAATCCACATTTAACATTTTAATCAATGGTGAGAGACTGAAAACTTTCTAAGATCAAGAGCAACAGATGGATGTCCAATATGACCATGATTATTCAGTAATCCATTGCAAATTCTAGCCTGAGAAATTAGGCATGAAAATGAAGTTAAAGGCATCCAAATTGGAAAGAAGAAACAAAACTATCTCTTCATAGATGACAAGCTCTTATATGAAGAAAACCCTGGAAAATCTATTTTAAAAATCTATTAGAGCCAGTAAATTAATTCATAAAATTTGGAAAGAATACTAATGCACAGAGCCAGTTGTATTTTTATACTCCATCAATGAACAATCCAAAGAGAATATTAAGACAATAATCACATTTATAATAGCATAAAAACAATGAAATATCTATGAGTAAATTTAACCAAGGACGTACAAATATTGTACATTGAAAATGAAAATTTATCGCTGAAGGAAATTAAAGAAAATAGTTGGAAAAACTTGATTTTTCATGGATTGCAAAGCTTAGTATTACTACAATGCCGGCACATTTCAAATCAGTTTGTGGATTCAATTAAATTTCTGCAAAAATTCCATTGGCATTTTTTTGAAGAAATGGAAACACAAAACTAAATTGTTATGGAATTTTAAGGGACCCTGGAGATCCAAAATATTATTTAAAAAGAATAAAGATGAAGGACTCACAATTGCTTACTTAAAAGAATTATTATAAGCCAGGTTTAACAGTGTATGGCCTCTCTAATTCTAGCAGTATAGTGGTTGAGGCAGGAGGATTGTGAGTTTGGGGCCCAATTAAGCTGTATATGTATTGTAGCTTAGGCAAATCTGAATTAAAAAGTGAAAATGTGTCTTAAAAGAAGAAAAACAACACATGCTACAATTCAATAGCAAGCAGAAGTGTGGTACCAGCACAAGGTAAGACACATAGGCCAATGGAATACAAGTGAAAGTAAAATATAAAGCAGTATTCAAGAAGGGGACAAAATCATTCAATAGAGAAAAACGATTTTATTTAGTAAATGATATTGGTATATCTGGATAACTACATGGGAAAAATAATGAAGCTGCTCCTCTACCTCACACCATATACAAAAATTAACTGAAAATGGGTCAAGGCTTTAAATGTAAGAGCTAAAACTACCCAACCTTTGGAGAAAACATTAGAGGAAATCTTCATTACTTTGGATTGGTAGTAGATTCTTATAGATCATAAAAAAGGCACAAGCAACAAAAGAAAAAAATAGATAAATTACATTTCACCAAAATTAAAAAAGGTTTTACATTAGAGGACACTATGAAGAAAGTGAGAAGATAACCTACAACATGGGAGAAAATATTTTGAAATTGAACTAGATTAGGTACCAATGTCTAGAACATTCCAATATCTTGAATATATAAATGTAACAAAAATACACGAAATTAAAAAGAAGTAAAGGACTTGAAAAGGTATTTCTCCATTTCCCCAAAGAAGCTATACAAATGACCAAAAGCATATGAAAAGAAGTTCAAAGTCTTTACTTGTTAGGGAAATGGAAAACAAAATCACAATAGAATACCTCCTCACATCCACTAGCACGGCTATAATTTTTTAATTGAGTTTATTGGTACATTTTAGGTATACAGTACAATTACATTTATTATTAGGATCTTGTACCTTTACATGACAGGTCTTAGTTCTGAGTTTACATGACAGGTCTTAGTTCTGAGTTTTTCCCCTTGTCCCTGCCCTCCCTTCACCCTCTCCTCCCCTCCCCATTTGCAAACACTTTGTTTCCATTTTTTCATTTTCTCCTATTTTTTTTCTTTTCCCTTATTATCTTTAATTTTTTAAATGAATATAATAAATATGGAGTTTCAAAAGGTGGAGAAATGTGTAATCAACTTACATTGTTGTTGGGGATGTAAAATGCTTCTGCAGCCGTGAAAAACTTAGAAGTTCAAAAAACAAAAACAAAAACCAGAATTACCACACGACCTAGAAATTCTACTCTTAGTTATGTACTACAAAGAACTGAAAACAAGTATTCAATAAATTCTTGTGCATTAACGCTCATAACAACATTAAGTAAAGAATAGAAACAACTCAAATGTCCCTTAAGACATGAATTAATGGCTTTAAAAATGCAGTAAACCCAAGCAGTGGAATGTTATTTGGCTATGAAAAGCTGTAAAAAGTAATGATACATACTACAATGAGGATGTCCTTCAGAAACATTATGCTACATGAAAGAAGCAAGATGCAAAGGCTCACACACTGTCTGATTTCATTTATGTGAAATATCTAGCATAAGAGAGTCCACAGGAACAGAAAGCGCATTAGTGCATCCAGGGGTAGGAAATATGGGGCAAGTGGTATGGCTGCTTAAGGAATATGGTGATCTCTTTTGGGAGTGATGAAAATGATTCAGAGCTAGACTAAAGTGACGGTTACCTAACAGTGTAAATGATGCCTGGATACCACTGAATTGTTTGCTTTAAAATGGCTTATTTTATGTTATATGAATTTCATCTGCATTTTTAAAATCAAATGCCTCAATCATATCTAAAACCTGGTTTCATAACAACCATGCAGAAATGTTAGAAAATCTGTTTAGTAGCTGAAATTATTCTGAAAGACTCAATATGCATCCCAGAAAACCAAAGAGTTCTTTCAAAATACACATAAATATGTTTTCTGACTATTTCAGTCCTTCAGGGAAGGATTCCCGTGCTAAGCAAATTGTTTCTATTCCTGTTGCTAAGTTAATTCTACTCTGTTTAAATTACTGGCATGTTTTCTTATTATACACCAGTTAGAGAATAGTTTGAAAATACAGATAAGCAAAATCAATGTGTATGTATGTATAATCCTTGGTTCCATTATCTATTAATTTATTAATCCATTAGTATGTATCTTTGCACTTACATGTGTATCTTTTGTATTCATTTTGGAATAAAAAGACTACAACTTCATATGCTAACATAGTCAAGGCCTACATCTGAAAGTATAACATGAGTTTTACAGGATATTTGATCTATTTTTCTCAAATTCATTTCCTTTCCTTCCCAAGCTATGCCCTGAGTTTTACAACACATGTTTCACAGTCCCAGTGGGAAGTACAAGTGGAAGACTGGTGTGCAGGAAAAAGGGGGAATCCAGGTCCTCCCCACTTCCTAAGGCATCTTTGGCAGGTGCTACATTTCTGGCTCCAGCTGCTGTCAGGCAGCCCCTCTCCACAGTGCCCCAACTCCTCATTTTTTCTAGTTCCTGTAGCCTCTCACATCCATGATTCTATTTCCCACTTGGCAGCCCTGACTCTTAACATCTGGCAACACCTTTCTGTGGTTATGAGGACCAGCTTCCAGCAATTGCGAATCTCAGGTTGCCCTTTGCAGCCCTTTCCCACTGTTTCTTTCAACACTTCTAATACCTGGTGTGGGCTCTTTTTTTTTCTTGGCTGGACCTACCTGATGCACATCAGCATATATCCAAAGCTTTTAGACAGATGACCACAACTGAATGTTGTTCAAATCATTCCTGCATCAAAACAAGTATAGTTTCAGCTGGGCATGGTGGCGCACACCTGCAATCCCAGCACTTGGAAGGCTGAGGCAGGAGGATCACTGTGAATTCAAGACCAGCCTGGGCTACATAACAAGTTCCAGGTCAGTCTCAACTACATAGTGAGACCCTGTCTCAACCCCCCCAAAAAACAAAAACAAGTATAGTTTCTTTAGTTTTCACTACTTCACTATTGCATTTTCTATAACTGCAGTATTAATCTTAGAATATTTGATGCACTGAAATGTACTGAGTATTCCAACATTTTTTGTGCACAGTGCTACCATAGCCACACAATATAGAATGAATAAGCAGCCTCTGCCCCTCAGTACTTCACATTCTGGTTACTGCAGTAGATAATACATATGCTCAGTATTATGTACAAAGCTTCCACTGGGGTCCCAGGAAAGAAGACTTTGGGTCTTCCTGCCAGCTGGAAACTTACAGTAAAAATGAGCAACAGATTATTAGGAAAAAAACTCCCATGTAAACTTTGTGGGCAGAAGGAGACCAACCCATTTGGTTCGATAGCTCCAGAAGTCATTATCACCACCTCCTCTTCTCATGGCACCTTGGGTTCAAAAGGTCTATGTAATCCATTTAGATCTTCTCTAAATTACTGCACTAAGTCTTGAGTCTTGAAAAATTTAGAGATTTCAGCAAATCCAGTTATAGTTCCCCTCTTGTTTTCTAGAAGAATACAAGGCTCTGAAAACAGTACAGATTCAGTGTTCATTTGAACAAACTAATTACTGATTTCTAAGTATGTCTCTCTTTGATATTTTATTTCTGTCAACTAGTTCCTTTACACGAACTCAGGGTGGTTACCAGAGTGTCTTTGGCCCTATCAAGTGATAATTGTCTCCTGAATTGAGTTGAATTTGAATTGAACTGGATGGAACTGAATTGAATTCAATTGAATATTAGAGAGTACTTTCAGCTCCAGAGACTAAACTCTGAGAATTCATTATGAATGAAAACTCAGGCTTTTCTCTTCCGTAACAGTGGCAATGTGGCCTAAAAATCATCTGTGGAATGTTTTTGGAGATTTTTCTTTTTTTTACAAGAAATTTTAACACAATACAATTTCAAATCTTAGTCTGAAAATCTTGATTTCTACTATGCTTTGGCTGGTCTTACCTTTGGGTCCTTTTATGTCTTCATTGCCATCAAGCCTCCTAATTATTCTAACCACAGAGACTGGTCTGTTCTTTCTATATTTAACCGCTAGAAAGTTCCTAGAGGCCCTGACATGGATGGGCTTTTACCTGAAGGACGGCAAACCAAATTATTTTGGAAAAAAATGTAACATTGGCTTGGTCCTCTCTTGCCTTAGAGGGTTGCCCCAGGCACAGATCTCCCCCAGCATTTCCTGCAAAGAGAACAAACTTGGTATGGGTACCCTTTCATTTAGCTCCTTTACCCCTTTGTCCTCTAGACTCCAACAGTTCCATGATCATTTAATTCTATCTATAACACTACCTCCTCCTTAGTCTTCGGCTTGAAATTTCATTTTTCAGTAAACCCAGTATGTTTTGTAACTTTAGGAGGTTATAGGTGGGTATCATTGACAGTCTCAAGTTCACCAAAGAGTGTCTTTTAAGTTCGATCTCTACATTTTAGGAAGAGTAAATCGCCAAGTTGTGGGAAAGTTGTCTCTCACAATTTCTATTTGCTTTGCTTTGTGGAACTCATTGAAAAGATAGTCTATATCTATTAAGAAATATTTCATGCTTCCTTGTTTTTAGTCTTTGTTCTGAGACAAAATGAGCTATGAATCATCAAGTCCTGCAAGTGTATGACTTGCCATCTCTGGAAGTAGTAACTGGATGGAGGGTGGTTTTGTATTTGTAACTTTAGGAGGTCATAGGTGGGCATCATTGACAGTCTCAAGTTCACCAAAGAGTGTCTTTTAAGTTCGATCTCTACATTTTAGGAAGAGTAAATCGCCAAGTTGTGGGAAAGTTGTCTCTCACAATTTCTATTTGCTTTGCTTTGTGGAACTCATTGAAAAGATAGTCTATATCTATTAAGAAATATTTCATGCTTCCTTGTTTTTAGTCTTTGTTCTGAGACAAAATGAGCTATGAATCATCAAGTCCTGCAAGTGTATGACTTGCCATCTCTGGAAGTAGTAACTGGATGGAGGGTGGTTTTGTTCATTTATTTTATGGATATTTTTTGTTTTGTTTTATTTATCTGTGGCACCTATTTTATTATAAGTAGCCCACTCTTGTACTAATAAGCCCTTTCAGTCTGCATGACCACATTTGCTACTTACTAACCTCTGTTGTTGACAAGGCTACATGCATACGTACATGTATCTACATGCATAGAGAATGGTGTGAGGTTTGGCAGGGAGGTTTAAGAATTCCCTGTCCCCTTGCAGGTCACAGTTTTCATACTTAGGACTGCTTGGCCCATAGGCTCTTACAACTCAGTCAATCCATTTGATAGCTACTAACCAGATTCACTACTTACTCTTTCATTCACTCACAGCTATTTCATGAGTGATAATGATGTACCACTGAGTATTGAGTATGAACAAAAGGAAAAGACCAGATCTCCTCTCATTAATGGTTTTACTACATATATGGAACACACATAACATTCCCCAAATAATACTCTAACCTAAAGGATAATTTAAAATCTTTTCTCATTAAATTAGATGTTATTGATTCACAGCTTCTAAGGTCCTGGCTGTGGAAGGAACTCATATTTGACTTAGAACCATCTGAGTAATATCTAACTTAGAGGAAAGTATTTTCATCATGCAATCCTAAGAAATTAAAAATCCATCATACAATCCTAAGAAAAGTAATTCTCTAGCATGTCTTTGCAAAAGAACCCTGAGATGTTTGTTTAAAATGTAGTCTCTAGATATATGGTTGGGAGAAAAGAGCATGGAATAGAAGGAAAGTATAGTATGGTCTTTTTATTGTGTATATAGGAGAGTGGTTGTGGGTTCATGTCTTCTTATCCAAGCACAGAATCCCTGAAAGAATTTGCAACAAACAAACAATGTAGCTTATTGCAATCACAACCACAGTAGATCTGAATGGATGGTACAAGGCAGTAGAAAGACTTACTCTTCCTTTAATCACCAGCTATGTATTTTCAATGTTGTACTTTGTGAATTAATCTATTATCAATTCTCCAAATATGTAGATTTTTAAGAAAAGAATGTAACATGTTTCATTATTTAAAATAAACATTTCTGGACCATTCTCTAGACATTTGAGTCCTACAGGTGTATGGGTGGTACTGGTGGTAAGACTAGAAATGTGAGTTTTAACTTGTTAGTGTAATGCATGTGTATGAGAACCACATTTGAAAAATATATCTCAAAGTGGGTGTTTCTTCATAAATCATTCATTTACTCATTAAAAAACTAGTTAGATTGTATCTATCATGGTCCAAGCATGAAACATGATGAGGTGAAATTAATGTTAAGGAAACAGGAATGATATGCAAATATTCCACTGAATTGTAGTACTCTAAATTCGGGTTCACCATAAAGGCCTGTGAAAACAGGCCTGATTCAGTGGGCCTGGGGAAGGGTCTCAGAATCTACTTTCCTACTAAGATCTCACATTCTGGTGATGCTGCTGTTCCAGGGAACACATTCTAAGAAATTATTCTTAAATATCCCTGAGTATTCATTAATTGAACACATTTATATTTTAGAATATATTTTAGGATATTAGAATCATTTCTCATATCACTCCTGCATACTATAATCATATTGGCCTTGAATCTCTTTGTAAGTACTCAAAGAAAGCTATCACTTTGTCCTTATCTTAAGATTTTCTACTTGTAGGTTAAGTCTCCATGCACCTCGGTCAATGTACAGAAAGTTGTTTTGAGTCTCTTGAATTCTCTCCCTTCAATGAGGATCAGATTACTGTCTGGCTGAGTTAGGAGTATCACACCCATCTCTCATGAGAAAACTCTGAGGCCTATTAGGGCTAGAATCATCCACCCCCTCAGGTGTAAAGATCTGACCTTAGACAGATAAACTGTTCCTCTCAGAAACCTCTAAAGTCCTGACTCCATTCACCTCAGCCCCTAAAACATACAATCCAAAAACTAACATGTGGCCAATAACAATGTGTCAAATATTCCGACTCCACCCTGGCTCCACCCCTGCCTTACCCTATCCAATAGCAATCCAGTAGCACCACCTTACCCTATATAAGCCTGTGCATTTCCTGAATAAAGCAGAAGCATTCCAGAAGCCTCCCCGGAGTCTGCATGGTGAGTCCGTGCCTTGCCCTCCCAGTCTGGGCCCCTGAACCTTATTCTGCCAGCAGGCTTGTGGAGGAAAACAACAACTCAAGATCCTACCATCTTTTACTCTTTCTTTCAAAATACAGTGACTATAATTTCTTGATGTCTGTATCTAAAGTCTCATCTACTTGAGGTAAAATGATCTCTAGAATGTCTTTGTTCTGGAAGCAACAGGATAGGATGGTGGAAAGAGTCATCTGACAAGGATTCCAGTTCCATGATGACTTACTTGGGGAGGAGAATCAATGGTGTTGTGAAGGTTATAATATAATACTATGAAGACTAAGCAAAAATGTCTTACAAAGTGCCAAGGGTGACTGGTACTTAAGGCGATGGGAACCAATATCATCGGCCTTCACCTCTCATCTATTGAGAATAACATTGGCCCCCTCTATGCCTCCCAGATCTCCCATAGTGTCCAAGAACCAGCTTCTTTCCTTTTACAAAAATAAAAGCCCCTTTGAACATTTGCATGTGCCAACAGATACAGTTTTAAATTCGGTTCACCTGTGGCTTTCTTTAACACTATCACAACAGCAATAACTCAATGTGACCCTCAAAGAATAAGAAGCACAACAGGATGGTAGATGAGTATAATCCATCCCACAAATTGACCAATTTACTACACCAAACAACCTTCACTGAGCTAAGGAAGCCAGAAGAGATACCATAAAGCCTGATATTAATATAGGAAGAAAAGATCCTTCGAAAATGACAGGAAGGAAGGAATTGCTTGCCTCATCCTTCCCCAAAATCCAAGTAGCAAGAAAAGAGATTAATCCTGCTTGGAAGATAGAGCAAGACTTAAGTCTAGTCATTAAATTTGGGACCCAACGTGAGGACTACTAGGAGAAATGCAGAAGCAGCAGAGCCTCCACAACCCCTGTACCCCAAGGCCTGTATCTGCATACTGAGCCCCTAGAATTTCATTAGCAAAGTAAAGGAAGAACTATTGACCTTACCACTCCTTCAACCTCTGGTTAGGGTTGTAATGGGGATGTAGGGGTGAAGTCCACCTGCTGAGGGATGCAGCATAAAACCTAGCATGGAGCTTTGCCCTGGAATTCAGTGTAAGGCCTGCAGTTGTACAATCCAGTGGTAGTGAAAAAGAAAGGCCCAGTGCCCATGCCAAAGCCCAAAGATGGAGCCTGTAGATCTGCAGCATCAGAGACTTGTGTTCCAGTGAACAGATTGGAGTCCTGTAGTGTACCACTGTCAGCCTTGATTGTGGGCCTAGAGTGCCCCCCCCACACAAACACACACACACACACACACACACACACACACACACACACACACACAGAGCTGAGGAGCTCTTCTCAACTGTGAAATTAGGTGTAATCCAGTTGAGTGTCAGCACTGGTGACCAAGGGACTGTCTCTATCACTCCTTCCCCAACCTTGGGCAGCACATATATCCCCAAGACAGTGTTCACAGACAGAGCACTAGACCTTCCCTGACACCCCTGAGAGGTCTGTGCTCCTGATATGATGGACTTGTGTTTTGGCCTGCATAACTGCCCATTGTAGTATTAGCCTCAGACTTTGCAGGTCCTGGAGGTTGTGAGACTCAGGTGTGACAGAGATCAGCATCAACATTGGGTAGTCAACATGTCACTGGGCTGAGTCTGTTAGGTCCCTGAGCCTAAAATAAGGCATCTTCCCACCCTTTTAAAATAAGTTTTTGGGTTCACTGACTTCATGTAAATGGAATTAAAAAAAAACAGGACTAGCAATACTTATAAAGTGGAATTCAAGTCATAAGCAGTAAAGAGTCACAAGGAAGGTTATTATATAATAATAAAGTTAACTCAATAAGAGGAAATAGCAATTCTATACATGTACCCAATATTGGAGCAAACAAATATATAAAACTAATATCAGTAGAACAAAAAGGAGAGATTATGTCCAATAAAATAATAGCAGGAGAGGTTAACATACAACAAAGAGAGGTCATTCAAATAGAAAATTGAAAAGAAAATTGCAAAGTTAAACTGCACTGTTGTAGACCAAATGGACATAACACATTCACAGAGCATTCTACCCAACAATTGTAGAGTACACAGTATTTTTAATATCACACAGACTTCTTTTGTCTCAAAAGTTTTAAAGAATTAAAATCATATCAAGTATTTTATTTGACCACTATGCAATAAAACTAGACATTATCAAAGGGAAAACATTTGGAAACTATATAAATACAAAGAAATTAAACAACTTATACCTGAACAACCTATGGGTTAAGAAAAAAAGAAAAATTTCAAAATTTATGAAACAGATGAAAATGGAAACAAAACATACTAAAACCTATAGGATACAGCAAAAGCATTGCTAGAAAGGAATTTTATAGCCAATAATATCTACATCAAAAAGCAGAATGATCTCAAACAACATCTCAAAGTTATAAAAACAAGAAAAAAAAAACCCAAAATTAGTAGAAGGGAATATGTAAAATATTAGTGTACAAGAAAATGATAGACTAAACAAAAATACAAAAGAGCAATAAAACAGCAAGTTTTTGAAAAACAAAACAGACAAATACTGATCTAGGCTAGGAAAAAACAAGACACATAAATAAAATCAAAAATGAAAGGGAGACATTACAGTTGACATCACAGATATACAAAAGATCATTAGAAATTAATACAAACAACTTGTTGGCAACAAAATTAATAAGCTGAAAGAAATGGACAAATTCCTGTAAACATATTCCTTATCAAGATTCAATTGTGGAAAAATAAAAAATCTGAGCAGATCAAACATGAATAATATTGAACCAATAGTGAAATTCTCCCTTCAGGGAAAATATACAAAAATAATGTTGAGTGAATCAGACAAAACAGAATAGCATATACAATGTAACACTGCAAGGGGTGATCAAAATAAATAATGTATGTTTAATTTATTATTATTTTTTTCTGTTTGGTAATGGCGATTGAACTCAGGACTTTGCGCTCCCAAGGCAGGCACAATACCACTGAGCTAAATCCCCAGTCCTGCATGTTTAATTTTTAAAAATAATTAGAGTAAAACACATATTGCATTAACTTCCCTCAAAATATTCCCACTTGCTTCAAATATATTTATTCCATTGCCCTTGCTACTTTCTTAAGCAATTCTGCAAGTCCTATTTTGTGAGTGTATTATACGGTGTTATAAAAAAAAATATGGTGAATGCTGCCGCTGAGTCCCAAACAATCGAAAGGTAGACTGATTAGCCTTTATCTACCTTCTTCACTCGATCTGGCACAATGAGTCTATGGGCTCTTCCCCAAAGTCAAAATAACCCTGAACAGGTAAACGTTATGAGTTAATTCAAGATGTTAAGGCAGCCACAACAGTACAACAAGACATCCATGAAGGAGGACTTCGGAGAAATGGGTCCAAAAGTGATGAGACATTTCAGCTTGTGCCTCTGGCTTATTTAACCTCATGTTAAGTTTTCAAGTTGTTTTCATTTGCCTATAAATGCCTCGTGTTTATATTTCTTTATGGCACAGTAGTACTCCATTGTGTATAAATATCACATTTCCCTTATCCACTTATCTGTTGATAGACATATATGCTGTTTTCAACATATAACTATTATAAATTGTGGTGTTATTGTTACTCTTGTTATTTTCTTATGATTTTTTTTTCAAAAATGAAAAAATAGCAAGAAGGATTAGATAACTGAATTTGAAGCAAGGTTGTTTTAAAGATTCACCACATTGTTAATCACACCTCAAATGCAAATTTCAAACATGCAGATTAAGCTAATCTATGATGTTAGAAGTCAATATCCTAGAAATACTTTGGGGATAATAATGTTATTTTGACTTTTGATGTTGGTGATGATTTCACATTGGTGTTCAATTTTTGAAAATTCATTAAGGGTATATTTAAGACTTGAATTTTTTGAATGTTGGCTATACTTTGACAAAACTAGAACCAAACAAATCTTTGTAAGATTAAATTTCTTAATTGAACTCAGGACCTTGTGCTTACAGGGCAGGCTTGGTAGTGCTGAGCTTAATCCCCAGCCCAGAAGATTAAATTTCTAACAAAATATAGAGATTTCCAGAGTGGATAAAAGCAAGACAGAAGAAAAGCACAAAATATGCTGCTTATAAGAGAAATAAATTGTCAAGTTAACCTCAAATGGGAGCTGGAAACAAAGGGAAGGAAAGATATAAACCAGGTGATGGATGTGTTTGTGCTTAGGTTGCAATAATGACTTCACAGTTTTAAATCTATCTCCAAACTTATGAAGCTGTATGTATACACTATGGCATTCTCTATGTCAGCCATACCCCAATAAAGTGGTTTAGAAAATGTCACCCTTAAAATATTAATTATAGAAACTTAAACATGTATACAATTAAAATGTGAGGATTGAATGTCTTAGTCTACTCAGGCTGCTGTAACAAAATACCATAAACTAGGTGGCTTGTAAACATCAGAAATTTATTGTTCATAATTTTTAAAGTCCAAAATCAAGTTACTAGCAGATTCTGTGCCTTTCAAGGGCCCATTTCTGGGTTCACAGAGGACAATTTTTTCACTGTGTCTTCACATGGGGGAAGAGGTTGTGGCTCTCCCTCATACCTCCTCTACAAGAAGGAATAATCCCATCATGAAGGCTTCTCCTTTGTGACCTACTCACTGCTCAAAATGGCATTACCTTGAGGGGTAGGATTTCAGCACATGAAATTTTTTAACACATATATTCAGACCAGAATAGATTTTTTCTTAAATACACAGATATAAAAGGCCACTTGTCTTACATAGAGATAAGTCTTATGCATTACAGGTGTCATTATTTCCCTCTTTTTTTTCCTTTCTATTGAGTTTATTGGTACAATCTAGGTATACAATACAGTTACATTCATTACTGGGATCCTATACCTTCACATGACAGGTCTTGGTTCTCATTTTTTCCCCTTGTCCCTGCCCTCCCTTCACCCCCTCCTCCCCTCTTTATTTCTCTTAAAGCTTGTATCATAGAACTAATTTCTCAAACCTGTGCCTGATTTCACTCTAATACAGTTAATGACCTCCAGTTGTACTAATTAGTATTTATACACAGAGGACATGCCCACAAATTCAAACATTAAAGTCAGATTTCTTATGAAAAGTAGGAATTGAGTTTTTCTTTAAAACTCAGAATATCTGGCTACAGTGGCCACTGGCAACCATCATGGCTGTGGCAGTAGAATCTTCTTCCCTTGTGTGGGGCAAGAATGTCCTTCCCAACCTTCCATGAAACCATCTCCCACTCTGAGCCTATATGCTCATTCACATCAACTCCCACATCTCTGTTGTTATTTATCTCCCTGTTTTCCAATATAAATTATGCACTGGCTCTCCTAATCTATGTATCACTTGGGTTCCATTGTCAACGTTCCATTTTTGTGGGTCTTTAGAGTTTGGGGGAGGATTTGTACTTGCGTTTGCTTTTTCTTAGTCAAAAAAATATCCTGGGTCTTTTCTTCATTTCCTTAATATTTGTAGCACCACAGTGAAAATTCTCATCTTCAATCTATGCTGCTTGTTTCTGTTGCCAGCACCAGGTATTAGGGACTGATGTAGACAGACATGTCCACTGCAGAGCTGGTAGCTAACAGGAGTTTGAACATAGCAAAGAATGAAAAACCCTTTAAGATGGCTTAGAAGGAGGTAGAGCTATCATATTATTCCACAATCTGGGCTGTATTGGTTCTCAATAAAAACCCCAATGAAATGAAACTTGGAAAAATTATGGTCATGGAGGTTAATACTGAAAGGGCTCCAGAGATGCTCAACAACTAGGCCACACACACACACCGAGAGGTCCGACTGGAGATTTTATTCAGGAAGCAGGAGCAGAGAGGGAGAAAGTGCAGAAGAAAGAACAAAGAAGGGAAGTTCCTTTTATTACTTTTGGGCTAAGCTATTGATTACTAATGAGGGGTGAGCTACTTCTAACCTATCACAGGCCAGGTTGTTTTATGAGTCCAGCCCTGCAGACACAGGTTTCAGCTTCTCCAAACTACTGTGACCTTGGAGGGAGGGAAACCAGAGATAAGGGCATGAGGACATTTTAGGAGCCAAGAATTACCAGGAGAATGCAGCCTGTGGTGGCGGTGTCACAGCATACTTTAACATGATCAGTTGCCTAACATTCCCCACTCTTTGGTTTTGGATGAGAAGTGGCAGCCAGTGCAAACTACACGCCGAGGGAAGAGGGTGGAGTGTCTGTCTTCTGTAACTACTTCCTGCTGAGTTTGGGGCGATGACACCTTTGGGGTATGGGCGTGAAGTCTGGTTGACTGTGCCGTTCTTGAGCTGAGATGAACTGATGATGACAATAATATTCCCATTGAAGTTGTCTGTAAGATTTTTTTAAGAAGAGTCCAAACACACAACCTTATCAGTGAGGGAGGGGAAAGGGGCAGAATATAGTTGGTAAAGGGTCCATACTGCCTTTCCCAATGTTGTCTTACATGTGTCCCAACCAAACTTTGGTGAAACATAAGGATGTCATCTTGGAACATTTCTTTAACATACCCTGGCAAGGGATGGCCTTCGATATCATCTAAAAAGGCCAGAGTGAAAATGAGAGGTATGCAAAATAGTCCATCCTTTTTTTTGGATGGGGTCCTCTATAGTATATCCTTTAGGTAAGGCAGGTTGATGACAAAACAAGTGAACCAGGAGGGGAACACCAGATCCTGATGGGAACCAAGTGGTGCCTGGTTGCTCATGTGGCCAGTAAGGCTTTATGGATGCAATTATAGGCCCTTGGCAGGTTTCTGAGGGGTTAGAAAGATAAGTGGAGGGGCTGAAGGAATATCCAAAGTAATCTTGATGTATTTCACAATGCCAAAGAAGCAGGGCTGTGTGGCTTTCCTTTTGTATTGGGCCCCTGACATCAGGGAGAAATGTCTCTCTGCAGTATACACAACTTTGGGGGGAATATAAAAGATGGGCAATTAATTGGAGATCATATGGGATGAGTGCCATGGCTAAGCAATTAAAGAGACTTGAGCCATGGGCTGCAGGGCAAAACAGGCAGCCTGTTCATTTTAGTCAAGGGGAAGCTCTAGGAACTGGTGTAGATTATTCCCAGAGGTAATTATTATTAAGAGGAAGGTGAAGGCTTCAATCTCAGCTGATGTAAAGCTACAAAGAGTTCCCTGAAGTACCAGGAGAATGCAGCCTGTGAGGGAGGCATCACAGCATACTTTAACATGGTCAGTTCCCTAACAAATACATTATTTTCCTGGATGGCATGTGCAAAGAGAATGATTTAAAGAGCAGAACTTTGGATGGGAATGTTCTTGAATGTGGGATATTTTTAACAGCCATTATCATTAATATGGCAACATTTTACAATGAGTCTTGTGTAAAACAATAACTTTCTAATTCCCAAATGCAACACCATAAAATATATCTTTAAAATGTGTTATATTATATATCAAATTGATGATGGGAACCATGCAAAAATTATCAGATGATCACAACACTTAATGCCTTTTAAATGCAGTTATGGAAATAGATGAAAAATAACCAGCATCAGGACAAAAATTTTCAAATCTGATACCAATAATGATAACTTTACATTTTTTAATGATCCTTTCCTTACACATCAAAAGCCATACAAATTTAAATAATAGAGCCAATCATCTAGAAAATCTAAGTTAGAAGGAAAATTGTTTATTAGATTGTTTGGGGAGATATGAGCCTGGCAAGACCTCCCTTCTCTAGATTTCAAACACAGTATTTTGTTCACAAAACATTTTAGGCACCTTCCATTATAAATATCAAAAAATTAACAATCAAGAAGTTCTTGGAAATGTGGCTACTAACACAGGCACAAGATGCAACACTCACTCAATCAATCAATCAATCAATTTATTTATTTATTTATTTTTTATTTAGTTATTTTTCATGGTTTCTTTTGTACCGGGGATTGAGCTCAGGACCTTGTACTTAACAGGAAGGGGCAATGCCTCTGAGCTACATCCTCATATTAATCAATGTTTAGAAACAAAAACAAATGACAAAAGTTCTAGTTATGTAGTTTTTCAGGTATCCTCAGAGTCTGGGTAAATAATTCACTCCAGATGGAGGCCTAAAACCATTCATAATACCAAATCCTATTTTTGCTATGTATTTCCTTTATATGCATAGCAATAATAATTCTTTATTTATAAATTAGGGCAGTAAGAAATTCACAATAACCATAATAAAGTAAAACAATTATAATAATGTACTGTAGTAAAATTTATTCAAAATGTGCTTTCTCAAAATATCTGACTCTACTGTATTCACCCTTCAGGTGAGGAGGTGAGAGGATACAATGCTCATTTGATGAGATGAAGTGAGAACAGTGGTGTAGGATTGTAATATAGCATTAGGTTAATACTGACTTTCTGACAATTGCTCAGAAAGAAGACCATCAAACCATAGAAAGTGACACTTGGTAAGGGGTAATGACAATGGATCCTTTTTACTTACTAGAGTAGATTTCTGCTAATTTACAACCCAGTGTCTGTTCATGCTGTCTTGTGTCTATTTTTCTTTCTGGAAGAACCATATCGTCTTTCCCTCCACTAATTGCCAACTCTTCTACCTTCAGGGCCTACCTATAACCCAGGCAAGAGAAACGTGGCTGAAGAAGCTGTAGAACATATTGTTTTCTTTTCTGCATTATTCTCAGTTGTGCAATGGAAATTACCTTCTCCTGATGGAACATAGGCTCCTAGAGGACAGAGTCAAGCTTGTCCTTGTTTCCTCTTGTGGCATGCCTGCAAGTAGAGCAACTGAAAGCATCTTGTTTGATGGGTCTTTGATAGGTGAACTTCAACAGAGATTCTCTCACCAAACAAGGAGACTCTAAGCCTGTGATGGCAAACCTTTCAGAGCTTTCTATGATAACAAATAGCCTGCTGTGGCACTCATGCTGAAGGTTTGCCACCACTGCAGTCAAAGCCTTGACTTTGGGCTCAGTATTCATCCTCTCCACCTCCCACTTTAAGCAGGAATCTTGCAAAATCTCTTCCAGAAAATTTGCAAGTGAGAATCTGATTACCTTTCATTGCCTTCAGCAAGAATCTGAAGCTTGTTTAACTAGAATCCATCCTATCTTCAGGTTTCTTCCTAGTTATTTTCCATGCAAACAACTTACTATTTGGTTATCAGTCTCTAATTTCAGTTTTTGTATTTGAAATTGAGCTCAGACACTGAGGTCTCTTTTCCTCTAATGCAACCATTCCTAAATAAAACATGTCTCTTGTTTCTCCTCTGTAACCATACACAAATTTAAAATGCTGACGATGCATCAAACTGAGTTGTTTTGAATAATGACATGCTAGGACTTTCTTCTTTATGGAGGGATATAGTGAGAAATTCAGAGGTAAAGATGCAGAGAAGACAGAGTGAGCAAAACTAGAGGTCCCTACAGTAAGATCTCCTTGCAACCCTGTGAACCTCAGCAAAGTTAAAGTAAAATTAAAATAGCGTGTGTGAACTGTCTTGTATCAGTTGAGACAAAAGAGACAGCTACATTCTGAGTTATACTTGTGAGATTTCACAATGTCTCATAATTCCTGGATTAGATTTGTAGGCATTTCTTGCAAGACCTCCATTTTCTGCACTGCGATTACTTTTCCAGCTAAGGCTGGAGCTAAAGTGACTGAGGAGAGACTCCCATTCATCCAGAAGAGTTTACTTTGGCAAATTACCCACATAGGATGGAAAATGGCCAGGGGCTATGGAGCTGGGCAGCCTTCAGTTATTGTTTCTGCAGGTGACCTTTGCTCTCCAGAAGCCTCCCTGAGGAAATCAGACTCTGGGGCAGCTCAATTGCCTTTTTGAGCCTTACCAATTTAAGTGATTACTCCTGTTTGCTTGTCTTGAAACAGAAACGCAAAGAAATCCTTGTCAACATTTTGCCAACAAGAATGTGTTTCCAGTGTTCTTTTGTAGAGTTTGCAAAAAAGGCAACAAATCAAGACTTCCATGAATTGAGCCAAGGCTCATCCCTAAGGATTCTCTCTTGTGTCTATTATCCTTTAAAAACACACCTTGATGTTTTTGTGAAAATAATTCAATGGCTCATTAATAAAATACAAGCCCAGGGAAGTGCTGAGGTACTTGGAGAAAGGTAAATCTTACCATAAAAATAAGTAAATAAAATACAAAATTTGGCAGAGAGAAATCAGTGGAAGCCAAAAGCAGATCTATACTCTATCAAATAGAGTTACCTTTTGCTATAAAGAACTAGGATCCCATTATTGTAACCACAAGAGGAAAACATGTCATCTCTGTGATGACATATGCCTCAAAAATATGACCCATATACAGTACCCCTTTCCAAATGAAAAAAGAAATGAAGTAGAGGATATTTGGGGGACAATAGTGGAAATCTGGCCAACTTCATGGATTAAAACAGTATTAGGTTTTTAAATTAAGAATGGTTTCTGTATTGTTTATTTCTTTTTTCCCTTAATAGTGTGATTTTCATTATATGAGCCTTCCTTCAATATTTTATGAATAGTTAAATCCTGGAGAATATAAATGCTTTTTAAGAGACACATGCTGAAGTGTTTAGGAAAAAAGTGTTGTTTATAATTTACTCTCATAGAAGGTCAGAAATAAATCCTATATAGATTCAGCTCAATTTATACTAGAGCTATATATCAATAAATCTAAGGAGAAAATATTGTAAATAAAAATCCATTTATTTCACATGAGCCATCAAATGGCTTAGCCTAGACTACCTCAAATATTAGCATACAGTTGGGCAAAATAAAATAATGTAAAGTATATTTTATAATAAAGTACTAAATATCTCGTGTAATTTATTGAATAGTGTCCTGGAAGTGAAAAGTAGCATGACTGTACTGGTGCTCACCACCATCACACCCAGCTGAAAACATGAAAGGTTCAAAGCACTGAACTAAAATGAATCCCTGGGGTCTGCAGGCATCAGGATTATCAATTTCCAACTGGGAGCTGCAGCTCTCTGCTGTCACCCAGCACTGCAAGAGAATATCATACTAGATATCAAATATTACAAGATTTCTAAAAGATCAAAATTTTAAAAAGTAAGGTTTCTACTCAGGGCATGTGGCTATCACACCATTGTGAAGTTGCATATATACATTCAATCACACAGTCACACTACAGAGAAAATGAATCCGGGAGAACCCAAGAGCTCTCCTGATAGGATTAAAATGTACATAAAATATTGAAGGAAGGCTTGTGTGAGTGAACACAATAATGTTCCAACTAAAAGAAAAATGTATGGTTTTGTTCCACTTATGTTTGAATGTACACAAAAGACAATTTACTCTCTCACTTGAGATTTACGGAGATTTACAGTTTTTTTCCTTTTGTCTTCAATCACATTCTATTCCTGGGCCAGCAGTAGACATCTTGAAAATAAAACTGTAAAGGGGTTTCTGGACACTTGCTATAGGAAACAGTCTTTCTGCTCTACTGTGAGATGGGAGAGAGAAATTTATCAGAACCATTTGGTCACAGGGCAAGCAGATCATTCCCAAGAAAGCCAGGCAAGAAAACTGAAGGCCAAGTTTTATTTATGTGTGCATAGTCTTCCCTCTGAATCAGAGGGCTCAGCATTTACAGATTCAACCAACCTTGGATTAAAAATACTAAAAACTATTGTGTCTGTCCTTAACCTTATGGATATCTTGCTGTTAATCTCTGTACAACAGCATATAACAACTACTTACATTATATGAGGTATTATAAGCAATTCAAAACCAAAGCCTGTAGAAAAAATGTGTGTGTTACACTACAAACTATTTTATACAAGGGCATCATTGGATTTTGGCATCCATGAGGAGTCCTGGAATCAATGCCTTGAAGATATAGAGGGAAGACTATGTGTATGAAGGAAGAATGAAACAATGCAATATTGTTCATATTACTATTATGTAGTGAAAACTATCTTACTCACTTATTTTATCCTTAAATAACCATGTAAAGTAGGCATTCTTATGCTCAACTTAGGCATTTGCAACTTAAATTCGGAAAGGTTGCACTACCTATTTAACACTCCATAGCTAATGTGAAATCCCAGAGCTAAGATTCAAAGCCAGTTTTGTGCTTTTGCCAATGTACTCAGCGGCAAAGAATATTGTATAAAGGCCTCACACTTCAGTCCCTCAAGTGGCACTTGACACCCACTCCACTGAGAGAAGCACAGGAGCAGAGTGGAGCCTGTCTTGGGTCTGGGCATTTCCATCTGTGAGAGATGATTCCTGGCTACTCAAAACTGCTTTGTTTGCTCTTTTTCTGTCTATCCCTTATCAGATTCTCTGTCCTTTCAAGAGGGACTGAAAACTATTTAAAACCAGTAAATAAAGCAAACATAAAAGACAGGAAGATACTTGGGCTTCCTCCTCTATCTCTCCTTTAGGTCCTAAGCTATTCACAATGGTCTTTAAACCAGAACTGGCTTGTTTTTTTGTAAATAGGGTGTTATGGGAACAAGGGCACGCTCATTTGTTTCTGGTGGCTACAATGGTTTTCATACTATAATAGTAGGGTCTTGTAGTTCTAATAGACTATAAGGCCCATAGTCTAAAATGTTTATTTTCTGGCACTTTACAGAACACATTCCAAACATAATAATCTGTTTTGTAGCCCAAAATGCAAAGAAAGACTCTAATGGTTTCCAGTTATAAAGGAACATAAAGTTATTTCAGATTACCTCCTAAAAAAATCAACAAGTTTTTAAAGGGTTATATAGTGAAGATATCTTCTCTGATCATTGTGCAATATAAGTGGAAACCAATACCTTAAAGAATTGTTCATTATGACTGGGCAATGGAGTGGAAAAGAATTGGCCAATAAGAAGTATAGTCATATGTCACTTAATGATAGGGACACATTTCTTAATAATGCATGATTAGGTAATTTCATTATTTGGCCAGTATCAGAGTGCGTGCATAAACTAGAAAATTATAAGAAACTATAATGATCAGAAATATCACAAGGCAATATAATCTTAGAGAACCATTGTCATATATATTGTTTGTCATTAACCCAAATGTCACCCATTATGCTACTCATGACTGTAAAGAGAAATGTGAAGACCATTAAGACTAGCAGGTATAAGGAAAAACCACTACCCTGTAATTTAGGTTAACTGCCCAAGGAGGAAAGCTCTTCCTGTTCCCACAACACATAGGCATACCTTCCTGCAGCTGAGATCCAGATCCTCTTAGAGACAATACTAGAAAACTGTAGATCGATATCATGGACAAGCATACATGAAAAATCCCAAACATTTTATCAAATCTAATCCAGCAATAGATTAAATGTATGATATATCATGAGTAGTGGGTTTATCTAAGAATATTAAACTGATATATTTTGAGGATAAACCCACTACTATTCAAAAATTAATCAATACAATTAATCATGTTAATACTATATAAAAGAAAATTTATAATCATCTTAATAGGCCCAGTAAAAGCATTTGAGAAAATCTAACATCGATTTTTAGCAAAAACTGTCAAAAATAGGAATTGCACGGCATTTGTGGAAAACCTACAGCTAATATCATAATTAATAGTGAAAATTGCACGTTTTCCCAGAGTCAGAAAGACAAGGATTTCTACTTTCATTATTAGTAATGAACTGAATGTTCTAGCCAATGCAGTAAAGCAAGAAAAAGAAAAGGCATGCAGATAAAAACTATATTTGTAGGTAACATGATAATCTAAGAAGAAAACAATGAAATTTACAAAAAGTCTACTAGATCTAGTAGGCTAGACTGATTTCCAGAATAATATTATACACAAAATCAATTGCATTTTTGAAAGCTAGTAATTAACAGTAGAATATTAACATTTTTAATTCAATTTACAATAACAAATTTACATAAATTTGAAGTACTTATTAATAAATTTGAGAAAATATGTAAAAGACTTGTATGTGGAAAACTACAAAACAAATTTGTATGTGGAGAACTACAAAACAAAATAAAATTCACCCACATAAATGAAAAGATATAACTTGTTTAGGCTTCAAAAGATACTATTTTAAGATGTTGATTTTTCATGCATTGAGAGATAGGTTCAATGCAATTCAAAGGAAAGTCCCCACAGAATTTTTTTCCTTGATGATAATAAAATTGTTCTAAAATTTTTATGGAAAAACAAGAGACCTACAATAGATATGGTTTTATCTAGATGTCCCCCGGGGCATGTGATACTGTGAGTAAGTGTAGGATATTGATATTGAGGATGCCCCACCTGAGTGTGGGTGGCATCAATCAATAGACTCAGCCTGAATGAGCTATAAAGGGACAGAATGAAGACTTGCACTGCTTCTTTAGTGCTTTGCTGCTTTGCTGCCTTCTGTCTACAAGGACTGTCTCTCCTCTGTGATGCTACTCTACCTTGGAGACAGCTGCCTATAGACTGAAACCTCTATGAACTGTGAGCCAAAATAAACCTTTGCTGTTTAGTTTTGGGTGTCAGGTATTTTGTCTGAGCAATGAGAAAAGTGACCAATATAATAGATGAGACTTGTTGCAAAAAGAACAAATTGGAAAACTAACTACTTGATTTCAAGGCAGTATAAAATGAAGTGATCAATCTACTACAGTACTGTTATCAAGATAAGCAAAAAGGTCAATTAAGGGCCAGGGATTTAGCTCAGTGGTTCAGTGGCCTGCCTTGCAAGCGCAAGGACCCGAGTACAATCCCTGGTACCAAAGGGGAAAAAAAAAAAAGGGTCAATTAACTAGCAGACAGAGAATGCAAATCTTTTATCATATACCTATGAGCAACTGAGTTTTGAGTATAGTACAAAGCAATTCACTAGAGAAAGGGTTGTATTTTCAAAACAGAGCAGTACCTCAATTAGACAGACATACAGAAAATGAGTGCACATGAACTCTAATCCGTGCTGTGTATCACATAGAGTAATTTGCTAAAAATGGCTCATCTACCTAAATGAAAAATCTTAAATTATAAAATTTACAAAGTAAAACTAAACAGAAAATGTGTAACCTTGGTATGTGTGAAAATATATTACATATAAAAGAAAGTAATGACCTATGAAAATTTAATAGAGCAATGCAAAAAATAAAAGCTTTTCTTTGTGAGCACTGCTGAGAGAATGCAGAGACATGTTACAGACTTGAAGAAAATATTTTAAAAGCATATACCATCTAATAAAGGACTTGTACCCAGAATATATAAACAACACTTAAAACTTAATAATAACAAAATAAACAGTCTATCAGAAAATAGGCAAAACAGCTGAACAGACAACAAATAGAGATGAATGAGTAATAACAATATACGTCAATGGTACTCAAAATCATTGGCCTTTAGAAAGATGCAACAACAAAGTACAATGAGATGAACATCTTCAAGGATGGGTAAAATTAAAAAGACTGACTCCAAGTGTTAGCAAGTATGTCCTGGAGCCACAACTCCCATACACTGCTGTGGGTAAGGTAAGATCATATAACAACCTTGGAAATATGACTGAGGTCTCTTGGAAAGTTAAAGATATCCCTATCATATAAACCTCTTATTAAGAGAAAAAAAAGCAGGTAGCTAACAACTTTCACCATATAAAAAGGAAGCCACCTAACTGTCCCTCAACAGTTGAATAGATAAACATATATCAATAAGTATGCTGAGTGAGGAAGCTAGACAATAAACTGCATTCTAAATGATCCCATAAGTATTAATTCTGGAAAATGCATATTCATATACACTAACAAAATACAAGAGTAGGTGAGGCAGAGGGCTGAGAGGGAGTTTCATACAGGAACACAAGAAATGTGATGGATATATGTTCACTGTCTTGACTGTGAAAATGTGCCATTCAAAAAGCAAGTAAATTGTATACGTACTGTCTATCACATGTCAATCAATGTTTTTCAATGCCCTGAAAATAAATCCAAACACAAAAGACAAAACCAGGAAAATTTTAACAACATGTGTGGTAAACTATACACTGTATCACATGATTTTCAAAGATCTTAGAAAGTAGTACTGGCTTTTTAGTGTGGACCTTGTATCCAGCTATTCTGCTAAAAGTGTCAAGTCTAGAAGTCTTTTGGTGGAATTTTTCAGGTCTTCAATGTAGCGTATCATATTGTCAGGAAATAATGACAGTTTAACTTCTTCCTTTCCTATCTTTATTGTTTTAATTTCTTTCTCTTGTCTAATTGCTGTTGTAATGTTTCCAGAACTATATCAAAGAGGAGTGGTGATATTGGGCATCCTTGTCTTGTTTATGATTTTAACATGAAGGTCTTCAGTTTTTGGCCATTTAATATAATGTTGGCTGTTGGTTTCTCATAGATAGCCTTTATTAAGTTGAGATATAGACTATTCCAATTTATTGCAGGGTTTTTTTTATTACGAATGGGTATTGAATTTTGTCAAATGCTTTTTCTGCATCTATCAAGAGAATCATATGGTTTTTGTCCTTGACTCTGTTAATATAGTGTATTACATTTATTGACTTCTGTATGTTGAACCATCCTTGCATCCCTGGAATAAATCCAACTTGGTCAGGATGTATGAGCTTCTTGATGATCCTCTGTATTCTGTTTGCTACTATCTTATTAAGGATTTTTGCATCTATATTCATTAAGAAGATTGGCCTGTAGTTCTCTTTTTTGGTTGGGTCATTCCCTGGTTTGGGTATCAAAGTGACACTTGCTTCCAGGAATGAATTTAGAAGTATTGCTTCCCTTTCGATTTCATTGAAAAGTTTAAAGAGTAGTGGCAGTAGTTCTCCTCTAAATGTCTTGTTCAATACTCAAAAAACAATAGCCTTCTTGTACGCAAATAACAGAGTCACTGACAGAGAAATTAGGGAAACAATTCCTTTCACACTAGAATTAAAAAAAAAAATCAAGTATCTAGGAATCAATCTAACAAAAGAAGCAAAAGACCTCTATAATGAAAATTACTGCACTCTGAAAAAAGAGATAGAAGAGGATTTAAGAAAATGGAAAGATATCCCCTGTTCCTGGATAGGAAGAATCAACATAGTGAAAATGGCCATACTACCAAAACCACTATACAGATTCAATGCAATGCTGATTGAAATTCCAACACTATATTTCACAGAACTAGAAAAAATAATCCAAAACTTCATTTTTAATCAGAAGAGACCTAGAATAGTAAAAGCCATCCTAGGCAACAGAGACATGGCAGGTAGTATAACAATTCCCAATTTGAAACTATACTACAAAGCCACTATGATAAAAACAGCTTGGTACTATCAAAGAAACAGACCTGAGAATCAGTGGAATAGATTGGAAGATACAAACACAACTCCAGATGTACTTAACTATTTCATCTTTGACAAAGGAGCCAACCATCCTCACTGGAGGCAAGATAGCCTCTTAAATAAAAGGTGTTGGAAAAACTGGTTTTTAACCTGCCAAAGATTAAAACTAGACCCTTATCTTTCACCATGCACTAAACTAAAATCCAAGTGGATTAAAGATGTAAATATCAGAGTCACTAAATTTTCTGGAAGATAAGTTAGGCAGAACTCTTGAAGACATTGGCATAAGAAAAGACTTTATGAACAAATCCTCAGTAGCATGGGAACTAGCAGAAATAATCTCATCTTATTAAAAAGCTTCTGTACTACAAAAGAAACCATCAACAGGACTAAGAGACAACCTACAATGTGGGAAAAAAATTTTATCAGCTGCTCCTCAGACAAAGGACTATTATCTGGAATATATAAAGAACTCAGAAAAAAAAGCCTCCCCAAATATAAAGACGTGATACAAAAATAGGCACCTGAAACAGCCCATTTGCCCATCAGTTGGAAATTGAATAAACAAGATGTGGTTTTCTATAAAATGGAATACTACTCAGCTATAAAGAATGAGAACTTAGATTCATTCATAGGAAAATGGATGCATATTGAGGATATATTCCTATGTGAAATAAATAAGTCACACATGTGTAAATACCGAATAGTTTCTCTGGTGTGAAAAGCTATAATAGTACATAAGATCCTAATGAGAAAGTTGACCATGTGAAATAGGAAGAAAAGGGCTAAAGGTGTAGGGAAAATGGGAAGGGTAGGGGAAAGGTAATAAGGGAAAAGAAAAAAATATGAGAAAACAAAAAAATGGAAATAAAGTGTTTGTAAATGGGGAGGGGAAGAGGGGGTGAAGGGAGGGCATGGACAGGAGAAAAAAATGAGAACCAAGATGTGTCATGTAAAGGTACAAGATCCCAATAACGAATGAAATTGTACTGTGTACCTAAAATGTACCAATAAAAGGAAAAAAATGGGCATCTGAAATGAACAGACATTTCTCATATTAAGAAGTACAAGCATCAAATAAATATATGAAAAAATGTGTCATATCACAGGTTATTCGAGAGATGCAGATGAAAACAACAATGAGATTCTACCTCAGCCCACAAAGAATGGCTGCTACCAAGAAATCAACCAATAACAAATGTTGGTGGGGTTGTTGGAGAAAGGAACCCTTCTCCATTGTAGGTGGGAGTGCACACTGGTGCAACCACTATGGAAATCAGTATGGAGATACCTCAAAGAGCTGAGACTAGAGGTTCCATTTAACCCAGCCATCCCTCTGCTGGGTATCTTTCTGAAAGAACTAAAAGAATCATATCATAGTGATATATGCACACCTATGTTTATAGAGGCACAGTTTGTAATAGCTAAAACTTGGAAACAGCCCATTTTCCCATCAGTTGGAGACTGGATAAAGAAGATGTGGTTTTTCTATAAAATGAAATACTACTCAGCCATAAAAATGAGAAATCAGTCATTAGTAGGAAAATTGATATATATTGAGGATATACTCCTAAGCAAAATAAATAAGTCACACATGTATAAATATCAAATAGTTTCTCAGGTGTCAAAAACTGTAATAGTACATAAGATCCTAATGATATAATTGACAATGTGAAATAGGAAGAAAGAGGCTAAAGGTGTAGGGGAAGTTTTAATGTTAGGGGAAAGGTAATAAGGGAAAAGAAAAAAATATGAGAAAATGAAAAATTGGAAATAAAGTATTTGTAAATAGGGAAGGGTGGAGGGGGTAAAGGGAGGGCAGGGGAAAAGATGAGAATCAAGACCTGTCATGTAAAGGTACAAGATCCCAATGATAAATGTAACTGTACTGTATACCTAAAATGTACCAATAAACTCAATGAGATGAAAAAAAAAGCAGTATTAGTAACATAGTTAAGAAGCTTAAAGATTGTCAGAAGAAAGTAGTTCTCAGACAAAAGTTTTTAAGAGTCAGTAGAAGGATAGTTATTCTTATTTATACTTAGATACAAATTAGATGGCAGATAAAACACCATACATATATTTTAACCAGGTTGGGTCAAGCTTAAGGTAGAACATTCCCTTGTGAACTATTTGAGTCTGTGGTAAAAACAGTATCTGAACTATGATTAAGGTCATACCTACTAAAGTTAAGAACACTGGGGCCCTCCCTTCCAGGCCCTGTTGCCGCCATCTTCAGCACCAGAGGGCCTGTGGGACCATACCCTCCTCTGTGGATGCCACCATCTTCAGCATCAGGAAGGTAACTGCGCGGGCACCCCAGAGCCACCCAACCCCTCTCCTCATGCTTTCAGATCTCCTGATTGTGCTAGTCTTTAGACCTACTCTGTAGAGGAAGAGGTGGTCATGAAGGGTATTTTCTGGCGTTCCCAACTTTGAACATCTTTAAAGAAGGGGTAGGGGAAAACTGTAGTAGAACTGAGGGGCGTTCAACTCTTCAGGAGGTCGGGGAATTCAGTCTGGGCCTTGCAGCCCAAGGTTAGTCTACATCATGGGGTTCTGCCACCAGTTAGCTGAGATCAGGGGACTTGGCTACGCACATGGCAGTGCATGTTGTATATTATGACAGCAGTGATATAGTCTGAAAGAGGTCCTTCAAACTCATTTTTTTCTTTCTTTTTTTCACTTCACTCTGCAGTTTCTTTTGTTTTTTCTGTCCTCTTTCTCCAACTCAGTCTCTTGCTCCACCATATTATCCCTCATCTCCCTTTTTGTTTCTGCTCCTGTCCTAACTCAGACTTCTTTTATTATTTTTTCTCTTTTCTTTATGTTCTTTTCTTATGTCATTCTACCTCACTCAAGGGTTATTATACTTCTATTCTGTTTATCCTTTCTGAATTTAACAGTTTCCTGATGATTGTGTGTTCATTCTATGTCTTCTGGCTTCATGTGAAACCTTCTGTAATTCTTTTACTTATCTACTCCTCTTGTCCTAACCCTGTCTTAAGCCCCCATCCTAAATAGTAAATATCCTTACTGAAAAGTTTATTCACTGTAAATATATTTTAGATTGCTTCTTGATTTTAATTTATTTCACATGGTTTGAAGGTGATGACTAACACAAGTGGTCAATTTGCATGTTGTGCTTGGTCATATTGTGGTGCTGATTGTATCAATTAGGATAAAGGATTGTGATTGATTCAATGAGCTGTTTTCTTCAGTACTATGAAAATGAGAATGTCTATGAGTCATTAGAGACCCATGGGCTGAAGCCCAACTATATCAGGAAGATTTAAGTAATAACCTAAAGGTTAAACTAAGGACAACCCAACAACAATAGTAAAAATGAGAAAATGCTTGCACAAGATACAGGGACAGACTTCCAGTTCACCAATGGCAAAGAGTGGGGCAAATGAGGATGAAAAGTCGGACAGTGAACCATCAGGACACCCTGAACTCAAAGCACAGGAAGTAACAAAACAGATCAATCAGGCTCTAGAGAAATTTAAAACAGAAGTGCTTTTCCCAGATAATCATAGAGATGATGAGCAAAATGAAAGTTATAATTTGAGACTCTAGAACAGAAACTGAGAGGAAAATAGATGAGCTCAGGACCATGACAGAAGCCATGAATGCCTGGCATAAGAAAGAATTGGAAACAATAAATGCCCAATATAAGAAAGAAATGGAATCCACAGGGCAGATTCGAGCAGATGTCCAAGAGATTAAAAACTCCATTGAGAGTGTTTGCAACAGAATAAAAGAGTCTGAAGATAGAATCTTAGATATAGAAGATAAAATTGCAGTCAGTGACCATGAAAAGAGAGGTCTCTTAAAAACAGTAGGGGATCATGAGAAATTGATCCAACAACTCTTAGATGATGCAAAGAAGAATAACATAAGACTGATGGGAATCCAAGAAGTAGCAGGAGAAAATGCAAATGACTTAAAAAAGCTGTTCACAGAATTAATTATAGAAAACTTCCCAAACAGAGGAGAAGAATTTGACATACAGATAAGTGAGGCATATAGGACTTCAACTAGCCATGACAAAAAAAAAAATCTACACCTAGACATATAATAATCAAGATCCCAGAAACCCAACAAAAGAACAAAATACTACAAGCAGTAAGAGATAAGAAACAAATCACATGCAAAGGAAAGCCCATCATAATCACAGCAGAGTTTTCAACACAAACCCTTAGGTTAAGGAAAGCCTGGAATGAGACATTTCAAATACTAAAAGAAAACAACCTCCAACCTAGACTGGTGTATCCTGCAAAACTCTCTTTCAAAATGGATGGGGAAATAAGATACTTCCATGACAAAGAACACTTGAGAAACTACATGAATACCAAACCAGCACTACAAGGAATTCTAAACAATATCCTAGAAAAAGACAGTGAAGGTAACAACACAATGAGGCCCAACAGAGAAAATCAAATAGGCAAGGTAAGAAACTAAAAGGAGGAGGTGCAAAAAACATGACAATAATAAGTTAGTACCTATCAGTTATAACCATCAATATCAATGGCCTCAATTCACCAATCAAGAGAAATAGACTGACAGAATGGATTAAGAAGCAAAATCCAATAATATGTTGCATACTAGATGCACCTAGTGCAAAAAGAAGCCTATAGACTAAAAGTGAAAGGACAAAAAACTTCTTCATGCAACAGGAGCCCAGAAAAAAAACAGGGATAGCAATCTTATTCACAGACAAAGTAAATTTCAAATCTAAACTGATTGAAAGAGACAAAGAAGGCCACTATATCCTTGCAAAGGGAACAATTCAAGAGGAAGAGATAACAAATATATTTTTTTCAATCTATTGAGTATGTTAGAAAGCACATATGCTCCTTTTCTCTTTTCTTTTTTTCTTTTTTCTTTTTCTTTCCCTGGTGCTGGGGATTAAACTCAGCACATTGCTCTGGCTAGGCAGGTGCAGCACTATAGAGCTAAATCTCAGGCTTTACATTTCATATTTTTAAAATTTATCAACACATTAATCCTTATCTCTATATGTTGGTCTACCAAATTGATGAGTTATTTTGGTTCTCATTTTCTTTGCTTTTTTATTGGAGAATTTATGAAATCTGTATATATGAGTAGTATGAAAAGTATTAAGGTCCATCCGTCATTCTCCTCTCTCATCTCTGCCTTCTGCAAACTTCTTTTTCTGTCACAGCAGCTTGTTTGGTTGGAAATTTATTAAGACAAATTTAATGTTATCAATATCTTTGTACCTATTTTCTACTGATAATGACTATTAATTTTTAAGTACATTTTATCATAACTATACTTAAATAAATGGATAATAAATCATTGATATCATTCAGTGTCTGGTACACATTACAAACTCTCTGACTGCCTCAAAGATGATATTTGTTTTTCTCAAATCACACAAATCACAAACATTCCACACATCACTGCACTGTTTTATTATAACAAAGTATATATTATATTGTAGAAAATACGTGTTGTGTATATGTGTGGGGTGTGTGTTTTTATACATATGTGTGCACTATTAAATGAGAAACATGGTCATGAATGCGATAGGATTTTGCACATTTGGCATATCGATAGTTTCTCTGCCAACCTTATGATTTCTCTAAATCACATGCTTGATTTAATTCAGTCATTTGTTTGGGAAGAATATTACATATGTATTGGTGTTAAATATCATCATTATGCTTATAAAATAATAAAAATAAGTATGGGGGATAATAAAATAGAAACAGAAAAATCTGATCTTAAAAATGTGAACTCTTTTAGTTGTTTTTGGATTTCAAATATGTTTATTTCTTTTCTGTGGGAAGTTTTGTTAGAAAATGTAAGTGATACAATCAACAAGCATATGATATTTATCAAATTCATAGAATCAAGGAGCTTATAAAGCATGAAATTTTGAGGACAGTTTCTCAACTATAATATATAACTTTTATTTGTAAATAATATATTTCAAAAATATTATATGAAAAGAAAATGAGAAAGAACATATAATGTTTGAAGATCATATCAAGCTAATAATGTATTTGGATTATCAGTCTGTGTTGCATAAATTTTTTATTTCATATCCTTTTTTTTGCTGTCATGTATATGTATATTTGAAATTTTTATTTAGTATCTTCATTTCTTGTCATGTATGTTTGTAATCTTTAATAAAAAAAGAATACTCAAATCATAAGCTCAGTTATCTGCAAGAATTGATTATATGAGTATAATGACAAATACATGTGAAGTGTAGAAATGTTTATTACGAGAAAAATCAAATCATGAAATAAAAAATAACTATATTAATCAGCATGTGGAATGTTCTGCATATTAACTAATACCACTCAATTTGCAAAAGAAAAATATTGATGCACACGTTATCATAGAAAATGTAGAGAAGTTTACTGCTTATGTCTAAATAAATATTTTCTGCATAATTGATTTAATTTGTGAAAAGCTAAAGATCTTTAACATATTTTCACACATTCACACATACACATACACAACACATATGGCTTTATGCATAAAAATCTTCAGGAAGGTAATTAACTGTGGAGAATGTTAAGCTCCATAATCCTATGTATGTTTTCATTTTTTTTTAAGTTCCTTAAAAACCTGTTTCCATTACAGAAAGAAAAACTAATGAAGCTGAATAGTGTCACATGAGGCACTTCATTACTAACTTCATGTAGCTGGGTTGAAAACTGTCATTCTTAATAGTTATGAAATTAAAATATCTGACAATATGTGAAATGCTTCCTGAGTTTGATTGATGTGGGTGTCATTATTTTGAAGTCCTAGCCTCAGGATGCCTCAGGGTGCCTTAGGCATGTTTGACTCTAGCTCCTTTCCCCCAGTGCATTGGGAAAATGGTGCATAGCTGTTGGTCTGGGCAAAAATCTCATTCCTTCTCCTTAGAGTTCATGAGAACTTGGACAAATTATTACCTTTTAAAATACATTTACCTCATCTTTAACATGGAAACTGTTATCTTTATATCACAGGATTGTATAGGGATGACAAAACCTATCTAGTATAGGAAATGAACAGCCAATTCATTTTTTTTGCCAAAGAAATTTTAGTTGGGATTTTGTAGGTGTTGGCTATCTGAAATGAAACCCTCTTGCACCAACAGGATTCTCACTGCTGGATCAAAGGAAGAGTATTGAGACTGTCAACCAAAATAATTCAAGCAGTTTGTCAGATGAGAGATGTTCCTGGTTTTGTGGGTTATGCAATACAATGGCCATGGATTAACTTTTCTATTTTTTTCTCTCCAAGTAGTCTTTTGGTAAAGAGCACATAGGTGTTTGCTCAGTGTTTGTATGTTTGCCTTTTTCTTAGTAAATGTTTATTTTTCTTGCTGCATCACTAAACTCCCAAGGAAAAAAACATCCAGTTCATATGAGGCCACTTGTAAGATAGTAAATATTATTGGCTCAGTGGTTCTGCCAGCTGCCTGCAAGCACAAGTGCCCAAGTTCAATCCCCAGGACCAAAAAGAAAAAAGAAAAAAAATATAGTAAATATTCATATTCATAAATACCAGATGAAATAAATTCTATGTTTGCTTGGGCCTGAGAGATGAAATAACATATGCTATTATCTTGGTTACTTTTCTCATTGCTGAAAAAAATAATATCTGACCCCATACTTAGGGAAGGAAAGGTTTATTGTAGCTCATAGTTTGTAGAGATTTCAGTTCACAATCATCTGGTTCCAAAGTAGGGTACCATGGCAGAGGAGAAACAGATTATGGCAGGTAGAAGGCAGCAACGAATGAAATAGCAAAGCAGCAAGCAGCAGCAGCAGTCCTCTTTCCATCTCTTGTGTTCTATCAAGGATGCACACTCTTGAGGAAGGTAGCACTCACTCAGGATTGGCCTTCCTATTATCCATGTCCAGAATTATTTCAAAACAATCTTAAACAAATTTAGTAGTCACGCACCCTTGATCCCGGCATCACACATTTGATCCCAGTATCACACACTTAAACCAGCATCACTCACTCTACATCCAGCCAATTTTAAAAAGCCTCACCTGTAACCTCATAAGGTTTTGGGGGAACATCTGCACATTAATCATAACATCTATGATGTGGAAAGTAATCAAGATGAAATCACGGGGAAGTTTGACAAGGCCCCAAGCAAGAGATATTGGTGGCCCATTTTCATGTCTTCCACCTAGTGAGTGACCTTGCAGTATGTTGCCTAGCATTTTGATCTGACAGATGAATTGGAACTAACCAAAAACACCTCTTTTTGCAAGATACTGGAGATACTAGGAAATGAAGTATATTTAGAAATATTATCAGGCTGTCTTTCTCACCTGGTACTTATTGCTCTGAATTTTTTAAAAGACGTGAGAAAGAAGAAAATCTCCATGCTTGAACATAAGAGAAGAGGAAGAGTCAGAGCAGAAAGCTTTTCTGGGTCCTGAGTTTGATGAGAATTTCTTTGAAAATGTAGGGACTTTAGAAATGCAACTGACTTCTCACATTTGCACAGAAAGAAAAAAAAGATCCCATATTCGGAGAACAAAGAAAACCAAGTATAAGCTACAAATCTAAGAACAAATCAAGAAATGTATCTTAAAGAAAATCTCCTGGGAGTGATGAAGATCAAGATGCTTCACCCACCAGGCAGAAAATCTGAGCAGTCCCCTGATAAACATCCTCAAATTGCTGCAGAAGTTAATCCATTCCTGATGCTGCGCTGTGGAAAAGGAGATGATTATCCAATATGTCACACTGAAAGCATAACTTGTATAAGCCTCACTGGTCACTTCATAGCCCTAGCCAGGCAGGCAAGAGACCCTGGTCAGAATCCCAGATCTTTCCCATCAAGCAGAGAATTTCCCTTGGGGTTCCTGGGCATGTCTTAATTCTTGCTAACTGATGGTAATTTTGACCTGTGAGCTAACAGGAACTGCCCTTCAGATTTCTTTTGGCCTTCATTCAATCTATTAAAGCACTCAAGCTTCTGCATTCTATATAAAATGCTCCTATTTTTAAGAACAAACTTTTAAGTAAAAAATGACAGGGTTAATTATTCTGAAATATGCTGTTTACAGCCCAAACTCCATAAAACAGAATACATGATTTAATACACCATCCAGGACAGCACTGGTTTTCATTTCTGCACAACCAGGGTCTACATCTATGTCACTCACTCCCCTATGTGTGCTGGAAACGGTTTCATATTCCATCTTACTTTAAACTATACACATCAAGATCATAATGGGACACAGTCTACTTTGTTGCCAAAGCCTGCTAGGTTAGATCATCTATTAAGCTCTATTTATTTTTTATGACAAACAAGAAAAATGACAAAGCAGCTACCGAATGCTCACTAATGAACACCAAATGTCTCTTGAGGTCCCCTTCATATTGCACTCATTTGTACAGGAGTCCAGTTAACTTCCTCTTTGATGCCCTACCTCCCAAAAATTCTCTTAAGAAGCTGGTTTTCATAAGCTACTGGGGACTGAGCTGGTTAGCATTGGCCCTCATGTTCTGATTCTAGGGTCAAAAGTTTGATTCAGTTTTGACAATGGAAAGTTTCATCAAAAAAAATGTCAGATGCCATTGAAGTTACTTAAGGGCCAAATAAGCAAAATGAAATCATCATTTGAAGTTTGAAGTGTCATGCTTATATCTAGAAAGAGCTCTAGAATGGGTTGTAGATGAAAACTGGAAGAGGAAATAAGCTAAGGACAGGGCATTTGGAGTCAGTTTTATTAATAATTTAGATTTTGATAGTTTCATGGACTTTGACACATTTCATATTTTTGTAGGCTATTTAAATTTTTTTCCAAGTTCCATTTACAGATCTTGGTTATTTACAACATTCTGGAGAACCTGGTCAGAGAAGGCTATCCAAGAGCAAAGCACAGAAGGCCCTGGTTGCACCCACTCTCCTAATACACCAGTGCCCCCGTGGGGTTGTGTCTTGATATATAAAGTATGCTTGTAGGGCCCTGACATATTAAAAAGAACACAGTGTTCTGAATTCTTCATGGCAGAACGTGAAAAAGAAAGAAGAATGACACCTAATTCTGTGGTCCCTGGCTCAACCTGACCAATGTAGCTGTGAGGAAGACACAAACTGCTTAGTGTCTAGGAGATTTTAAGAGATACATTGATATAAAGCATGAACACATTTCATAAAACTCAAATCGTTTGTTTCTTATTTACTGAACATCTTCCCCACACAGTATTGTGTTTGCTTTCTGGCCTTTGGTTTCTGGTAGTCTTAACTGCTTTAAACCAATGTAGCTGACTGAGGAAGACACAAACTGCTTAGTGTTTAGGAGATTTTAAGAGATACATTGATATAAAGCATGAACACATTTTATAAAACTCAAATCATTTGCTTCTTATTTACTGAATATCTTCCCCACACAGTATTGTGTTTGCTTTCTGGCCTTTGGTTTCTGGTAGTCTTAACTGCTTTTGAAAATATTATTTTTTCTGTCTTCATGAGTCTTTAAATAAGGAGTTGAGAAGTGAGGATAACAGTTCAGTTGCCACTTTGGACTGGAAATTTGGAATGCTCTCTTAAGTGTATTACGCTGATTTTACTTAAAAGTCTTTGTGTCATCAGTATGTCCCTTGATGTTGGGACAATATAAATCAAACATGTTACAATTTATCTTTTGAAGGTGGTAAGGGAATCATGTAATAGGAGGTACAGAGAAGACAACATTCTCATAGTTCCTAGAGAGCTATATGGTACACAGAAATTTTCTAACCTTAATTAAAAATTTTTTTAAAAGTTTTTGAATGCTTGGGATATTTGGATGCATATTTGTAGCATAGGAGTGAGAAAAAATGTGAAGAAAATAAAGTGCTCCCATAGGTTTGGAATATTCTGGATTTTAGTTAATGCTCAGGAAACAACTTTTTCCCATCTGTTTTATATATGCTGAGTAAGTCTGTTAAAATAATTCCTGCACCAAACTCACTCAAGCCTTGCTGGATGTGGTCTCCTCTCTTCTTGTCCCCTTTTCACACAAGGTGAATGGAGTGATAACATCTTAGGAAGTGCAAATCGAGGCTTATGGTCATGGCTTGTTTCGTGTGACTCTACGTGGAAGAAGCTTTAATGGAGACAGATCCTGTCTTAATTTGAATTCACTATGTTCAGGACCATTAGGGAATTTCTTCTGCTTTAAATCTTTGGCAGACAAGTAGGTTTCCTAACTAAATTATAAGATGCCCAAATAAATCTAAATTTCAGGAAAACAATGAATAATTTTCTAGAATAGGATTTGCTGAATATTGTATGGGGTATATTTAGCAAACATATTTTTTCAGTACTTAAAATTTAATTGAATATACTAAATTTTTTGTTGTTGCTATATCAAGCAATTTTACTTATAGGGCTCTGCATTTGTAATTCAATTTTAAATGCAAATAAGAAACCAGGGATGTCCTATTTGGGTAGGAAAAAATGGTTAAGACAAAACAGCAAATGTGGATTTTTATAGGTGTTTAGCCATAGTATAAACTCTTCATGGAGTCTATATTTCTGCAGTGATACACTACTAATAGGAATCTATATATTAGCTAATAAAATTGAAGAGTTTTAGACTGGATTAAAAATTATAATTAGTTTATATCTTAAAATTATTTTTAGTCACACCTCCATTTACTAATATTGTAAGTGTATTTGAAATCTAATTTGTCTTTATTTTAATCTCATAAACTGAGGCAAATTAAACTCCAAGGGAAAGTTTACCTGCCTGATTATCCTAAAAAGAATAAAATAAAAGTTATTTAGGTATGCTGTCATCATCACATCCCGTAAAAGGACAAAAGACAATTCTCTAACTTCTGGCATTGACAACACATTATTACAGTCTCTGATCTCAATTGTTAAATTCATTGTGTCTAAAGAAAAAAATAATGTAATCACAATTATAAGTTGAGCATCGCTGAATTGAAAATCTGAAATGCTCAAAATCTGAATACTGTTAAGTTCCAAAATGATGGTACAAATGGAAGATTCCAGCCCTGACTCAAGTGACAGGTTGCAATCAAAATGCAGGTACATTAAATGTATTACATAAAACTTTATGCTACTGATATAAAGTATATATGAAATATAAATAAATTTTATATTTATACCTGGGTTCCATCCCCAAGATATCTCATTATGTGTATGCAAATATTTCAAAATTTGGAAAAAAAAATCTGAAATCCAAAAGGCTCCTGGTTTCAATCATTTTACAGAAGCAATACTTAATTTGAATTTGAAATATTCTGTAAAACAATAATTGTATAGCCATGGTTTAACATATCATGTTGGGAAATTAGCAATTGCAAATATTTGCAAATTTATTTCAATATAATCCAAATTTGGTCAGCGTTCAAGGAGGTTCTATGTACATTTCAGTTCCTTTCCAGGGAAGAACAAATGGATACAAATCTTCTGGCTTTAAATATGAAACCTGAATGTCTGTGTTGCAGATTTGACCAAGAAAAACCAAGGAGGTTATAATGTGATATTTCTTTCTAGACAGTTGCCGCATAGCTCTGCCAGCTGGAACCACAGTGACAGGACAGGCTAAGTGCCCACAAGACAAGCAGTGAGGGCGGTACTCCCTTCTGGCTTGGTTCTCCCACAGGGTGAGTGTGGTATCCAGACACTGCCTGGAAGGCAGTCCTGGACAGCAGCAATTAGAAGAATAATATGGACCAATTTGTACTTAAATGTGGAGAAATCTTTGAAATTGTGGCTAGAGATAGCAAACCCCTTTTCAAATGAAATGTCTCTTTTAAGTCTAGCTTGAACCTTCTAGTGACAGTCCTAGATTAGTTTTCCTACCTCTGCACTCCAAGACATGTGCACATGTTAGTTAGGTGGCTTTTTTCTCTGTACATTTAGAATAGACAGGAATATTGGTAAGGCATATTACTCAGTAATAAATAAGAAATTGTGCCTTGGTAATGAATATTATTCAGTGATAAATAAGAAATGGTGCCTTTGTAGGGGCAAGAAAATTTCACTGGACTCTTACTAGGTAGGAAGTGATGATTTAGGCAAAAGTCAAGGAGATCCCAATAAAGACATTCTATGGCAGTGTATGCAGCAGTGTACTCAAAGCCAAGAACACAAAAAGACTTTTATTGGACTGAAGCATGGTTCTTCAGTAGTTGGTTTGTTTTCCAATTTTCTAATTCTTGGCTCCTGATTCTCAAGCTTAAAGTATGATCCTTGACCAAAGTTGTAAGTGGTAAAACTCGGACTCAACTCCAAGTCTGCCTGGATGTAAATTCCAGCTCTTCACTCTACACTGTTTATATAAAACGATGATCTCTTCCAAGGCAGCCATATATTTTTGTGAATTTGAATTAGGCAAATTTGAAAGAGCACAGTACAAAATGTTAAGATCTTAACTTTATGCCAAAATAAAGTGCATAGATCTCATATTTTTTTAAAAAAAAACTAAAATGTTAAGAATTGCAAAATTTCAAAACTGACTTGCAGGCTCATTTGTAAGAATTTTTTATGCCATTAGTACAGCAAATATATAACTTTTTCTGGTAAAACAAACACACACACACATATATATGTATATATATTTTATATATCATTTTTGTCACTATCTCAAGAAGCATGTTGCAGGTAGTATCCATCAATATTCCTGAGCAATTTTGATAATCATTATGTTGATATGTTAACATATATATATATATACTACATATGTAATTATTTAATAAATATTATTATTATTAAGATAATGCTGAAAATAAATCTACTTTTAACAAGGTAATGTGAACCTTCTCTACATCCACTGCTGATAATGGTACCTGTAATTCACTGACTTTTAGAAACGTGAGTTGTGATTAAATACTCAAAAGTAGGTCAAACTACCAAAACAGTGCTCTGCTGGTAATTTTGCAGACTGCACTCAGGGAAACATTGGGACACTGCTGACAAAGTGAAAAGTGGTTTTAAAGCAAAAGTATGTAACAGAAGTTGTAAGAGTCTATGGTCCCCAAATTTGATATGCTCTTTCACTCTCCTTTTCCATTTGTTCCCAAGTGACAGTTCTGAATTAGGCCAGACTTGCTGGAAAGCATGTCTTGACCAGAAAGCAACCACCCTGCATTTTTCATTAAGTGTATGACTTAAGTATAAGTATTCATCTTCTTGCACAGTTGTTTAACAGTCCGGTGGTTTATCAACTAAAATGGAATTTCCATGAGGATAAAGACTCACCTAATCCTCGAACTTAATGCTGTTCTCACCTGGAGCATATTAGTGTCTAGAAATATTTGATGAATGCATTTAGTGTTTCCTTGATATCCACAGGGGATGGGCTGCAGGACCCTCCATGGATACCAAAATCAGGATACTCATGTCCCTCATTTAAATTGACATTGTGTTTGCTTACGATGTACACACATTTTTCTCTATGCTTTAAATTGCTTTATATTACTTATGACACCTCATATAATCTATATGTAGATATATAAATAGTTACGCTATATTGTTTAAGAAATAGTGACAAGGAAAAAGTCTGTAATGTTTAGTAGAGACATGATTTTTTTCAAATTATTTTAATCTGTAGTTGATTGAATCTACAGATGTAGATTCTGCACATATGGAAAGCTGTCGGTACATTACCTCAGATAACTTAGCACCAACCCTAGTCCCTAAGATTTCACTCCCAAACATTTCCCTCCAGATTACTTATGACGTTGTTCTCTCCTGATAAAGATAATAATACTTGCTCATCCAAGGAACCAGCATTCTACCTATAATCTTGCCTGTCACATAATAAAAAAGTTGTATCATATTATAAAATAGATCCTGCAGAAACCCAAATAAATAAATAAAAGTCGTTGGCACAAAAAAACATCCCAAAGGCATCAAAGTCTGCCCCTAGTTTTATTTTATAAACAGTGCTTTATTTTGATGTTTTCTGTCTTGAGAGTAAATGAGAAATATCTTTTTGAACCTCATCCTTGTTCTTAATTTAAGATGTGTTTGCTACATCACATAGGATTCTATCCACCATAACCCCTGGAATAAATTATTGTCTGATGCTACCATCAACAAGAAATAGATTCTCCTGAACAACTGATAATCTTTCAACTTTTTAAAAACTGTAAATTGTAGCATTAACAATATTTCTTTTTGCCTATGTGCAGGCTATGAGCTGGAACACAAACTCTAAATTTGTGGACCAATAAAATAAGGGTTTAGTATAATTTTCTGCCATCATTTTTCCCCTCTTCTTGTCTTTCTTTGCCAGTGATTATAATTTACATCATCTTTTATTTACGCTTTTTTTGAAACAAGGCAGAGTCTCAAATAATATCAAAATAAATGATGTCAAAACTCTATCAAGGTCATTAGCTTTCCTTAAGACTCTGAAGAGGTAGATGAAAGCATGGTGCTTGTTTTAATAGTCAAGAGAGATAAGCATTCTTTTTTACACATTATGTGGCTTTTCCTAGGTGACACTTTGTTAAATACTAGGTAATTCTAACTTTGGTTACAGGTAGCACTAACTTATCTGGTATGAAATCAAAACTCAGTCCTCTGCAGTTCCATCTGGGCTTATTTTGGGAATGGTGAGCAAGGTCAAGGTGGGTCACACTGTTCATCTGTTTAGCTCAGAAGCTGTATGTCAATTTTAATGAATGCTCAAGTGGATGCCATCTGGTATTAACCTGCTGTACCTCTATCGGCCTGGACAGTTTCAGCTGTATATTTCTCATTAGTTAGTCCACTGACCCTGATCTGTTTTGTGATTGCTAACAAAGTCTAAGACACAGAGCATTCTGACTCTGGATTCAGATTTACATTCATATTTCAAATCTGTCACTTGCCAACTGCATGATTTTGTCCCTCAACTCTCTGGGCCTCAGTTTCCTCATCTGTTAAATAAGAGCAATAGCAGGAAGTTGTGAGGCAAGGTATATAAAATGCTTAGCATAATGCCTGGTGAAGGGCCGGTATTCACTAGAAGCATTCAGTTGTGTCGCTACTGTTGTTTGCAGCTTATCCGAGTCCTGTGATTGCATGACACCCATTTAACCAGCTCCCCAAGCCTCTAGCTGACCTCGCCCTTTCTGTGGATATAAAGAGTCTATTATCTTTAGCCTTGGAATCCCTTACCAATGCTCTCTTAAATTCTTTTTTTGGGCATGTCTAATTTCTAGTGTATGCCTTCCTGTTTCCCTCACTTAGCCTGTCTTTCCATTTTTGAAAAATGGCAGGAGAAAAACCTATTTTATTTTGCCAGTTGACCATGAAGTCTTGTATGTGTGCTTTTGTTGTTTTTCTTAAAGTGCCAGGTCTTTCAGTTGCTTGGCATGCATTTATCCTGGACTTTTTGCAAGCTATTCTAAAATAGTCACCAGGCTGTCTTAGCTTTTAAACTCTTTCTTTCAATTTTTCTCGTAACAAATGTTCCCACTTGGCCATTAGGCTCTGTTCATGAATAATAACGTGAGGCATTTCTTTTGGTTTTCCTTCTCCCTCTGCAAAGTAAAACTTGTCCTGACAATGGCTCGTGGTGCTTTACCCCCAACTCCCTCCAGCAGGACTGCTGGTTAGGAGTCAGGGGCAAGATGCATAAACTTCACTCCATATAGAAGGCTCCACACAGCTGCAAACTCAGAAACTTTACCCTACCTGGCTCTTGACAGGCTTTCTTGCTGCCAGTCTTGTCGGATTCACCCACCACCTATTTCTTTATCTAAACAAGCCTCTATTGGGTGTCAAATTTTTTGCTGAAGTAGTTTACTCTCTGTTAGAAATTAATACTCTGATGGATGTAAGTGAATCACAGGTGCCATGGATATATTTAACAGAGGAAGTGTGCCCTTTTTATACTGGCTTAGAGAAGGCTTCCCAAAGAGGATGATATATTAGCCTAGATAAGTGGAAAATATAAATATTATCTCACCATAGTAGCTATTGGAAGCATTTTTCAGTTCATGGCATGATCAGAGGCCTCAAGGAAATGGTGATATGGCTGTTATCCAAGAAAGTGTTGTGACAAGTGAAGGAAAATGTCCAAGAGGAAAAGAAAGAGGTGGTGGCCATGCATTAGTGACAAAGGGGAGAAGTGGTCACTGTCACTGGGGCAATCATGTGACCATGGAGAGCTGTCATGAGAGAAGCTGAAGCTGTCTGGGATTGCTGCAGATCTGGGAGCGGGGGTGCCGTGAATCTACTGCTCAAGATGTCAGTAATCAAGGAAGAGAGACTTGGATCAGTCAATACATTCAAGAAGCAGGTACAAATCCCAGTGATGAATGTAACTATACTGTATACCTAAAATGTACCAATAAACTCAATGAGAGAGAGAGAGAGAGACAGAGAGAGAGAGAGAGACAGAGAGAGAGAGAGAGAGAAAAGAAGCAGTAGAGAGTAGCACAGAGATAGCCTGAGAATCAAAGTTTGAGACTTGGTTTCACATCCAAGTGTGTCCCTTTCTGCAGACCTTGGCCAATCCACGTTATTCCTCTCTGAGCTGTATTATCTTCCTGTGTGACTGAGAAATGATCATAGTGTAACTACATCCCAAAATTATGGGACACTTATGTGAGAATAAGGGCAAACCTTAAATTACTCATTCGTGAGACTGACCTTAAGACAGTTGATGTCAGAGTCCAAAGTGAAGAGCCCAAGTGAGGGCAAATTAGCAGAGAAAGTATCAGAAATAAGATAGAGTAAAAATGCAAAAATAAGAATTGATTTGTGGCTAGTACACATTATAGCCTTCATGGAGAGAATAAAATCAAAATATCAGTTGTTGTTAAGGAGAAATATTTTTAAAGGATTTCCCTAGAGAAGATGATGCTCAAAGTCCTCCTTTGACTCCTATTTATAAAGGAGAGACATAAGGTGACTTCCACTAAAAGATTTGAAAAATTGCCTATGTGTGCATATCAGATGAGAGAATGTGGTATGGCCTCACTACCTCCTGAAAATCCAGAGGGCTGACTTGCGGACCAGCTGGCCAAAGGAGAAATGTCTGCGCAGTATGAGGTTTACCCTGCACTACTGGAGTGAGTCAAGGAAAAAGTTGGGATGTAACTTCCCAAGAACCATACATGGTCACACCAAAGAGCTGCTAAGTGGTTATGCTATGTCCTGTCCAATTGGAGTGACAGGCTGGACATGATGCTTGGACTGGCAGGGCTGGAGAGAAAGCCAGATCCCTAGAGGCTGCAGAAGGAGCAGACCACAGTGATGTATGCGCAGCAGTGATTTCAAAGAACCCTAATGCAGACAGGTTTGTTAGGCATTGAGGACAGAGATGACATTGTGACTCTGAGTGTAAAGGGAAACCGTACATTGTACCGCATAGAACAGTTTGATTTCTGAATTGAGGCCAGTCTATGGCCATACCACCCTGAATGTGCCATGCTTGATAGCTTAAGGTGATGAAGATATTTCATTACTTTGAAATGATCAGAAAACTAATGAGAACTATGTGGGTTTACATTTAGAGAACAAGAAAGAACTTCCATGCCAAATAAATTGTACAATAATAAGTGATGAAGTTTTTTAAAAACACATTTATTTTTTCTTTTTTCTCTCATTGAGTTTATTGGTACATTTTAGGTATACAGTACAGTTACATTCATCATTGGGATCTTGTACCTTTACATGACAGGTCTTGGTTCTCATTTTTCCCCTTGTTCCTGCCCTCCCTTAAAAACACATTTGTAAGCTCTAGGTTCAACATAAAATTACACTATATTAAATGATATATAAGTGATTTACACGTATTAAATGATAGGAATGAGAACAAGCAGAAGAAGACATAGTTTTTGATGAATCCAAAGGCAATAGAGGGTTTTACTTGAAATAGGAGAATTTATTAAACTCTGGAGCAGCTCTAATAAGGAAGAAAGGCAAGTCCTACCTCTCATCCTAAAATGCTCAATATGTGAGTAAACTATGGGCCACTCAGAGAAAGTGAGGATGGGGCATGTTTCACCAAGTGCAGAGAAGGAGCAGGAGTTCTGGGGTAAGGCTGAGCATGGAGCATCTGTCTGGAAAGGGAGACCCTGAGTAAACAAAATGGAGGCCAGAAAGGACAGAGAAAGAGAACGGTGTGGGCATGATAAACAGCAGCGCAATGGTCAACTTCGAAGCCTCCATTTCTATGGATAATTTAAAACAGAGGGAGACACGGGGCAGATATGTTCTGCAGAACTGGAACCAGGGACCTAAGTCTCTCCCAGAGATTATCTGTGCACTGGTTTAATTGTTTAAACTAGCGGTATGCCAGTGTCTTTTTGGCCATTTGTTTCAGTACTAGAAATGCAACCCCAGGCCTTCGAATTGAGCTACATCTTCAGCGCTTTGTATGTTTTTCTTTTTGAGACAGGGCCTCACTAAATCCCTAAGTTGCTCCAGCCCCAGTTTAGTCTTTCAGTCTCTGGCCTCAGCCTCCCACAGTGCTGGGATGACGGGCATCCACCACGGCTCCTGGCTCCAGTGTCCTTTCTGACTCTAATTTGAATGCACTCAAGTGATCAGGTACCTTATGCAGTGCTATGTAAATGTGTGTAAATGTTCATGTGTAGCATAACAGTGTTTCAATCAACAACAGACGTGGTGTGCAATATGTTCACACAACATATTCACTTCATGACACATTCCTCAGAATGCATCCTTGTCATTAAGCAGTACATGACCATAAATGTGTTACATGAATGTAAAATCTATGTAATATTACATATTTATGTGATATTATGTATATGTATGTAATACTATGTATGTCACATCCATGTATATAATCTGCTATGTATTTGTTATTCATATGTAATAGGAAAGACCTATAACATGTAATAAAGTCTAATTGAGAATTGTAACATTATGTGGATACTATACATGTGGTGAAGAGTAATAAAGGAGCTGTATTCCTAGCACACATCCTTGCAGATAGCTGAGCTACTGAAGTATGGATGCGTGCCCCTTAGTTTTTCTTCCAATCCATCAGATAAATGGGGGAACTAGGGACATGTGTGGCTGAGAATATGGAAAATGAGCTTTGCTTCTTTCTTCACACTTTCTCCTGCTTCTGGCAGCTCTGTAATTTGCAGTGAGCTTTCCCTTGCTCCTTCCTAGTCATTCCTGCCCTCCTGCTATGACCATGGGCTTTACAGTACCATTTGAGTACCAAATACAGAAATGCTAAACCCATCCCTGCCTACTTCTCTAGTCCATGCAGACATTTGCTTTTGTGGGGCCCTGCACTAATACCTGGGGTAGCAGAGCTGAAAATAAGAATGTCTGTCACTCTGCTAGATAAGGTACCATCCAGACCTCATACTTTTCCTGAAATCTTCTGGACCCCAGCCCAACTAGGTATGTAGAACTATGTGCCAGGATTTGGGATTTCTTGGCATTAAGTCAAGTCATGAGGAAGATATGCTTATTAGTTGATTATCAGTGGCATTTTATAGGTATTCACATTTTCTATAAATTCAGTATTCTATGTTTCCTATGTATTATTTCACAAATGATTTCATGCCCAGTGTCTGAGACACAGTGAGGAAATACATACGGCTCTCATAAAAAGAACTGAGTTCAGACATGGCTCCTCCACTAGCTGGCTGTGAGACTCCAGATCACTTAGGAAACCTCTCTTTGTTTTGTTTTGTTTTTGGTACTGGGGATCGAACTCAGGACCTTGTGCTTGTGAGGCAGGTGATCACATGGCAATTTCACAAATGATTTCATGTCGAGTGTCTGAGACACAGTGAGGAAATACATATGGCTCTCATAAAAAGAACTGAGTTCAGACATGGCTCCTCCACCAGCTGGCTGTGAGACTCCAGATCACTTAGGAAACCTCTCTTTTTTTTGTTTTGTTTTTGGTACTGGGGATCAAACTCAGGACCTTGTGCTTGTGAGGCAGGTGGCAGCACCACTGAGCTAAATCCCTGGCCCTCTTTTTGTTTGGTTTTGTTTTAAAGGGGTAATAGCAAAACAGTATTGCCCTAGGAACCAAATAAGATACTCCACATAAAATTCTCACGCATTGACAATGCTCAGTGAATGTTAGTTATTATTAATAATCATTATTATTAATAATTGCTATTATTAACTCTGTAAAAGCTACTGCTCATCCCCAGCTAATGGAATGAGGAAATGAGGAATGGAAAAGAAGTAAAGGGGCTGTTTCTCGGCCATGAACAAAAGAATAATTTTATGAAATATTAGTGATATTCATTTTACTTCAGAGATTAAACTAAAAGAAGTAAGACACTTCATCTACCACTTTGCCCGTTGGGTGTTTTAGCTGTAAGATAGCACGGTACCCTTCCATCAGGAGTACTCAGGATTTGAATATGCATCAGCATGACTCTTCTGCAGGAGGGGGTATCATGCTGGCTGCCTGAGCAGAGGACTGTTCATGCATGGAAAGAGACAACATAGTAAGAACACAAGCCCAGTGTGGAATCTAAACATTCATTAGAGGAACGTCAGCGACAGCTTGGATTTCTGAACTTTCTGAGTGTGATTGGAGTAAGTGAGCCTGGCCTGCCACCCACATGTCTGGCTCCTGTGTGAGAGTTTTGAAGACTTCTGCAAGAAGCCAGAGTGATATCATTATCACTGGTATCAAATGGAATGAGACGGGATGAGGACTCTGGGTTAGGACTGCTTGGATTGGTGGTCTAGTAATCTCATCAAGGGTTTCCCCTTGATAACTCAGAGTACACCTTACACGGAACAGGTGCTCAGTAGAAGATCTTGGCAATCAGCTGAATTTCAAAATTTGTCATTCATCCTAAAAATACGTCTTTTATTGTCAGCTCCCTGTTTCCACCACCTCCTGTAATGCCCACCATTCATAAAGAGCCTGAGTGTTGTACTGCCAGACACACTCCATTTGGCCAAACTTGTGCTATGAGCTCATAGTATCAATAGACGAAACGAAAGATGCCTTCATCTAAGATAGCCTCTGCTTAGGCTCGATGCTAATGGAAGTTTTCCCACCTTGCGATAAATGTAAATGGCTTACTTTGTATTGTGAAGATTCTTATTGTCAGACCCATTTGGTAGCTGAGCTGTGAATACTTTTCTCTGAGCATGAGTACCATTTCCTTTATTTTGTCTACCACTCCTTGAAGAAGACTCTAATATCTACACCTCTAGGCTCAAATCCTGCTTTACTTCACTTATTCTATCAGAATCATGTTCGCAAAATTTATCATGGCTATATGCCACATGCATTATATTTCACACAATATTTTCCTTGAAGTTGGATACTTAGCATCTTTTTTAGAAGTTTTATATCACCGGCATAAACAGAACAACCGATATCATTTATCATAAGTCGTGATTGTTGGGATGCACAAGGTACAGGTGGTCACTGAATCTTTTGGTTTGCTCTCAAAAGTAATTTAAACTTCATTCCATCCCCTGCTGTCAAAGCCTACATTTTGCAATGGTTTCCTTCTGTGTTACCCCTTTCATTTAACTCACTCACTGCACAAAACTGCTTTCACCTTATTTCACTTGAACAGTACTCGTGTTTTCACATTTAATTATCTCTGAAGTCAGGAGGAATATGTTGATTAATGATAAATCTGACAGTAATTTGACAGTGTTTTAACCTTCTTATGGTACAAATTAAAATATAGGAATAACTTCTAGCATAGTATATTACAAATAGCCTACAATAATTTATTGTATATCTTATAACAATGGGAAGAGAGGAATTTGAAGGTTACCAACACAAATAATAAATATTTAAAGCGATGAAAAAGCTAGTTATCTTGATTTGATTTACATATTGTATATATGTATCAAATTGCCACAATGTACCCCATAAATATGTACAATTTTTCTGCTCCGATTTTTTAAAATTAGGAGATCATACCATCAAAGCATCTTAAATCTGATGAAATATGATGGCCCTATGCATGCACCTGTTCCCACCATGCCACTTTTGTTCACATGTACCTGGTGAAGGATACTCTTCCTTACCTTTGTGTGCTGCATTACATCTTGTCTGCAAAGGCTTGTTTGGTCTTGTAAGTTCCAACACAGGAATTTTCCTATTCACCAAGATCTCTAGATGATTGTGCTCTCTCCCATCCTATTGAGGACTCTTGAAACATTACTGGAAACCCATACAGTAGGCACCACTCTTCTACTCAGTATGTGACACAGGCCTAAGAAACAAAAAAACCTGAAAGACAGACTTAAGAGAGACAGAAAGCAGGGAAACAGGACAAGCAATGCCAGTGTAACCAACAAAGGCACTGGCCAGTATAAGCCACTGATTTTTACTGTAATCAATTAGGGTAGCAGTGAGTTATACATAAGGGCAGAACTATGTGAGAAGTTATGCAAATGTGTGGTATTTATGAAAATTAATGTAAGCAAGGCTTATAAAAGACAGGACAAAGAATTCCTGAATTAGTAGAATAAACAAAATATGTGGCTATAATTAGAATATTGTCTTTTTAGGTAAGAAGATTTTAGTTGTGGGAACGGAATTTGGGTGTGAGTTATTTTTTTACTTTGGCACATAGGCTTTGGCCAGACTCATTTTTTAAAACAAGTTAATTGTGGGATAAACTCTTTATAGCCAGCACTGATTACAGCCTGCTTTGGGCATAATCAGTATTGCAGTCTCCTACACTTCTGGTTCAGGTTGTTCTTCTCTGTGTTCCCATAATACCCTCTTCCAGGGAGTGACTGTGCCATACTCCTTAGTAGTCATCCTCAGTATCTGTAGGGGACTGTGGACACCAATACAGCAAATGTTCAAGGCTCTTATATAAAATGGTTTAATAGCCCCATATAACCTGCCCACTTCCTCCTGTATATTTTAAACCATCTCTACGTTACTTGTAATGCCTAATACAGTGTAACTGCTATGTAAGTAGTAGTTTTATTACATTGTTTAGGGAATCACGACCCTACTGTGCCAGCAGCATAGTAACACAAGTTGGTTCTTTGGTGGTAATTGTAGCCTTCTCTGTGTCCCTCTTCCTTTACCTGAAAGACAGAGACACTGTTATGTACCTATCTGACACCAGTTAGAAGGAATAAGTAAAATAACAAATACAAGCAATTTGTAGCAATGTTTGCCTCATAATCATCACTAAAGATGTGCTATCTTTTTAATAGTATCCTTTTACCCACTATTCCAGGACAAAACAAAGTCAGAAAGAAAGAAATGTAATTAAAACCATTTCTCAAGCTTTATTCTAGGAAAAGAGAACTTACTACTTTCTGGTCAAAATGTCACTCAATCCATAGACCTGAAGGCACCTCTAAGTTGTCCTAATAACACAAAAAGTCTTTTTATAAGGATGGACGAATGTAATCCTAGCTTGTCCAATGAAACTCTTCAAGAACACGGAGTCATGCTATGTATTCCACGAAAAGCTGAATTGAAAGTCACAATGTTTGCTTTTATAAATTTTTATATCTCATAGCCAAACTTACATTTATTTAAGATTTGAATATGTAAAAATATAGTGAATGAAGGAAAACAAATTTGTCTACCAAATGACATCATCCAAAACTGTGTTTATGTCCTGTGCAGTTTCAAAGAGACTGCATAATGTTAAGCTGAAAAACAAAAACAAAGGCAATGTTCTGAATATATCTGATTCATCTCACTTTTTCCTTTAAAAACTGAATTATTTGACAAGATTTATCTGAATCCAGTTGCCTGATATGGAGATGAGACATTTATTTCATAAAGCATGAGCTATAGAAAAATGTAGAAAAAATTAATAAGACATACTGAAGAACGATGTACAATAAAGTTCACCTTTTTACTGAAATTTAAGGGAGCACATATAGTCATGCATTGCATAATAATGTTTTTTCTTAATGACTGATCACATCTAAGACAGTGGTCCCTTGATATTTTAATGGAGCTGAAAACTTGCATCACATGGTGACACTGGGTGTCACAGAGAAACACTTTACTCATGTGTGTGTTAATATTGTAAAAAAAAACCCTACTGCACTGCCAGTCATATAAAAGTATAGCATGTATAACTGTATTCATTATATAACATTTGGTAATGATAATGACCATGTTATTGGTTTATTCATTTACTACATCCTACTTTCTATGATTGTTTTAGAATGTATTCAATCTATGTATATGGAAAAATGTTTACTGTAAACAAATATGCCATTTCATGTCTGCACAGCCTCATATAACCTCATATTTGTTGAGCCTCATGACTGTATCACTTTCTTTTGTACCAGATTTAATCTTGTGTTGTTTATCATGGTCCTAGGATCAATAAGCTAAAGTACACATGGTTTGGGTGTGCAGCAGGCTGTACCCTTATTTTGTATAAGTAGATTTTATGATCTTCACACAACAGAAAAGTCACTCAAGTATGCATTTTTCAAAATATTCTTGTTGTTAAGAACTCGAATTCTAGTCATCAAAAACCAAAACAATGCCCTTTTGTGTATATGTATTGCCAGTCAGGTTTAAAGAAAGAGAGGATCAGAAGGGGACAAGGGAAAAACTTTCCACACAGAACATCTTCCTCCCCTCTCACCCTCTTCAGAGCTTGTGGTGAAGGCAGCTTTTCATGATACTTTCATATTTCTAGAAATATCTCACTAGTTCAGTTTCTATCTATTTTCTAAGAACACATAAATTCAAGCTGATCAGATGGGAACTTCAAAACAGAATCTTTCTTGTCTTGGTATTAATTGGCAGCTAAAATAAATCCCACCTAAACAGTTCTTTACATTTATCTTCCAGTACCCTCAAGTTTGAGAATCTTGGACATCCAGGCAAGGAGGTACAGTGCTGTCCTGTAGTGGGCATTTAGCGACTTTTGTTTTTGACTTAAGGTTCCAATACTACACTGCGCAAAAGCAAGTTATCGAGGTTATCAAGAGCATTTGGCACATACCCAAACCCTACCAGCAGCTGGGAGAGCATTGTACAGCTTCTACCTAGAACTGAATGTATTAGAGCTATACAGATGAATATCAGAAAGTGGACAGACTTCCCAACTCACTGTTTAATTGAAGGCTTATCAGCACAGAGAAAATCATGTGATTTGAAAATTTTTAATACAGCAACAGAAAAAAATTCCAGGATTTGTCATTTCTCAAATTTTGTTCCAACCTCTAGGCAGATAATCTCCAAGAACAAAAACTTCATTCATATATCATTTGGTATATGTTCTGTTGCTAAAGCTGAATACCAGAGACTATAGGTCATTTGTACAGAATAAAAGTTTGTTCAGATTGCACACAGTTCTGGAGGATGAGAAGTACAAGGTGGAGCGTTTGTATGTGGTGAGAGCCTTCTTGCTGATGGGATCCTTTGGAGAGTCCCCATGAAGCTCTGGACACCACATGATGAGAAAGGAATGTGCACCTGCATTCCCCCCTCCCCGCGAATGCGCGCACACACACACATACACACACTCACACACACTGTCTCTTATAAGAGAGCTACTCTTTTTTGTTTCAATACTCAGGCCCTTCGTACTGAGCCTTAGCCTAGGCTAGGCTCTAACTTGCAATCCTTCTTCCTCAGCTTTCCAGAGTGTTAGAAATTCAGGCATGTGCCACTATGCCTAGCTCAGACTTTCTTGTGATAAATAACTCACTATCATGAAAATCCTTTGATTAGTCCACTCATAAGGGCATAACTCCCAAGACCCAAGTATGTCCCAGAGACTCCACAGCCTAATACTTTTAACATGAATCTGGGGATTAAGTTTCCAGCATTTGAATTTTGGAGGACAAGCATTCAAAACAGCAGTATAACATTGGTAAAATGTGCTGGGAGACTTCATTTTTGGTGCTGTGCTTAATTCTTTTTCTTACAAACACTGCTCACTCTGGCTACTAGGTAGCCAATGCTACTACGGCATATGGTAAGGTCTTCATATATGACCTTGAAACTGGTTCAATGTTTGCTCTCATTTTCTATAACAAATATGTCAGTCCTTCACCATTTTCTTCTACTCCATCTCCCCTGTTCTCGGTCTCACTAGTCTAAACTTCTTATTTCAAAGAGTCATTGGAAGCTATTGGAAAGACCACTTTGCTCTAGCCTTCATCACTGCTGTCACTTGCAGTGGTATAGCTGGCAACATTTTCTACCCATCCCCTGGAAGCCTTCCATCCCGTCTTCTCTCTGGCTGTTCCTTCTCAGTTTTGTTTAAGGTTAATATTGTATTTTCTCATTCTCACAATGATGACTTTGGTTATTTTCATTCCAAACTCTTCCTCTTGTTTCTCTTGACTACATCCACTCCTTTAGTTAGCCCCTGAGATGTTTAGGGTTTTAAGATGCACTGCTCTATTTCATTTCTTTTCAGAGCTTTAATTCCATATTTCCAATGACCCATAAGGCATCTCCATGGGAGAGTTTCAAATCTAGAAGCATGAACTAAACTCAAACTTACTCTTCCCTTGTTTTCCTAAACTCAGTGACCATTACCACTATCCCTGTAGCTGACCAGGCCTAATTTTTTTGGGGGGGTACTGGGGATTGAACTCGGGTCCTTGCACTTGCAAGGCAGGCCACCGAATCCCTGGCCCTAGGCCTAAATCTTAAACTTCATCTTTGACTCCTGACTTTTTCTATTTCCTTTCATTTTTAAGAACTTTTCATCCACTTTTTGAATATGTTTCAGCTCTCTTTGCCTATTTACAGCTTCATTGTATCTTAATTCAGGTCAAAAGATTGTTTTTCCCCAAGAAGTTGTCTTCACCAAGAAATTGTCTTTCACCAAGAACACTGTCAAAGAAAATTTATTGACTGAACACTTGTAGAAAACCATGACATATATTTTGTTCAGGGCACTGCAGTAAGGGAGAGAGAATGGGTCCAATTCTGATCTGTGCAGAATTGACTGAGTACTTTAAATGTAGAATGAGGCAGGAGGAGCAAATGGGAGCTTGGTTGGAGTCACACAGTGGGAAGTTCCAAAATGTGAGTAGAGGGAGTAAGTAGAGTTGCCACGAGAGGATGGCAACTATGTCTGCTAACTAGTGGTTATCATAACTTAGCTCCTACCTGGAGACAGGGTATCATCCTTCTGATTTTTACTTGAAAGTTTTTAAAAGTAAATACTGCAAATGAAGGGAAATTAGGGAGTAATATCTGGGGTATATAAAAAACTAAGAAGTAGACTTACCAAAGTAAAAAAACCCCAATGTGAAATAGGAAGAAAAGGGCTAATGGTGTAGGGGAAGTGGGAAGGGTAGGGGAAAGGCAGTAAGGGAAAAGAAAAAAAAACATGAGAAAATGGAAATAAAGCATTTGTAAATAGGGAAGGGAGGAGGGGGTGAAGGGAGGACAGGGATGAGGGAAAAAAGTGAGAACCAAGGTCTGTCGTGTAAAGGTACAAGATCCCAATGATGAATGTAACTGTACTGTATACCTAACATGTACCAATAAACTCAATGAGAGAAAAAAATAAAAGTAAAAGACCTAATCAAAACACTCTTCTGTGAAGAACAAAGGGCCAATAAATATATGAAGAAATGCCATTGCAGAAATGAAAATTAAAACAACACTGTGATTCCACCTTCACTAACAATTAGTATCATTTAAAAAATCAAATAATAACAAATGCTAAGGAGGCTTCAGGGGAAAAGGAACCCTTCTAGGTTGTCAGGAAACTAGTACAACCATTATAGAAATCAGAATGGGGGAGATTCTTCAAAAAGCTAAAAATAGAAATTCTATTTGAACCAGCTATTTCCCCTGGAAGTATTTTCCTCAGAAAGTTAAAGACATTATACTACAATGACACCCAAATACCTATGTTTATAACAATACAACTCATAATAGTTAAGTCTTGGAGGTAGGCTATATGTCCATCAACAGATGAATGGATAAAGAAAATGTGGCATTTATGCACAATGGAGTCATGCACTGCCATGCAGAAAGGTAAACTTGAGTCATTTGTAGGAAAATGGGCGCACCTTGAGACCATGATGCTAAGTAAAATAAATCAGATGCACAAGCTGAAATATTGCAAGGATACTTTTCTATGAGAAAAATAAATTATAATCAAAGACCAAAATAAAAGATGGATCATATAAAGTAGAGAGATAGATGTTTCTCAAATAGGAAGAGGATCAAAAGATGGAGGGAGGAATAGATCAGGGAGGGAATGGGCATGAAAACAGAAATTAAGATGTGTTATATACATGTACCAACTTTCCACAAGGACTGTAAACATAATGTACTATACTCTGGTACTAGGCCTTTATTCAGGTTTCAGATGAAACAAACAGCCATTTATTTAGGTAATGTTGAGTTCTTCAGGCTGGCATTCAAGAAAGTGGGACCATCCTCTGGGGACACAGTCTTCAGTGTGTGTCTGTTCCAGTCTCTTATTGGGGTGGGTGAATGATCGCAAGTGTGCTGAAAGTTGCAGTTCTTATCAATCATGGTTGAGGCCTGATTAAGAAGTCACAGAGGATAACAAGAATGTGGACAAAGAGATCATCTCTGTCAATACTCATTCACAAAACATCTAAGTTAGATTTTCTCAAGTATGAATACTAAGAATTCCTCTTAACCCTATGTCCTCATGTCACTCCTTCAAGAGCAGGAGTTTCTTCTCCTTGAATCTCACCTTCTACTTTGGTCTAACCATTGGAATATAACAGAAATCTCTGGCTCTTAGAACACTTTCGCTTTCTTGGAATGGTGAGCCACCACTTACGCAGTGCCTTTCCTACTAGAGGGAGAGACCAGGTAGCCCCCAACCAGCCCAACCAGCCCAGCTCAGGCACAGGACATGGGAGGAGAGACATCTTAGATGTTCCAGTTTTAGCCCAACTCCCAGTTCAGTGAAGCCTTATAATACCCATCCCAGCTAACACCTTGTCAGGAAGATATGGGCCATGTACAAACTGGAGAATCATAAGCAGACATATGGTGGTTGTTATCTTCAAGCGTTAAATTCCGGAGTGTTTCGAATATATATCGAATACACACATACATCTTAGCCACACCTGTTTTCTTGTCTGTATCATTCTCACTTTTGTTGAAAAATCCAGATAAATCATAGCCAGTTTTGCATCAAAATGCTTGATAAAATGCTTAATAACATCTTTGAAGAAAAATTATGAACATTAATTGTTTAATTCCTATTATATTGAGTTTAAACTTTTGATGATTTTTCTTACTCTAAAATTTAGATTGGCACCCTTTACATTTTTAGTTTTAGGTTTATGAACATAATATTAATCCTCATTCAAAGCTATGTTTGTGATGTTCACATGATTATACAGATGAAGATCATGAGGCCATTCCTACTGTTTCTGATTTACAATCCCCAATGCCGATAGTCGTGTTGTACAATTGTTATTAAATTTCTAACAAGGGGGGCCAGTTTTTCCAGTTTCTCTGATGAGCCATGAGCTGTTTATTTTAAATATAATTTGTATTTCCATCCTCTATATTGAGATATGCTGGTATGGGCATCACATGATACCTGCTTATGGTAAAGTATAAAGAACACTTAGGGATCATGGGGATGCATCAGAAGCTATGAGAAGGGAGAAGTTCCCATAACATGTATCACAAGGAAGTCAGCTGATAGATGTCCAAGTATTTTTCCCCCACATAGATTTTGCCAGACTACTGCAGGGCCTGTGAAGAAGAGAGATGTGAAGAGATGTTGCCATTAAAGACTCAGGAAATTCCTCAAAGAACTTGAGAAAGGTGGAGAAGGATGAGAGCACGTGCACACTGATGGGATGCAGAAAGATGGCTGTTGGATGGAATGTCCACCGGTCAGCTGCTTAACACCCACCAGATGCCACTGGTACTGGAGTAAGGACCAGAACAGAGCAAACCCTCAGTGGACATGATGTTGGGTGAGGGAGGTTTCAGTCTTCCTCTTCTGTGAGCCTTCCTAAAGGGAAAGCCAACTTCCCAGCACTTGTTAATGGGAGGAGACGCTGGAATTCCACAAGCCCCACAAAGCCTGAATTGAACCAGCTGGTGCTTTTGACACTGAGCTCTAACCTGGACTTAGACTCCTAATAAATTGGTGCAAAGCTAAGGCAGCTGCACCAGCACTATTATTTTGCTGCTATGGAGATTAAATGAAAATTGAGCATCTCTAATCTGAAAATCTGAAATCTGAAATGCCCTAAAATCAAAAAACTTTAGAGCACAGACATAACACAAATGGAAAAGTCCACACCTGACCTCATGGGACAGGTAAGAGTGAAAATACATACGCTAAATAAATTGTATATAAAATTGCCTTCAGGTACTATTATAAGGTATATATGAGATAAAAATAAATTTTATGCTTAGACCTGGATTCTATTACCAATATATCACCTTTGTATATGCAAATATTTCAAACTACCCCTACCCAAAAATCTAAAATCAGAAACACTTCTGGACCCAGGCATTTTGCATGGGTGATGCTCAACTTGTAACCAGTTTTGCTGATTGGAAAGACTCAAAGGTAGCCAAAGGAAGGATCCATAAATTAGCACCCACTTGGTTAAAGTCATTCTGTTTCATAGTAATGCAGTTAGCACAAGGAAAGAGTCTAGACTGTGTCATTGCAGAAGGATGGAGACCACATTCTTCTCTTGCTTTCCAGAAAGAAAAAACAGCTGTTTTCATTGTGGTTTAGCCCCACTTTCCACAGCCCTATCATTTGGTTTGCTAGAACACCATCCTCTTCCTTTTTCATCTGAATTAACTGGGGAAGTAGGGGGATAGGATCAAATCTACACACAGGAAGTGTGGGTTATTTCTGTATGCTGCAACGTGAGGGGCCCTGGAGGGAATCCACTGAGGAGGGGCCAGAGTCCATTTATTGCTCAATCTGGAATTCAAAAATTTTTCCCTATGTACTGACAATAGCCTTCAAGGGATTTTTGGTCAGCTCTTTGTAGACATTTACACAAACTGAAGCTTCTAACTTTGAGACATCTTCATTGTCTAGAATCCCAACTGGTCACCACAGTGTGCAGTGTAAGAGTAGTGGTATTTAGCTTAAGGAGTCAGAATTAAGAATGCCTTTCTACAGAAGTGCTACTTTGACAATGGGAGAGTTATTCTTTAAATTCAAGATTTTCCATGTATTGTTTATTGGGGAAATAGTACCCGTGTTTTAAAACATGAAATGAAAATGGTAATGCCTCTTTGATTCTTGAAAATTTCTGGACCATAAAAACAAGTTTTGAATTATTTTTCCTAGCCTGCTTTGCCCTTGAAGTTTACCTCTATTCTGCTCTCCCCAAGATTCATTTAAGATGTACAACAGAATATTTTTATCCTCTGCTAAATGGCTCTGGTCACCCATAGGATGACAGAATTTAATAAATTCTAAGCACTGGACAAAACACTGCTTACCGGGGTTTGGCTGATTTTCTCTGGAGAGGAGTCCACAATAAATATTGCAGGCTTTGTAAACCAAAAAGCAAACTGAGTGACTGTCTTTTCAAAGAGTCTAATGGCCTTTTAATTTTTCTTTTTTTTGCACTTTACCCAAGAAATCTGAAATTCATTCCTAGTTGGCAGCGTGTGTCAAAGCATATAGAGGGCAGTGCAGTGGGTTTACCCCTGGGGCCATCGTCTGCAGACCCCTGCCCTTTGTGGCCTGGACACTCCACACACTTCTCTAGCCAAGCTCTCCTCTTGCTCTCTGCACATCCCTCAAGACTTCTGATGGCTGCAGACTGCTGCAAGCCTACTCTGCTGCCTACAGCCTACTCTGCTGCCACTGTCCTCATCTTGCAGCTCACCGGGTCTGCGTCCTGTCCTCTGCTGTGGATGGCTGCTTCTCCCAGTCACTCGTACTTTCTTTCCGTGGTTCTCCTATTCCTGGTGAAGTTTCCAAACTTCACCCTTCTCGTTCTTACTGCAACTTTATTAACTCGTTTACCTACATATGAAATCCTTGAAAGGGGAGATAGATAAGGAATACTGAACTGACCTGGCTTCGTCTGTAAGAAAACAGACATACAAATTTGATAGAAAAATATTAAGAAGAATAAGTAAAATCTGGAGAGCTGATAAGCTTGGTTTTTCTTTCCCCCCTCCTACCCTGCCCTTATTTCTTCTCCCTTGCCCTGTAATTCCCTAAAAACAAACACATTACTGTGGAAGCTTCATAGCATAAACAGATCCAATCACAGGCTGCAGCCTTAGGTACTGAATCCAACTTAAGGTCCAGGACAATGCTTCATTCCAGTTTCACTAAGTTTTGGGACTCAAAAGAAGTTATGATTTGATCTGATTTGCTTTGTACTTACCTTTCTTTTCCTTTAATGCAAGCTATGGCTGAGCAAATAAGGAAAATCTAAATTGTTCATCCAGAGAACTATAAATCAAGTAATACCCGTATTTTAAAATGACCTTATTGTTTTAGTTTTAGGATTACAGAAAAAATCAGGATATTATTTTATAGTATATACTATTTTAGTATATGTATAGTATTCATTATTTGATAGTATATTGTATCTTAGTATATATTATAGTACTGTAGCAGTATGCAATATTTATACTATCCAAACGGTCAATTTTTTACTTTAAAAAAATTGACAATTTTCTGTGTTGTCAAGAGTTGGACAAAACAGCAAGTAAATTAAAACTCTTGGAGTATAAGTTTATAAAGCTTGTAAAAAATTCTAAAAATTTTATCTTTAAACAATTCATTTTATCTTGAAGAATTTTTTTTTAGATCAGCTTCAAAGATAAGCGCTAAATCTGTTTCAGTTTGCTCACTGTAGTATTACTTATAATAGTGAAAACTGAACCACCCCCAAATATACTGATGTGTTCAAATAGTGTGCAAAACAACAAAAATATAGTATTTATTATAACATGTTATTCAGATTTTTTCAAAATCAGGTTCAATGCAGTATAATTTTGCAAGAGAATTACTATTACTATTTAAAACAGAAAAGATATTCATAAGCCAATGATTCTCTTGAGAAGAAAAAAAATCTTAGCATCAGAATTGTGATAATACTGCTCAGGTTTCTAAAGTATCTTCTTTCATCTGCAAGTGATCATAGCTGCTCCCTGACTAGGATTTTTATATCACACCCTTCCTCCAAACCCATTTTCCAATGGCCAGAAGGATCTCTCCTAAAATGTGAATTGGATCATGTCACTTTTCCTGCTTCCAATTACACTTACAATAAAATCCAGACTCCTCCACATGACCTGAAGAGACCTCCTGACTCTGCCCGCCTCTTTCCTGTCCTGTGACACCACATTCTGCCTACTCAATGGACCCCTAGCACACTAGCTTCAATCTGTCCCTTGTATGCGCCTCAGTCTTCTGGGGCTGGTTGTTCCTGCTGCTGGCATTGCCCTCTCTGTTTGCATGACTAACTGCCTTTAGTCCTTAAAGTATCTACTTAAATATCACCTCCTCCAAGATGCTTTCCTTCACTCTCGCAGGTACTGGTTGCCTTATTTATCACATTCACAATAAATTCAGTTATGTTGTTTAATCATTGCACACAATCTGTCTTAGTGGAATTACTTCCATAGGACAGCAGTCAGGTCTGCCTTCTTCTCTGCTGGATCCAGGTGTCTTAGTGTGCCTGGTACAGAGAAGTAGCTCAGTTACCATTTGCAAAGTGAACAGGCAAATTGTGTAAATCATGTGCTGTGGCCTTTGGAGATTTAAAAAAGAAAGAAAGAAGGAAAGAAAGAAAGAAAGAGAGAGAGAAAGAGAGAGAAAGAAAGAAAGAAAGAAAGAAAGAAAGAAAGAAAGAAAGAAAGAAAGAAAGAAAGAAAGAAAGAAAGAAAGAAAGAAAGAAAGAAAAAGAAAAAAAGAAAGAAAGAAAAAGGATTTGGGGCAACGCAAAATTTTTAAGGCCATGGAGGGAGGCAGAGCTTCTGAGTGAAAGCTTTATCTATATAGATATTAGGGCTGATTTCTAACTTAGTCTAGAAACATGTTGTTGATGGCTCTCTAATTTTTTATTTAGAGGAGATTACCATCACAAGGGTCTACAACCCCAACCCCTTTTACATTTCTTTTTAAATTTTGAGACAAAGTTGTGCTGAGTCATTAAATTGTGCAGGCTGGACTCAAATGTATGATCCTCCTGCCTCAGCCTCCCAGAGTACTAGGACTACAAGCATGTACCACCACACCTGGCTTCTTATCCGAATCCTATCTGGTTCAAAAGACATGGCTGTAGCTGCACCACACAATGTGTACAAATAGTACTTGCACATAAATATGCTTTATCTCATTGAATTGTCCCCTATTATATGTCACTGCAGATTTTTAAAATGTTGAATTGTCAAAAACATTGATTTGAAGGAAAAAGTCTGGCTCTGAGCAACAACTTTATCCTTTTCTCAGCAAACATGAGCAGATTAATTGCTCTGGGTTCATTTTTTTCAGAACATTAGTTATCGTGAGATTTAAAGATGACAAAAGTGTCCCCCACAAAGTGCCACATGCATTGTGGGGAATCCACAGGTGAGCATCTCTTCGTGCACAGCAGTCTTTTCTCTGATGGTGAAAAGCAACAGAATCAATACAGAGGCTTCCAGCAATGGCAGTCTCAAATTGGCAAGCTCGGGGCTGGGGATTTAGCTCAGTGGTTAGGTGGCCTGCCTTGCAAGTGCAAGGACCTGAGCTCAATCCCCTGTACCAAAAAAGAAAAGGAAAAAAAATCAAATTGGCATGCCCATTTGTGCATCAGGACAAAGAGGAATGACTTGTACGCTTACTCTAAACATTTACTAGCTGGGATACTGGATGAAAGGCGGTCATCAAAGATTCCTCATATTTACAAGGCAGATTTTGACTAACAACCAAGGATTCTGTAATATAAAGTGACATTTACATCATCACACTGTGAAGATGTAGGATTCAAAATGGCAACTAATGTAATATCTTTAGGCCATTTACAGTTAACTGCTTAACAACATATGTTGGTCTCCATTGGTCTTATTATATTTCTGCAGGTATTAGAAGCTGAGGAAGAGGGGTACACATCAGATATATTTATTAGAAGATCTGTTTGCTCTTAATTTCTTCTCTAAAATACTTTTTGTTCTAGAATGTGAAAAACACCCTGGTACAGTAGGAAAAGTAAAGAATTTAGAGGCAGGAGAATGTGCCCACAGCAGCTGACTTGCAACATGCTGCAGGAAAGTTGCTGATTGCTATGTGCCTCTTTGCTATGTCTGCCATATTGGATGTCCAGACCCAACCCATGTCTTGTGGAGAGATGTGAAATATTACAAATGGAGCACCTTAAACTCAAGGATATTCCTGTCCTATCTAGGATTTCATGTGGTTCCTATCAGGAGCCAACATCTAGGATTAAAGAGAAGGATGTGGTTGCAGAATTGACTGATTGACATTAGAGAACTGGTAATTAGGGCTGGACTTCTGGAGTGAGTAGTGTGTGGTTAGAATTAAATGACAAGAAAGACAGTAAAGGAATTTTTAAACATCATTAAACATCACATTTTAAACATTAATATTCTGCCAACCTGAGCAACTCCTCTCAGAAAAAGAAATACCACTGTAGGACTCATTCCTAGAACACATTTCTAAAGCCTGTTTAGTTTTAGATATTAAGCCTTTCACCAAGCAGGGGACTTGGTTGATTGCATATTCTCATACAGTCTGTGTAGTTAAAAGTCTCTCCTTAAGCCATTCTGATACCCAGAGAACATCTGAGATGCTTCAAAGGAAACTTGATATTAATTTCCTCAGCATCTTCTATGTAAATCTGTCAGTTCTATTTGATGAGGGACTTCCATTATCACAGCTAAGCCCAGTGTACTGAAAATGAGAAGGAAAAACAAAAGCAAGCTTGTTATTTTCAATCCAGATAAAAGTAAAGGTGAGAAGGAGGGCTAGGATTAGCTGATCAGCATGAGACTGAGTTATGGCGTTATTTATTTTCATGCTTTGGGCTTAACTTTTATGTTCTCAAGCAGCAGTTGAATAAGAAAACACCCCATAAGAAGACTATTATGTAGGAATAAGATAGCAACCCCAAAGGGATTGAGTATCACCTGGTTTTTAAAGGATCCACAGAAATTCACAACCATACAAACTCACTGAACAAGGAAGGTGGGAAACAGCCATACTGTGCATCCCCATTTACTTAATTAACATTATGGAAACTACAGGAAGGAAGCAAAGTAATATGGCAGACCACTTTCCTTTGACCCTAGCAAGGCAATGACCTTTTTTGCTTGCTCAATATCCATCTTCTCTGCCTCCCCATCCCTTTCCTGTGTACTCTCATTTTCTTCCTCTCCAGTTTTGTTTTGGACTCTGCTTTCCTTGTTAGAAGAGAAGGTAAGTCGTTCTCCGGTCTAAATTACCCGTGGCAATTTCATTCCCTTTGCCAAGGATTAGTGTAGATATAGGAAGGTGCTTAAAGCCCAAAGGAAGGTTGTTAAAGGAGCTCTGGTAAAGGTGTTCCTCCCTACCAAATAGATATGCACAAGAGGAGTACTTCATTTCTTTCCTGAACGTATTTAGTCTGTGTTTGACACTGGGAGTACTGTTGCCATTTTGTGGTCATGAAATACAATAGGGTGAGATGACAGTGTGGAGAGGCAGAATGTTGATTAATTTGGGTTGTCAATTGGACCAGACTGAGGAATACCTGAGAAATCGGTAAAATACACTTCTGGGTGTAAAATACACCAGAGAAAACTGGTGTGTGGGCCAGTAAATTGAGTGGGAAAGACTCAGCTTACATGTGGGCAACACCATCCAATATGCTGGGGGTTTAGATAGAACGGAAAAGTGTAAGAAAGGAGGAAACTTTCATAAACACCCTGTCACCCTTTCCTGAGCAGGTGCATTTTTGCTGGGGTTGCCTGTGGACATCACACTCCAGACTCCATATTCTTCAGCCTTTGGACATGGGTCATACTAGTGGCCCTCCAGGGGTCTTCCAGATCTTTAGCCTCAGACTGGGATCACACCACTGCTCCATCTTATTCTAGACTTTTCAGCTTCTATTACTGAGTAGGTACTAGTTTCCCTGACTCTGCAGCCTACAGATGGACTACTAAGCTTCTGATTGTCTAAGCCAGCCTATTAAGTCCCCTCTTACAATTATATATATTTTATTGGGTTTGTTCCTTTGGAGAACCCTGTCTAGTACAGATAGAAGTACCTTGGACATATTTGAACTAAAATTCTCCAGACATTCCTGACTCTAGACTTTCTATTACAAAGCATTTCTTTCTTATGATACTTTTGTTTAAGTGTTTTTTTTTTAATTTTTGTTTTGTTTTGCTTATGGTACTTGGGATCAAATTTAAGACCTTGGACTTGCAAGGCAGGTGCGCTACCACTGAGCTAAATCTCTGGCCCTTAAGTGTCATTATTAGGGTCACTAAGTTGTTCAGTCAAAAGAATGTTGACACCTCTGACCTTACTACTTAGGAATCAAAAAGGAGTAAACAGAAATTTTTTTGAGATGAGTGAAGCAAAGCTGCAAAAATTCAGAGTGTAAGTTTCCAACATGAATGGGATAGAAACACCATTCTTTTTCTTTTTTTAAATTATGCCTTGCTCTGCTCTGTTTTTTTTTTTTTTTTAATCTTATTTGGAGAAAGACTGTAAGAGTGGTGGTTAAAGGCCTGAGGTCTGGCATTGGAGTCTGAGACTGAATCTTGGATCTATGGCTTACTGGCTGTGTACATGTCTGTGGTCAGATTACTTAACTCTGAACCATGGTTTCTTCATCTCTGAGATGAGGAAAATAATAACCCTTGGAGTCATTTTGAGGATTAAATGAGATGATGCATAAGAAACTCAGCACAGGGCCTCAGACACAGTAAGGTTTTCAATAAATGTAGTTATCATTTTCATGGTCTCTGATATTTGGGCTTATTTTCTAATCTGCAGCAGCTTTCTCCCTTGCTGTCTCCCTTGCCTTCCTTACCCTAGCATTTTCTTCCTGCTTATTCCTCTGCCCTCATATTTCTTATTCCAGCCTTTGTCTGTGACTTAGGCTCTATTTTGGTTTTTAGGCAGTGTTTCCAATCCCCAGGATGAACTACACAGATGCACCTCTCTCCCTTTGTAGCCATGACATGTCTCATATGGGCCTATAAGTTTTTAACATGGGTTTGACTGAAACCTGGTAAGGGTAAGGTAGAAGACATTCTGCATATGAAAGGGCATCCCACTTCATGACCTCAACAAATCATATGGCTTCCAAGGGCAAGTTGCTAATATGGTAGACAATGTAATGCTCCTGACTGTACCCTTTATGGCAGGGGTGCAGAAGAACTGGTAATACGTAGAGTGACATCCATGACAAAATAAGAGATGGTAACTTGGTAACTTGTGTTGTAACCTCAACACTCAAGAATCTGAGACCTGGCCCAATGGGAAGATGCTCAGTTGGCAGGAGAAATAGCTAGGTTAGAGAAAAAGAATTCTTAGCTGATAGAGTTCTTAATCTCTAACACTTTCTAGTTGAAAGAGGTTAAGATGCCAATACATGAATGAATGAATGAATGAATGAATATGAATGAATGAATGAACTATGAAAGAATCTCTACTTTACAGATAAGAAAATTGAGGCTGGGGCCAGGGATTTAGCTCAGTGGTGCTGCTGCCTGCCTCACAAGCACAAGGTCTTGAGTTCGATCCCCATTACCCACCCCACCAAAAAAGAAGAAAAAAAAATTGAGGTTGAATGTTTAAAAAAATGTACAGGTCTGCCTGCCTGAGATCACCCGGCGGGTGCGCGACCTCCCAGACTGTATGACAACAGACCCAGTAAGGAAGGTAGCTGCACGGGCACCCTTGAAACACCCCCACGACCTTCCCCCCCCATTCTCAAACCTCCTGATTGGGCCAGTCCTTAGATCAACTCTGCAGAGGCATAGGTTCTCATGAAGGGTAGTTTTCTGAGCTCCCAACTTTGAACATCTTTAAAGAAAGGGCAGGGGAAACCTGTAACAGTACTGAGTGGAGTTCAACGCTGAGGGTAGGGAAACTCAAGTTAGGCCTTGTAGACTGTGTGCAGTCTCAGTCGTTGGGAACT
>NW_022900925.1:4700803-4714824 GCF_012274545.1 Fukomys damarensis
AAACCCTTAGCTAATCTTATCAAAAAAAGGAAAGAAAAGGCTCATATCCATGCAATCAGGAATGAAAAAGGATAAGTCACAACAGATCCAAAAGAAATCCAGAGGATCATAAACACCTACTTTGAGAACCTGTACTCTAATAAAATGGAAAACACAGAAGAAATGGACAGATTTCTAGATACTTATGAATTACCAAAGTTGAATGAAGAAGATAAAAACATTTTAAACACCCCAATCATAATCAAAGAAATTAAAAATGTAATTAAAAACATACCAACAAAGAAAAGCCCAGGCCCTGATGGATTCACTGCTGAATTTTACAAGACATTTAAAGAACTACTACCATTACTCTTCAAACTTTTCAATGAAATTGAAAGGAAAGCTATACTTTCAAGTTCATTCCTGGAAGCAAGTATCACTTTGATTCCCAAACTAAGGAAAGATGCAACTACAAAGGAGAACTACAGACCAATCTCCTTAACGAATATAGATGCAAAAATCCTTAATAAGATACTAGCAAACAGAATACAGAGGATCATTAAGAACATCATACATCCTGACCAAGTCGGATTTATTCCAGAGATGCAAGGGTGGTTTAACATACGAAAGTCAATAAATGTAATACATTATATTAACAAAGTCAAAGACAAAAACCATATGATCCTCTCAATAGATGCAGAAAAAGCATTTGATAAAATTCAACACCCATTCATGATAAAAACCCTGCAAAAAATTGAAATAGATGGTCTATACCTCAATTTAATAAAGACTATCTATGAAAAACCATCAGCCAACATTATATTGAATGGCCAAAAACTGAAAACCTTCATGTTAAAATCAGGAACAAGACAAGGATGCCCATTATCACCACTTCTCTTCAATATAGTTCTGGAAATATTAGCCACAGCAATTAGACAAGAGAAAGAAATTAAAGCAATAAAGATAGGAAAGGAAGAAGTTAAACTATCATTATTTGCTGATGATATGATACTCTACATTGAAGATCCAAAAAACTCCACCAAAAAACTTCTAGACTTAATTGACAGATTCAGTAAAGTATCTGGATACAAGGTGAATACCCAAAAATCAATAGCCTTTCTATACACAAATAACAGACAGACAGAAAGAGAAATAAGGGAAAAAATTCCTTTTACAATAGCATCCAAAAAAATGAAGTATCTAGGAATCAATCTAACAAAAGAAACAAAAGATCTCTACACTGAAAACTACAGCACTCTGAAAAAAGAAATCGAAGAGGATATAAAAAAATGGAAAGATATCCCCTGCTCCTGGGTAGGAAGAATCAACATAGTGAAAATGGCCATACTACCAAAACTGCTATATACATTCAATGCAATGCCAATTGAAATTCCAACACTATATTTCACAGAACTAGAAAAAAGAATCCAAAAATTCATTTGGAACCACAAGAGACCTAGAATAGCAAAAGCCATTATAGGCAACAGTCACATGGCACCAGGTGTAACAATTCCCAATTTGAAACTATACTACAAAGCCACTGTGATAAAATCAGCATGGTACTGGCAAAGAAATAGGCCTGAGGATCAATGGAACAGACTGGAAGACACAAAAACAAATGCAGATGTACTCAGCTACCTCATCTTCGACAAAGGAGCTCACCATCCTCAGTGGAGGAAAGATAGCCTCTTTAATAAATGGTGTTGGAAAAACTGGATATCAACCTGTCACAGATTAAAATTAGACCCTTATCTTTCGCCATGCACTAAATTAAAATCCAAATGGATTAAAGATCTAAATATTAAAACAGAAACATTAAACTTGCTGGAAAGTAAGTTAGGCAGAACTCTGGAAGACATTGGTATAGGAAAAGACTTTATGAACAAATCCTCAGTAGCACGGGAACTAGCAGAAAGAATCAACAACTGGGATCTCATCTTACTAAAAAGCTTCTGTACTTCAAAAGAAACCATTAGCAGAACTAAGAGACAATCTACAATGTGGGAAAAAATTTTTACCAGCTGTACCTCAGACAAAGGACTATTATCAAGGATATATAAAGAACTCAAAACAATCAGTCCCCCCAAATATAAAGACCCGATCCAAAAATGGGCATCCGAAATGAACAGACATTTCTCATACAAAGAAGTGAAAGCAGCAAGAAAATATATGAAAAAATGTTCCACATCACTGGTCATTCGAGAGATGCAGATGAAAACAACACTGAGATTCCACCTCACCCCACAAAGAATGGCTGCTATCAAGAAATCACACAATAACAAATGTTGGCGGGGTTGTGGGGAGAAAGGAACCCTCCTCCATTGTTGGTGGGAGTGCAGACTAGTGCAACCACTATGGAAATCAATATGGAGATACCTCAAAGAGCTTGGACTGGAGGTTCCATTTGACCCAGCCATCCCTCTGTTGGGTATCTTTCCAAGAGAACTAAAAGAATCATATCACAGAGAAGTATGTGCACCCATGTTTATAGCGGCACAGTTTGTAATAGCTAAATCTTGGAAACAACCTATTTGCCCATCCGTTGGAAACTGGATAAAGAAGTTGTGGTTTTTCTATAAAATGGAATATTACTCAGCCATAAAGAGCGAGAGAATAGATTCATTCATAGGAAAATGGATACATATTGAAGATATACTCCTAAGTGAAATAAATAAGTCATACATGTGTAAATACCAAATAGTTTCCCTGGTGTAAATAATCTGCAACAATGCATAAGATTCTAATAACATTACTAACATTTAGAAATGGGAAGAAAGGAGCTAAAGGTGTAGGGAAGGTGGGATGGGTAGGGGAAGAGTAAAAAGGGAAAAGAAAAAAATGTGAGAGAATGAAAAGATGAAAATAAAGTGTTTGTAGATGGGGAGGGGAGGAGGGGGTGAAGGGAGGGCAGAGGTAAGGGGAAAAAATGAGAATCAAGACTTGTCATGAAGAGGTACAAGATCCCAACAATGAATGTAACTGTACTGTATCCCTAAAATGTACCAATAAACTCAATTAAAGCTGAAAAAAAATGCACAGGTAATACACACTGGGAGTTCTAGTTAATAGTTTATGTGCATTCTACACAGCATTGAAAGACAAATTATATCTATTTGATGTTCTTAACCTCTTTCAGAAGAACAATATGTTAGAAAACTGTAAGTGTACTTCCTTATTAGCAGACTGCAGATCTTTGATTCGTAAAATAAAGCAGATAAATTATGCATCCATCCTTGAGAACTGCTTGCTGTTTCCCTGAGACAGTTTGGTTGGGGACATTGTGTGCCCTGACCAGAGAATTATCCCAGCCCAATCAATCTCTGTATGCTTGTAAGTGTGAATTAACAAGTAGAATCACTGAAGTGATATGGTGCATGTTAATAAACTCGTCAGCCTATGTCTGAACCATATATGACCTATGAAGCTAGCAATGTTTACTAACTTGATTGACCACTTAGACAACTTTGATGGGAATAATACCCTAAAAGATGATATAAAATTTATTTGATTGCTGAACAAAACACACTACATGCACCTGAGCTCAAAATATTTCCTATATGTTTCCTTGCATTTTCCTCACCATCAAAATGAAATGATCCCATCTTCTCACATACTCTGCAAGTACATTCATTAAAGGAACCATGTCTTACAAAATTTTTTCCATCCGATCATTTCAAGTAAATGGAGCTGCAAAATGAAATGTTGGAAGTAAAGATGATTATATGCATTACACCTTTGTATGTAGCACATTTCTTGGAAATTTATTCATGCTTAATAAAGTATAATTTAAAAATCACCCTGCATGCAAATTTCTAAACTGGTGCTGACATTCATTATACCTTGTCTCTTGTTTTCTTGGCAGAAACTGTCACCATCCTACCCACAGGAAAGCAAATTAATGAATTAGGACAATTCTGAAGGCTGGCTGATTCCACTGCAGGGACCAGATGTGAGTTAAAGGGGACTATTTCTCTTTGCCATAAATAAGCAAAGAGGCCAGTATTCAAACTGCATCTTCCTTTCATTTTTTGAGGAAGTAGCGATATCTGCAAGAGGTAGGTGTTTCGTTATATCTCAATGAAGACAAAGTGAAACAGCTCCCAAAATAAAAGTAATCATGTTGTAGAGGTCTGCTAGATCTTTCTCAAAGTGTGTGGGCTGTCCAAAATAACTTCATATATTGGCACCATACACCTACCAGTTTTTGTTTTTGCTTTCTTTCATACCTTTTATTTTACATTTTAGATATGCATAATGATAACATTCATCATAGGGAATTTTTAGTTGTACATGGTGTATCTTGCTCCTTTTGTCCCATTCCCCTCCCCTCCCTTCAACCTCCTCCCCTATTTATCTACCAAAGCCTTGTTTCCATTTTGCCTTCCATTCTTTTTTTCTTGTCCTTATTTCCTTTTTCTCCCCCACCTTGTTCCCCTTCACATTTGAATATTTTCTTCCCATTTCTCAGTATTTACTATACATTTTGGTCCTTATTTACACTTTTAACTTCTCACATCAGAAAAACCAAGAGCTATTTTAACTTGTGTGTCAAATTTATTTCACTTAAGAGTGTGGTCTCAAGGTGCATCCATTTAGGTAGAAACGTCTCAAAGTTATTCTTCTTTATGGCAGAGTAATACTTCATTGCACAAAACAATCCATATCTATGGCCAGGGATTTAGCTCAGTGATTCCACCACCTGCCCCACAAGAAAAAGTTCCCAAGTTCAATCCCCAGTATAGAAAAACAAACAAACAAACAAACAAAAAACCCAAAACCTCACACATTTTCTTTATCCATTCATCAGTTGATGGGCATTTCCAAGATTTAGCTATTACAAACTGTGCCACTGTAGACATGAGTGTGTATACATCTCTTTGATATTACCCTTTTAATTCTTTCAGGAAGATACCGAGAAGTGAAATAGCTAGGTTGAATGGAAGCTGTACTTTTAGATTTTTGAGAAATCTCCACACTGATTTCCACAGTGATTTCGCCAGTCTACACTCCCACCAACAGTGGAAAAGGTTCGTTTTTTCCCATAGCCCTGCCAACATTTGTTATTTGTTGATTTCTGGATAACAGCCATTCTTTCTGGAATAAAATTAAATCTCAGTGCTGTTTTAATTGGCATCTCTCAAAATGACCAGTGATGCTGAACACTTTTTCATGTTTATCTGCTGTTTCTACTTCTTCATCTGAGAAATGTCTATTCATTTCAGGTGCTCATTTTGGATTTGGTCTTTAAATGTGGAGGGGGGATTTTTGAGTTCTTTATATATATTTATTTTCCCCACATTGTGGGCTGTCTCCTCACTCTGTGGGTGGTTTCTTTGGTTGTGCAAAAGCTTTTTAGTAACAAAAGATCCTAGTTGTTGATTCTTTGTTGCATGTCCTGTAGATCAGGGATTTGTTTATAAAGTATCTTCCTACACCTGTATCTTCAAGAGTTCTACCTATTCTGTGTTCCAGCAGATTTAATGTTTCTGTTTGAATATTTAGATCTTTGATCCATTCCAATTTCAGTTTAGAGCATGGTGAAAGATATAGGTCTAGTTTTAATCTGTAGCGCAAGGAAAATCAGTTTTCCAAGCATCATTTATTAAGACAGCTATCTTTCTTCCATTGAATGTCTTGTCTCCATTGTTAAGGATAAGGTAGTTGAGTATGTTTGGAGTTTTTTCTGCATCTTCTAATCTGTTCCACTGATCATTGGGTCTGTTGTTTTGTTTTGTTTTTTGCTATTGTCAAGCAGTTAAATCTCAATAGCTTTGTAGTATAATTTCAAGTTAGGGATTGTGATGCCCCTTGCCTTGACTTTGTTGCCCAGAATTGCTTTTGTTATTCTAGGCCTCTATTGGTTCCAGATGAATTTTAGGACTACTTTTTCTAATTCTGTAAGGTATACTACTGATATTTTGATTGGAATTGTATTAAATCTGTATAACAATTTTGGGATTTTCACTATATTTTTTCATTATATTTCTTCTTCCTACCCCCCAAAAAGGGATATCTTTCCATTTTCTGATATCCTCATTAACACCCTTTTTCAGTGTACTGTAAGTTTTCATGTAAAGGTCTTTTACTTCCTTCATTAGATTTGATTCCTAGGTATTTCATTTTTTGGGATGCTATTGTGAAAGGTGTTATGTTCTTAATTTCTCTCTCAGTGATTTTGTCATTTGTGTACAGGATTTGCTATTGATTTTTGAGTGTTGATTGTGTATCCAGATATGCTACTTAATTTGGTTATTAAATCTAGATTTTTGGTGGAGTTTTGTTGTCTATGTACAGTATCGTGTCTTCTGCAAATAACAATAATTTAACTTCTTTCCACTCCTTATTTCTTTTTTTTCTGTATAATGGCTCAAGTTAATGTTTCCAGAACTGTATTGAATAAACATGGTGACAGTGAACACTCTTGTCTTATTCCTGATTTTAAAATGGAGCTTTTAACTTTTGTCCATTTAGTATGATGTTGGCTGTTGGTTTGTCATAGACAGCTTTTATCAGACCACCTATTCCAATTTTCTCTAGGATTTTTATCATAAATGGATGCTGAGCTGTGTCAAATGCTTTTTCTGCATCTATTGAAATGATCATGCAGTTTTCATCTTTGGTTCTGTTAATATGATGCATTACATTTATCAATTTGCATATGTTGAACCATCCCTGCATCCTTGCAATGAATCCTATGTGGTCATGCTGTATAATTCTCTTGATGATTTGTTGCATTCTGTTTGCCAGTATTTTATTGAGAATTTTTGCTTCTATGTTCATTAGGATGATTGACCTGTAGTTCTCTTTTTTGGTTGGACCCTTCTCTGGTTTTGGTGTTAGGGTAATGCTTGCTTCCAGGGATGAATTTGAGAGTGCTGGTTTCCTTTCAATTTTATTAAAGAGTTTGAAAAGTAGTGGCATTAGGTCTTCTCTAAATTTCTCATAGAATTCAAGAGTGAATCCATCAGAGCCTGGACTTTTCTTTGTTGGTAGGTTTTTAATTATCTCTTTAGTTTCACTGAATGATATTAGTTTATTCAGAATTTATATCTTTTCTTGATTCAGCTTTGCTAATTCATAGGTATCTAGGAATCTGTCCCATTTCTTCTGTTTTCTATCTTATTAGAATAAAGGCTTTTCAAGTAGATATTGGTGATCTTCTGGATTTTTGCAAGATCTGTTGTGATTTCAACCTTTTTATAGTTAATTGCTTGGATGAGAGTCTCTTTCCTATTTTTAATATGACTGGCTAAAGTTGTGTCAATTTTATTTAATCTTTCAGAGAACCATCTCCTTGATTCATTGATTCTTTGTATTGTGTCCTTATCTCAATTACATTATTTTCTGCTCTTCTTTATAATTTGCTCCCTTTTCTTATTTAGGTTATAGGTACATTTTAGATATACAGTACAGTTACATCATCATTGGGATCTTGAGACTTTACATAACAGGTCTTGGTTCTCATTTTTTCCCCTTACCCTTCCTCTCCCTTCACCCCCTCCTCCCTTCTCTATTTACAAATACTTTATTTTCATTTTCTCATATTTTTTTTCTTTTCCCTTATTTCCTTTCCCCTACCAGTGCCACTTCCCCTACACCTTTAGCCCTTTTCTTACTATTTCACATTGTCAATTATACCATTAGGATTTTACATACAATTATAGTTTTTCATACCAGAGAAACTATTTGGTATTTACACTTGTGTGACATATTTATTTCACTTAAGAGTATATCCTCAATATGCTTTTCCGAACTTTGTGGTTGACTTGTTCTTCTTTTTATAGACATTTGAGATTCAATATTAGGTTTCTTATTTGAGCTCACTCTGTTTTTCTGATATGGGAATTCACTACCATAAATTTCCCTCATTGGACTGCTTTCATTGAGTTCTGAAGTTCTGGTGTGTGATATTGGCATTATTATTTACCAGTAGAAATTGTCTCATTTCTTTTGTAATTTCATCTGTGACCTGTTGGTTGTTCAGAAGGGTGTTATTTAATTTCCGTGTATTAATGAAGTTCTTGTGATTTATTTTTCCATTGACTTCCAATTTCAACGCATTATGATCTTATAATATACACAGGATAATTTCAGTTCCTTTTCATTTACTTATGCATGTTATATGAACTAGTATGTGGTGTCTTTTTGGAGAACATCCCATATGCAGCTAAGAAGAATGTGTATTATGATGTGAAGTGGAAAACTCTGTAGACATCCACTAAGTTCTTTGTTCAAAAATGTGGTTCTGTTCTGATATTTAATCTTGGGTTTTTTTGTCTAGTTAATCTATTTGTGACAGTGAAATATTGCAGTCCCTCATTACAATTCTATTAGTGGTTATCTGATTTTTCATATCCATTAATATTTGTTTTATATAGTTAGGTGCACTATTTTTGGTACATATGTATTTATGATTGTTATCTCTTTCTTTTAGATTGTTTCCTTTAAAAGGATATTGTGCCCTTCTTTGTTTCTCTTAATCAATCTTGGCTTGAAATACTTTTTTGTCTGCAAATAGAATCATTACCCTTGCTTTTTCCTGGCTTCCAGTCACATGGAGTATTTTTTTCCATACTTCAACTTTCAGCTCATGAATTTCTTCTTGAATTAAATGTGCTTCTTGTATGCAACATATTGTTGGATATTGCATCTTGATCCATTCTGCCTGTTTGTTTCTTTTGATTGGTGAACTGAGACCATTAACATTGATGTTTATAACTGATATGTATTGACTTATCCTTGTCGTGTTATTTTACTGTTACAGATATACATTTTTTCACCTCTGTTTAATTACTTGCCTTGGAGCATTCATTCTGTTGGGCTTCATGGAGTAGTAGTCATTGTTATCTCTTTCTAGAATGTCCTTCAGAACATTTTGTAATGCTGGTTTTTTGGCCATGAATTTCCTCAGGTGTTCTTTGTCATGGAAGTATCTTATTTCTCCATAAATTTCGAAAGATAGTTTTTTGAGTTAGATCAATCTAGGTTTTAGGGTGTTTTCTTTTAGGGCTTAAAATACTTCACTTTAAGCTCTCCTTGATGAGTGCTTGTGTTGAAAATTCTGCAGTGATTCTGATGGGCTGTCCTTTATCAGGGATTTGTTTCTTTCTCTAACAGATTTTAATATATTCTTATCTTGGATTTCTAGAAATTTCACTATTGTACACTTGGGGTAGTTTTTATTATCATGATAATTGGAACTTTATATGCCTCACTTATGCTTAGGAAGTGCTTAAGAAGTTGCTTAGGAAGTGTCCCCCATTACTTCTGTGAACAGGCTTTTTAAGACTATCTCCTGCTTTTTCACTGACTCTCATTAATCTTATGTTATTATTCTTTGTATCTCTCAGCAGCTATGGGTGGATTTTTCATGGTCTCTTGATATTTTTAATAAGTCTTTATTTTCACGATCACTAATTTCAATCCTGTCTTCAATACCTGACATTCTGTCCTCACATTGGCTCATTCTACTATGTATACTTGCAATGGAAATTTTTTATCTCCTGAATATCTGTTTGAATCTGTTTCATGGATTTCATTTATTTCCTATGTGAGGCATTCATGGTTTCCATCATTTTTCTAAGCTCTTCCATTTTTTATCTGTATCTTCTCTAGAGTCATTAAACATGTCCTTCATTATGGTCACCATCTCTATAATTATCTGAGAAATTATTTCTGATTTGAATTTTTTCTAGAACCTTATTCATCTTTTTCTTACTTCTGCTGTTATCACTTCAGAAAGCCCATATAGGTGGCTTTTGAATTGTTCCACTTCATTGCACCTTGGGTTTACTTTTGGTGAGTTGGAAGTCTGGGGTTGCATCTTTGTCTGTGTCTTCTCTTTTTGTATTTTCAAATTTTAATTCCTGGATTGAAGCTTATAAATTTCTTATACAGAGTGGCTTTATTTTTAGCATTTATAATGCTTAGACAATGATTACTTCCCAGAGATATCTTCTGCATGTAGCTGGTTTTGTGTTTTGTATCTGTTGCAAAATCTCACCTCTTCAATTTATTGAGCATGAGAAATTGGTGCCTGCTTGGCCCAGCCCTGGTTCTTTGGGACTTTTATTGTTTATGATCCTTAGGCCAGCTCAGTCTTGGCCCACCAGGAAGAGCAAATGATTAGAACAATTATGTTACCTTGTCTAACATAGTGTGATCAACAATAACAATAGCATCAAACATTGTCTAGAAAATGAAAAAAATGTGGTAAGTATTAATTTGCCACCTCTAATCATGAGTAAGTTTTATGGTTATATAGTAAAATCTAAAACAAACCAGAAAATTGTATACAGTAAGTAAGCCCATAGTATTGTGATTTTTACCCTCAGGGATCTGTTCCACAGCTGAAGTTTGTGGCTTTATCACTGGGAGAGGTGGAGGAGGTGGAGGAGGAGGAGGAAGGGGAGGAAGAAGGGCAGGAAGAAGGGGAGGAAGAAGAAGAAGGGGAGGAAGAAGGGAGGAAGAAGAATGGATTATAAGCAAGGCTGGAGGACATAGGAAGATTAGAAGAAATTTGGGAAAGTGGCAAAGAAGGCAGGAGGGAAAGAAAGAAGGAAGAATTAAAAACAAGAACAAAAAGGAGGTGGAGGAGGAGGAGGAAGGGGAGGAAGAAGGGCAGGAAGAAGGGGAGGAAGAAGAAGAAGGGGAGGAAGAAGGGAGGAAGAAGAATGGATTATAAGCAAGGCTGGAGGACATAGGAAGATTAGAAGAAATTTGGGAAAGTGGCAAAGAAGGCAGGAGGGAAAGAAAGAAGGAAGAATTAAAAACAAGAACAAAACAGAACAACAAAAAAAATCTAAGAACAATGTTCATATTCATATTAAAAACAAGAATGGTGAAGAAAACAAAAAGAGCAACAAAATAAAACAAGAAAAGAAAAAAATAAGGGAACAAAATTCACTTCAAGATATGTCTTTGCAGTCTGTTGTAGACATGGTGGTCAGAGTCCAGATCCATATTAATTAGTACCAGTAAGCCAGCTATAGATTTATAGTGAGGTAATGGATAATCCCAGCAATCCTGCACCTTTAGTTCTACTGAAATCCAGCCTGTGAGGCTGGGACTTGATTTGTTCCAGACACTCCATTTGCCTCCTGACAGTTGGAACCTAGCTCCCTGCTGACTGGAACTCGGCTACTTGGCCTTCTGCTAGTTAAACTCATCAGCTTCTCCCTGACACTGACAGCCACTACATGGAGCCATCCCACAGTTGCTCTGGTTTCCAAGCTCAGTTGGCCCCTCTACAAGGTGGCTACCAGGCAATCACCCTCTCCTGGAGAGGCATCTAAACCCAAATAATTCACCAGTCACTGCAGTCCACTTGTCCACTGCTTCTTTCCACTTGCACAGTTTTCCATGCAGGCCTGTGGGGCCACAGTACTCACTGTGCATTTGCAGGCTCAAGCTTCCCCTCTCATGTAGTGAGTCAGAGCTCAGGGGGAAATTGTTGCTTGCTACATCCTTCTTCTCCATTGAAGTCTCTCTCTGCTCTCCCTATGGTCCTCAGTTCTCATTTTACATCCTTCCTGGGTCCTGGGACCCACTTTCTTCCTCTGCTCTTTCTCATGTTGCTATATTCCAGCATCTGAACACCAAATCTCAGAGGTGCTCTTTCTCTCCTGTTCGTTACTCTGCCATCTTCTGGGAAATAATATCTACCAGTTTTAAATTTAACTTTATATGTACGACTATCCAATTTAATAGTTAGATTGGAACTTTAAATCATCTGCATCAGCACTGCTATTTTGCTGATAAGTGGGGTCCAGACAATGTAAGTAATTTGTGAATTTTAGATGTCAAAAATGATGCATTATTTTCAAGTATCCTAAGAGGAGAAAGCTCTGTACACATCCACTGACTGTTCTAGTTTGAATCTAAAATCTCCCTCAAAGCTCATGGGTTGATGGCTTGATTTCAGATTGGTATTAGAGGTGATGAAAATGTTGAGAAGTTGAGATTAGTCAGAGAACCTTAAACTATTGTGAATGCCATTGAAGGGAATAATGGGACCCTTGCTCCTTCCTCTTCGTGTCTTAGTTTCCTCCCATGAGATAAATGCTCTTGCACTACTGTTCACTTGCACCATGATTTTCACTCACAGACCTAAAAACAATAAAGCCAAGCAATCATGGACTGAAAACTCTAAGTCTTTGAGTCAAAATAAACCTTTATTTACTATTTGTTTGTCCTAGGTGTTTATTTTTGTAGTGAGAAAAAGCTAACACACTTCCCCCAGTTTCTTATATTTTATTATCCAGAATAGTGAAGAATAGGTGATTGTGGAAGGTGCATAAGGAGGTGCAGTTTATAGAGTAGTGCCTTATAGAGTAGTGAAGATTGTATGAATAAAGGAGGGCAGGCACTCCAAAGATTCGCCCACTTATATAAAGACCTTGTATAGTCCATGCTATACAAATGTATTTGTGGGGCAGCAACTAGACCGATCTTCTCCCAAAGAAAAGTTTTATAAAGAGAACAGAAGAAGATGCAGGATCTAAAATTAAAGGTAACTTGGGGGAAGGATGTAGACTTATCTACTGAACAACTAGCAGTCTTTGAATATTAGTGAGTATTGCAAAAATAAGAACTGCAATATTCCAGAAGATTAACAGAATGACAACATGAACAATGGCTCAGCCAGGGAATTCTTTGCCTTAATATCAGTGCGTGGCATGGGTTTCCTTCTCAAGTATCAGAGGCTCCTTCCCACATCTTCTGATGTCACATTTCACTTGGCTAGGATGGATAAACTCCACCATTGTATTACTGTGGTAGAGCAGATCTTTTGAGAATGAATCCTACCTCTGCACATACATTTTGAGCCAGAAATGACTCTTTTCCCCAAGTTAGGATAATCAGTCTATTCTGGTGCTTTTCTACTAGAACTATTAAGAAATGCTATTCCAGATGGAATCACCAAACAGGTAAATTGTGATTAAGGGGCATTTTGCAGACATTTTGCATAACACAAGAAAGGGTGTTTTCTGCCCAGAAGCTCAATCCAATTCATTAAGAAAGGGGAATATTAAACATTAGCAGTAAAAGGAGTTGAACTCTTCTGTATGAGAAAATGGAAAAAATAATACTCTGTTTTTCTTTTTCTTAATATGTATTAAGTCAAATTTTCTATAAAAGTCTACCATACAAGTTATTCTGGTTGTAACTGAGGGAATGAAAGATGGAGGCAGTCTGAAAAATTCACAGTAGCATGGAAGGAGAATGGGACAGAAGGAGAAAAGCAGCAAAATAGAGATTTCAGACAAGAAAATGAGAAAACTGAGACATGAATTTCAAATATTCCTGGTGAATTGGGAAGGAAACTGACCTTGAAACTGATATAAAGCCAGAAAGATCTTCACAACATGAAACAAGGTCAGAATGATTCAAGATGGAGAGCTCAATCAGAAGCCAGTTCTTAAGGAAATAGCAATCTAAGCTTAGAGAAATCTTGGGAACTTCATTGGCTTTCCATGAGTTGTGAAAAGGAGGTTCAGGTCAATCTCTTCTCCATGATGAAGGAATGTTAGTCCTATGAATGTTAGTGGAATATGATGATCATTGGGGGAAAGTACACTTGCCTGAGGATGAGAAGCCCTGGCTCTACCATTTACTTAATTAAATATTTGTAGTCAAGTTTTTCGAAGTCTGAAACTCAATTTCAATCTGTACAAAGGCTTGAATTTGGATTGGAGAGCCAAAATAGCACTTTTACTTTTTTTTTTATTTTTATTTATTTATTTTTTTATTGAGTTTATTGGTACATTTAGGGATACAGTACAGTTACATTCATTGTTGGGATCATGTACCTTTACATGGCAAGTCTTGATTCTCATTTTATTCCCCTTACCTCTGCCCTCCCTTCACCCCCTCCTCCCCTCCCCATCTACAAACACTTTATTTTCATCTTTTCATTCTCTCACATTTTTTTCTTTTCCCTTTTTGTTCTTCCCCTACGTATCACACCTTCCCTACACCTTTAGCTCCTTTCCTCCCATTTCTAAATGTCAGTAATCTTATTAGAATCTTATGCATTGTTG
>NW_022900925.1:4719554-4734003 GCF_012274545.1 Fukomys damarensis
CGCCGGCAGGCAGGCAGGCAGGCAGCTGAAGAAAACCCCCTCTGGGGTCTTTGGGGCCTTCCTGGTCTGTTGTCACGCAGGCTGGGGGCTCCCGCGCAGGCCGGGAGCTTGCGCTCACGCCGCTGGGTGATTGCAGGCAGGCAGGCAGGCAGCTCGCACTTTTACTTTTTAAATAACACTATCCATAATACTAAGCAAACCCCAGGATGCCTAAGTGAACAGAAAATAAGAGGCATTGGTGGAGGTCCATACAGCAAAGGGGACAGAGAATATTTCTATGACTTTCTTCCAATTAGTCTAGAGAGAACCAGGAATTTCTGGAAGTTCAGGCTGTTCAGGAGGTATATTAACCCTAGGAGGCTGGAATACAGTTCTAAGTTCGTAGGGCTCCATTTAATTGCACTTCCTACATACCAGGCACAGAGAAATATGACTTGTATATATTACATTCACAACAAAATTTTAGGAATTGAGAATATCATTTTCCTAGGAAATTGAGACAGTAATTAAGCAAGCTTCTTCTTCTGCATTCACACCTGCTAATGATCAAAGTGAGGATGATTGTCCTGGTAATAAGAATCTGGAGACTATATAGTTAATTACTACATCATCATGTCACACAATTGTGGAAGTCAAATTAGCAATGCTGGTCTTCCACACACCTTCAGAATCTGGCTATTATGTGAGCCTCAGGACATCTAAGTGTAGAAAGTAGGACAAGGGTTACTCTCCTTTTTCTGTGATTGAAGAAAGTAAAGGATCTGCCTGGACTGCAAACAGGGAAATCCAGGAACTGAACCAGGCAAAGCATATTCCAGGATCATAGATATGTACAGTAACATTTCCAGATATACTTTGAGAAACCTTAGGTTCTGAGACTTTGAGTCCCCAAAACTGAAAGAGTTTAAATGGTTCATTTTTTCTGAGGTTGTACAGTAAATATTACCTGGTTCACATAGAAAAACTCTTACACATTCACTTGCTTCCATTCCAGAATTACCTTATGGCATATAAATTGTCTAGTCAGCTTTCTAGTACTATAACTGAATATTACAGACTGGGTAATTTATAAAGAAGAAAAGTTTATTATGTTCATGACTTTGAAATTTGAGAAGCCCAAGGGAATGACACTGATATCCACTCAGCATCAGGACTTTCTGGCTACATCATAATATGGAGAGAGTATCCCTTGGCAAGTCAGAGCAACCATGCTAGATTTGATCTCACTTCTTCTTTGTATACAGCTACTAATGCCATTATGAGAATACAAAACTCACTACTTCAATTAGTTCTAATTATCTCATAAAGACCTCACCTCTAAATATCACTAACATGAGTTTAGGGATTAAATTTTTAACACACATAGTTTGGGCAGACACATTCAAACCATAGTGTAACTGTTAGAAACCAGTCTATCCTTCATAATCTTCTGCCACCATCACTCTCCTTTCCAAGATAGGAATTTAGATTGCTTCCTGAGTCCTTGGTATTGAATCAGTACATTGGGAACTAATGGAAAGAAATATCCAGCAGGAGTGTGTGAGTGACTTGAGCATCTACACACAAACTTATGCTTACACACAGTCATGCTAACCAGTCCCAAGAATCTCCTTGTCTCCACAATGTCTGTCTTGCAGTAGGACACACCTTTCCACCCATTCCTAAAAAGGGTTGGTACTGAGGTTGAATCAGTTTTGTAATGAAGCCAAAATGCCAGTCAGCTTTCCAAGAAGTCCTCAGCTCAAGAACCACTTTACTGACTTTGCCTGATATAAGTATCATCTCAGTCATAGCTATTCTAATTTTAGCTGTGGCTATCAGTTCCAGTGCATGAATATTCAGCCTTGGTGATAACAGGAGTGGTTCCCTAGCCTTTATCAGTGTTTTCAGAAGGTACTTAAGTAGGTAAAGCTTCTGTGAAAATCTGTTTAGACTAAAGAGAAAATGTGATTCTCTCCCAGTCTTTATATTTAATATCCTCTATTAGTCAGCTTTGTATTACTACAACAAATACCTGAGATATTCAATTTTTAAAGACAAAGGTTTATTTTGGATCACAGTTTTTTATATTTCAGTCCATGATCAATTTTCCTGTGGCAAGGTAGTACATCATAAGAGAAGCACATGGTAGAGCAAACCACTTATCTCATGGCTAAGAAACAAAAGAAAAGTAAAGAGGGGGCCAGGGTCCCCTGATCCCTTTCAAGAGCAAATCCCAATGACCTAAAGATCTCTACTAGAGATCTATACTTCCTAAAGTTTTCATCACCTCCTAATAGTACCTTCCTGGAAAATAAGTCTTTAACACATCAGTCATTGAGAGAAAATTAAGATCCAACCATACCATCTTTTAAGCAACAATCATCATACTTATCTTGGAGCCTACCCAGGGACAAGGCCTTCCACACAGAATAGTTTCATTTTGGTATAAAATGAAAAAATTAAATATTTCCCAAATCAAACAAAGGGCTCAGTCAACAGACACAATTAGTTTAGCAACCATCATGTACATTTTAATAAACAAAGCTAAGATCCAAAAGTTCCTTGGTGATAGTCTAGAGTTTCTAGGAAAATTCCATAAATACATTTAGGTGGTTTAAAAAAAACAAGTAAAAATCAAACTGGTGTCAGAATTCTTTTAAATTTCTAAAACTCCAGAAAGAGTGAGAAAGAGCACAGATGTTTTATAAATGGTTTAAACTCTCTATGAAAAAGCAAGTGGCACAGGAAAGAAAAAGTAATGGTCTAAGTAAAGTAGAGAAGAGTTTGATTGGTTACAGTAAAGAAATTTGACTAAATATAAATATTGATAAAGTTGCCTCACATGAGTAAGGTTTAGACATTCTAAAAGTATATGTGTACATAAATATATATGGCAATGACTGAACAAATAAATAAGCATTGAAGATATTAGAAATCAAGTTTTTATGACTAAAGAAAGAAGATAAAACAAGCAAGTACAGAAAGCTTCAATTATACCTTGGACACTGAACAAAAATCAAAGTGTCTGGTGTGAATTCATAGTTATTTAATACATGCATAGGTATGGAGACACAACAAACTTAGAAATGTTTGTGTGGATGAATTAGTAAACATAGATAAATTTTATTTTTTAATGGTGTGTGGCTCCTAAAAGTGACACCCACACAGCAATGAATATACCTAGCACCCAGATCTTAGTTTCACTAATACTAATCTTTAGTAAAAGGAACCAGGGCTTTCTAGAGAATTCACAAATTCTAAGTCTAGGGAAGGTAAAAATACAAGATTGTCTTGAATGAGTCTTGTAGTGTCAGAAAGGCTGGAATAAGTAAGTGAGTAAATTAAATTAAAAATAAATTGATGGAGACTTGTCAAAGGAATTCTAATGGTTCTAATGGCCAAGCTAAAAAAGATTGAGCAACATATTAAATAGTGATAGTATTTAGTATTGCCCTTTAAACCCCTCAAAAAATATATAAAATTTCCTAAATCCATGCTTAATATATGATTGAATAAATAATTGCAGATTTTACAGTACTAAAAAGAAAATCCAAAATTCAAAATGCTCCAACATCCAGAACTTCTCCCCACAATTTACAAGTGGAAAATTCTAAACCTGAAGTCATGCTGAGTCTCAGTCAAAGTGGGCACACTAAAATATTGTATGAAATTATCTTCAGGTATATGTATAATGTATATATGAAATGAAATTTGTGTTTAGACAGGTTTCCTTCCTGGGATACTTTATTATGTATGTTTAAATATTTCAAAATAAGAATATATCAAAAACTGTAAACCTTTCTGGTCCTAAGAAACCCAAAGGATACTAAATCTGTAATTATAGAACAAATAAGTATTCATTACAAACGAATTTCAATTAATAAATATAGAAAGAATAAGGGAATCAAAATTTCACTATTAGAACACAAACAATTTCTATAATTAAGACTTATTAATAAATAAAAAAAATTATTGGGTGAAATTTTAAAAATATTTTAAATAGGTTAAGTTCTCCTCCTTGTATGTATTATTAATTGTGGTCATTTTAACTTATATGCAAACATTATTTCATGCTTCTTCCCTCAAAAGGTAAGACTTCAGTTCGCTTTTCTTGAATTTAAATTTGATTTAGTGGGTGGTTCCAATGAATAGCATATAGAAAGAGAAAATGATATAACAATGGGGAAATTTGTTGGGCATCTCTGTAAGCCAGTGATCAATGTGGGCTTCAATAGTGGTGAGTCATGCAGCCATCATGTACACCCTGATGTGAAAGCACATTCTCTCCTGATTTTATCCCACAGAAATGCATGACTAAACATGAAACAAATATAAATTAAAGGATATGCTATAAAATACTTGAATAATAGTCTTCAAAATTGTGAAAATCTTCTAAAACAAGCAAAGATTCAGAAACTGTTACAGATTGTACAATAAAAGAAAACATAACACAAGATACAATGCCATGTCTTGAACTGGGCCCACAAATAGGAAAATGACTTTAGATGGACAACAGGTAAAATCTGTGTACCAGTTGTGGTTATTCCAGATGCTAATATTAGAAGTTGAGTGAATAATGTATAGTAAGTCTCTGTAATTTGTTAATCTAAAACTATTTCAGAACTTCACTTTAAAATTGCAAACATGCTTAATTTAATGAATTTCAACTATGTGATGAATGTAGGAAAATCAAGCACATAATAAAACATTACAGAAGGTGTATATAACAAGTTCTAACATATAAGGTGAATGTAAGCAAAAAGGAAAACGAAGTGACACCATAAAACACAAAACACAGCACAATATCCATTAAAGGGAAAAATAAATCATTTTGGCTTGATAATAAACATCAACCACAATAAAGATATAACTGGCATGAAACCTTATCCACCAAATGAAATGTCTTCTCAATATTTAAAGCAACAGTCTTGTAACTGTGGATGGCATTAACAGAAATATGAATGCTGATGAATTTAACACACCACATTAGTTCAAGTAGACATAACATCTATAATTAGATAATAAAAGAATTAAGGTTGATTTACTAGATATGTCAAACTTTATAACAAACAGGGAATCCATATTCCTTACAAATCTCCAAAGAGAACTTTAAAATTTGATCATAATCTGCACTGTAAAAATCTTACAATGATTTCTAAAAGAAAAAGAACATACAGTCTATCTTATATGATCACAGTGCAATTAAAGCAAATACTAACAACATTTTTAAAAAGCAACAAAATTCTAAATACTTAAGAATGGAGATATAAAGAATAATGTCCCAAATATTATGAGAAGATAATAAAAATGTCAATTACAGAACATTTAAATAAAACAAAACAGAATACTCGATATTAAAATCAGAATTTATTCAAAACTATTTTAACATACGTTTTAAAATAAAATTAATTAAATTTTCATATCAATAATATAAAAATGAACAACAAAACTAAATATAAAATGCAAGATAAATTAATAAATAGGGAACCAACAATAATTAGAAAAGGAAAGGAGGTAATAAAATCAATTTAAGATTTAGTTCTTCAAAAAATAACAGAAAACTTTTATTATATAATTTATAAAACAGAAAATCAGAAAATTGCTAAGAAAAAAGAAATGGCAGAAAAAAATAAACAAATTTTAAATATTAAAATCTAAATTAAGTAGATAATATTCTGAAAGATAGAAACACAGTAGTTAAATGCATTGATTTAAAAAGTAGAACACCCGTACTAAAGCACATACATTAACAAATGTCAATGAAATGGGCTTGTTAAAAGAGTTTATAAAAATGTGGAAAGAAGGGAAAGGAAAAAAATATGAGATAAGGAAAAACAGAAACAAAGTCTTTATAAGTAGAAAGGGATGGAGGGCAGGGGAATGGGGGAAAAATAAAAAAAAACATATGTCAAGTAAAGGTACAGATTCCCAATGATAAATGTTTTCATACTGTATACCTAAAATGTACCAGTAAACTTAATGAATAAATGTATCAAGAAAATGTCAAAAACTTGGGGTAGATCTCAAATGCATTCATATAACATTTACGTAGTTCATTAACACACATAATGAATGAGAAGAATTTAATATCCTCTCTTCTCATTTTATCAGTATATTTCTAATCACTAATGGATGTGGTAATTACTCAGATGATCAACATCCTTGTACATTGACATGAGCCATTTCCCAACCATAAAGACCTTCTATATTAACAGTCAACCTGCTTTATTTCCCTGCTCTCTAAGGATCATCCATTTTGTCCCATCCTGAAGCATTAGGGGATTACTTCTGACAATGAAAAGGCATTCAGTTCCAAGAGTGGAATTCTACCACAGTTCAATTGAACTTCTTTGAATTCAGTTCTAAGAGAAACTATAATTTGTTTATTCATTTCACACAGTACATGAACATTTGTGAGTCCTCCCCGTCATTTTTGGTTTATGCAAATAAAGGCACTGGAAACACTCTTGTACAGGCATTCATGGCATTGTCACTTCTTATCCTAGGTGAAATACCCTAGAGGCAGAGCTTGATATTTAAAGTTGCTGGAAATCATTGATTGCAGAAGTAGTATCAAGAAAAAACAATGAGGGTGGAGGGAGCAGAGTGAGGAAGAATTAACTTGAATTAGCATTAATTGAGGCCAGCCTTCTGTACTTGTGTCAGATGTGCTGGCTTCTTCTGATGGTTAGGTATAAGTTCTCAAATGAGGTGGCACCCAACATTAAACCTAGTCCTTTTAAAATTTATTTTTAAATTTTGAGATAGAGTCCTGCTAAAAAAAAAATCTCAAACATATTTTCTGAGTTAATGCTACCATTTTGGTTCTCACAAGAGAAGTATCAGAGTTCCAGTTGCTTCAAAACTTGAACAAAATTTTCCAGTTTTTATAATATTCACTCTGCCATTAGATATAAAATAGTATTGCACCATTAATTATTATAGATTATTAAAAATCTTTGTATTATAAAATTATTGTAAAATGTTCTTTATCTGAAGCTTACTGGATGTCTTTTGATTAGCAGATATAAATTTTGTTAAAATTATTAGTTTATTTATAGTTGGTGCATCATAGATCTTGTTAATGAAATCTTCTTTTTTTTTTTTTTCTTTTTTTGAGACAGATTTTCCCTATGTTGCCCATGCTGGCCTTGAATTGCTGATCTGAATGATCCACCTCCTGCCTCAGCCTCCTAAGCAAATGGGAATACAGGCATAATCTGCTCGACTTAACTGGAAAGGTATCTTTGCTTACCCCAAAGCCATATCAGTGTTCTATTAGATTTTCAGTTAGAATCTTTGCAGTTTTTATTAGCTATTTTAAGTGTATGGTCCAATTTATTTAAAATTTTTTAAAATTAATTTTATTGTTACTTTTAAGGTATACAATATACTGACATTCATTAATGGAAATTTGCACCTTTACATAATCCATCTTGGTTCTTATTTTTTACCCATTCCCCTGCCCTCCCTTCAACCCCTCCCTCCCTATCTACAAAGACTTTGCTTCCATTTTTTCATTTTCTCATTTTAATTCCATTCCCTTCTTTCCTTCCCTCTACACCCCACTTCTGCTTTGCCCCTTTTCTTCTTATTTTACACTACCTATTACATCTTTTAGTCCTTATTTACACTTTCAGTTTCTCACACTAAAAAACTATTCAGTATTTACATGTGTGTCCTATTTATTTCACTTAAGAGTATCACCTCAATGTGAATCCATTTAGCTATTCACACCTATAATTTCTCATTTTTTATGGCTGAACTGTACTCCAATTTATTTTCAAAAACACACATTTTCTTTATCCAGTCTCCCATTGATGGGCTACTTCCAAGTTTTATCTATTACAAATTGTGCCACTGTGAACATGAGTGTACATATATCACTGTGGTATGATTCTTTTAATTCTTTGGGGAAGATACCCAGCTGGGCCAAATGGGGCTTCCAGTCCTAGTTCTTTGAGATATCGCCATACTGATGTCCACAGTGGTTGCACTGTCTATGTTCCCACCAGCAGTGGGGCATTGTTCCTCTTTCCCAGTGCACTGCCAGCATTTGTTACTGATTGATTTCATAATAGCAGCTATCCTTTCTGGGGTGAGGTGGAAACTCAGTGTTGTTTTCATTTGCATTTCTCAAATGACCAGTGATGTTTAGCATTTTTTGATATCTATTGCTATTTCTGCTTCTTTGTCTGAGAAATGTCTGTTCATTTCAGATGACCATTTTTGGAGTTGGTCTTTAAATTTTGGGGGGGGTCTGACTTTTAAAAAATTATTTATATATTCTAGATAGTAAACCTTTGTCTGAGAAACAACTGATGAAAATTTTTTCCCATATTGTGGGTTGTTTCTTCACACTGTTGGTGGTTTTTCTTGCTGTGCAGAAACTTTTTAATAAAAAGACATCCCACTTGTTGATTATTTGTGCTAGTTCATGGGCAAATGAGGTTGTGTTCATAAAATATTTTCCTTTGCCAATGTCTTCAACAGTTCTACCTAACTTCTCTTTCAATGGGTTTAGTGTTTCTGTTTTAATATTTAGATCTACAATCCATTTTTTATTTTAGTTTAATGCACGGTGAGAGATATAGGTCTAGTTTTAATCTTTGGCAAGTTGAAGCCCATTTTTTCCAGTACTATTTTTTAAAGAGGCTATCTGTCCTTCAGTAAGAGTGTTTGGCTTTTTGTCAATGATGGGGTGGCTGATTGTGTCTGGAGTTGTTTCTTCATCTTCTAATCTGTTCCACTGGTCCTCAGGACTGTCAGTACCATGTTGTTTTTATAACAGTAGCTTTGTAGTATAGTTTCAAATTGGGGACTGTGATACCCTGAACCTTGTCTTTATTGCCTCAAATTGCTTTTGCTATTCTAGGTCTCTTCTTTTTCCAAAATGAATTTTTGGATTATTTTCCCAAGGTCTGTGAAGTATGCTGCTGAGATTCCAATTGGGATTGCATTGAATCTGTGCAGCAGTTTTGGAAGTATGGACATTTTCACTGTGTTGACTGTCCCTATGCAGGAACAAGGGGTGTCTTTCCATTTTCTGATATTCTCTTCAATCTCTTTTTTCAGCATGCTATAGTTTTCAAAGTAGAGGTCTTTGATTTCTTTTGTTAGGTTAAATCCTAGGTATTTCAAATTATTGAATGCTCTTGTGAAAGGAATTGTTTTTGCAATTTCTCTTTCAATGTATAGAAAAGCTATTGATTTTTATGTGTTGACCTTGTATCCAGCTATTTTGCTGAATTTGATTATTAAGTCTACAAGATTTTTGGTGGAATTCTTAGAGTCTTCTATATAGAGTATCAGGCCATCTGCAAGTAATGACAATTTGACTTTTTCCGTTCTTATCTTTACTACATTTCTTTCTTTCTCTTGTCTAATTGCTATGGCTAATGTTTCCAGAACTATATTCAACAGGAGTGGTGATAGTGGACATCCTTGTCTTATTCTGGATATTAGTGTGAAGGATTTAAGTTTTTAGTATGATTTAGTATGACATTTGCTATTGTTTTTTCATAGACGGCTTTTATCAGATTGAGGTAGAGACCATCTATTCCAATTTTTTGTAGCGTTTTTATTATGAATGTATATTGGATGTTGTCAAATGTTTCTCTGCATGTATTGAGATGATCATATGGTTTTTGTCCTTGTCTGTATTGATGTAGTGTTTTACATTTATTGATTTGTGCATGTTGAACCATCTCTGCATCCCTGGGATGAATACCACTTATTCAGGGTGTATGTTCTTATTGATGATCTTCTGCATTCTATTTGCTAGTATCTTATTAAGGATTTTTGCATCTATGTTAATTAGTGAGATTTGCCCGTAGTTCTCTGTCATAAGCCAACGATGCAGAGCACTGTCCAGCAGTGTCTCAAACCTGAAAGAGCAGCGGGGTGGAGATGGGGCAGAGAGAAAGGAAGTACGCCAAGACAAGAGTCTGATCAAGGTGATGTTTATTGCAGGCAAGCATCAGCCTTTTAAAGGGAAAGACCAAACTATTATGGGCTAGGATTACCATAGTAACCTCAACACCCGCTCCACGGGAATGAGGGTTCACACGGGAAAGAGAAATCAGGCTCAAGAAAAACAAATTAAGAACACTTGCAACTAATAATCATGATTCCCACAATAGGTGGAGGAACTTAACAAAATGGAGTTACAACACCTGACTCCTACAGATAACGTCAGATCTTTAACAGGAAGCACCTGACTCCTACAGATCTTTGGCTGTCTGAGTTTCTCCCGTGCAGGGTCAAAACAAGTTTAACACATGCAGTCCTTAAAAAGGAACAAATGTTAACAAATGCTAATTAGGAACATCCTGACCACACATTGTGTCAATGCCTTGATTATAAAGAAAGAAGTTATCTTTCAAAAAGCCAGTGGGCCATGGCTGGCTTCCCACAGTTCTCTTTTTTAGTTGGGTCTTTTTCTTCTTTGGGAATCAAGGTGGTGCTTGCTTCCAAGAATGAATTAGGGAGTATTGCTCCCCTTTCAATTTCATTGTAGAGTTTAAACAGTAGTGGCAGTAGTTCCTCTCTAAATGTCTTGTAGATTTCAGCAGTGAAGACATTAGGGCGCAGTCTTTTCTTAGTTGGTAAGTTTTTAAATATGTTTTCAATTTCATTGATGATATTGGGTTGTTTTGAATTTTTAGGTCATCTTCATTCAACTTTGGTAATTCATAAGTATCTAAGAATCTGTTCATTTCTTCTGTATTTTCCATCTTATTGGCATATATATTCTTGAAGTAGGTATTGATGATACTCTGGATTTCTGTTGTGTCTATTGTAATTTCATCCTTTTGATTCCTAATTGCATGGATTTGGACTTTTCCTTTCCCTTTTTGATAAAAAGGTTTGTCAATTTTTTTCATTCTTTCAAACAATCAACTCTGTTTCATTGATTTTTTGGTATTATTCTTTTAGTCTCCATTATATTGATTTCTACTCTGATCTTTATAATTTCCTCCCTTGTATGATCTTTGCATTTGTCCTGCTCTTCTTTTTCTAGAAGCTTGAGGTTCAGCATCAGGCTGTTTAATTGAATTCACTCTGTTTTCCAAGTATAAGTATTCACTGCTATGAATTTCCCTCATAAGACTGCTTTCATTGTGTCCTATATATTCCAACATGTTGTATTGTCATTGTCATTTAATTGTAGGAACTGTCTGATTCCTTCTTTAATTTCCTCTGTGGTCCATTGGTTATTCAGAAGTGTGTTGTTTAATTTCCATGTGGTTATGAAATTCTTGCAGTTTATTTTACTATTGATCTCCAATTTTATCACATTGTTGTCTGATAATGTACAGGAGATCACTTTAATTCTTTTGCACTTACTTAAACGTGTTCTATGAGGGAGTATGTGGTCCATTTAGGAGAACCCATGTGAAGCTGAAAAGAGTGCTGTTTCTCATTTTGGGGTTGGAACACTCTGTAAACATCTGTTAAGTTCATTTTTTCAAGAGTTTGATTGAGTTCTAGTATTTAATTGTTTATATTTTTGTCTAGTTGATCTATTTGTGACAGTGGGGTATCGAGGTTCCCACTACTATTGTGTTAGTGCTTATTTGATTTTTCGTGTACCTTAGTATTTGTTTTGTATAGCTGGGTGCTCCAATGTTTGGTGCATATATATTTATGATTGTCATCTCTTCCTCTTGGATTGTTCCCTTTACAAGGATGTAGTGTCCTTCTTTGTCTCTCTTAATCAATGTTGGTTTTAAATCCCCTTGATCTGCAAAAAGGATAGCTACTCCTGCTTTTTTTCATTTTCCTATTCCATAGAGTATTGTTTTCCACCCTTTAACTTTCAGTTTATGAATTTCTTTTTTAATTGTGTTTCTTCTACACAGCATATTGTTGGGTCTTGCTTCTTGAACCACTTTCCAGTCTCATTAGATTGGTAAGCTGAGACCATTAACATTGATGGTTATAACTGATATGTATTGTCTTATCCTTGTCATGACTTTTTCTTTTTGTGGGATTCTCCCCTTTTGCATTTAATTTCTTGTCATGCATGCCTGATGGATTCATTCTGCTGGGCTTCCTAAGGTTGTCTTTTCCTAAAAAGATCCTTGTTGTCTTTTCCTAGAATATTGTTTAAAAATTTTTAGAGTGCTGGTTTGCTATTCATGAAGTTTCTCAGGTGCTCTTGTCATAAGAGTATCTTATTTCTCCCTCAATTTTGAAAGATAGTTTTGCAGGGTACACCAATCTGTGTTAAAGCCTATTATCCTTTAGGGCTTGAAATACATCACTCCAAGGTCTTCTTGTCTTGAGGGTTTGTGTTGAGGCATCTGCTGTGATTCCGATAGGTCTTCCTTTGTATGTGATTTGTTTCTTTTCCCTAACTGCTTGTAGAATTTTTTTCTTCTGTTGGGTTTATGGAATCTTAAATATTATATGCTTATATAGATTTTTTTTTAAATCATGGCTAGTTGGAGTCCTATATGCCTCAATTATCTTTGTGTCAAGTTCTTTTCCCCCACTTGGGAAGTTTTATGCCATTACTTCTGTGACTAGTATTTTTTATCTCATCTGCACTCTCCCCTGTTTCTTCATTGACTCCAATCAGTCTTATGTTATTCTTCTTTGCATCATCCAGCAGCTGCTAATTTGGTTTCCCATGGTCCCTTAGTATTTTTAAGAAATTTTTCTTTTCCTGGTCACTGATTGCAATCTTACCTTCTGTATCCTAAGTTATATCCTCACACTGGCTTGTTCTGCTGCATACACTTTCAATGGAATTTTTAATCTGGAAATCTGTTTGCATCTGTTTTATGGATTCCATTTGATTCCTATGTTGGGATTCCATTATGTTCCTCAGCTCCTCTGTTTTTATTTTTTTTAATCTGTGTGCACTCTAGATTTATTAATCACATCTTGCACTATGAGCACAATCTCTGCTTTTATCTGAGAAATTATTTCTGATTTCATTTTTTCTAGATCCTCTTTCATTGACATTTCAGGCAGTCCAGGTGGTAGAGCATCAGATCATTCCTTCTTGTTTACCTTTGGGGTTGCCTTAGGTGATTTGGAAGTCTAGTTTGGGGACTTGTTTACTTTTTCTCATTTCAACAGGTGCAGCCTGCTGTGCCTTTGTTGAGGAGACTTTTTGCTCACCCAGTGGTCTCTAATTCTCAGCAAGCCACCAAGCAGCCTTTTCTCTGCTGTTCACCAGTACACTGATTCCTGGGTTCAAATTGGTGGCCTTCTGGATCCCTGAGCTGACGTGTTGACTGGGAGGGCTTCTGACTGTGGCCAGTGCACACTTTGGATGGCATCTAAGTGTGCCTCTTGCTGGGGCCCCTATGTAATAACTATTGTCTGGGAGGGCCTTTGGCTGGGGGCTGTGCACCCCAGCTCTTGTTGTCTGAGCAGGCTTCTGGCAAGGGTCTCTTCACAATTATCAGTGGTGTTGGAGAGAGCCTCTGGCTGTTGCTTGTGCACCTGTGTAGCTCTTTTTCCAGCAGGCCCTTCTCTGTGGCTGATGAGGCAGCCACCTGGCTGAATCTTGTGCACCTGTGAAGCCCTTTTCTAGGTGTACCTTTGGCTGGGTGGGTGCACCTGAGACTCTGACATTGGGACAGAGCCCTGGCTGAGATATGTCTGCAGCCCTAGCACTCTGGACCACACTTCTACTCCCTGGGATCTGCACACACTCACTGATGTTATGGCATGGGCCCGGTCTATTTGAAATTAATGTGGGTGCATTATAGGAGGAAAATGTGTAAGTTCTTCTTTTTTTTTTTTTTATTTCCAAAGAGCTGTCCAATTGATTTTTCTTTCTTCAGTGAAAAAAATTAGTACCTTATAATCAATTGATTCTGGGCCTGTTTCTGTATCTGTTCTATTTTGTGGTTCTAGTTATCTGACTTTCTGCCAGTGTACCTCTGTCTTAACATCTGCAGGTTGGTAGTAAACCTCAAAATAAGGTAATGTAAGTTCTTCAAACCCTGTTTCTTCTGTTCACATTTTTTTGTTATATAGGTCTTTAATATTTTTATTATGTTTTTAAATAACTCACCAATTTTTAAAAGAAAAAGTCTGCTATGAATTTAATTGTGATCATAATGAATTTGTAGATAATTTGTAGATAAACATTCCAATAAAATTAATATTTCCAAATTATGAACATGTCATATATCTCCATTTATTTGAGTCTTTATTCTAATATTTTCAAAGATTGTCATTTTTGATGCATATTTTTGTTAGGCTTTCCCTAAATATTTTCTATTTTAGGACATTGTGAAAGGTATATTTATAATTTACTTTTCATATTATTCATTACTGGTGAGAAGAAATACACTTGAATTTGTTCCTGGCCTTCTATATAATTAGTTGCAGTAGTTGTATTTTCTTAGAAATTTCTGCATAGACAGTAATTTCATTTTTGAGTAACAGCAGACTCCTTTTAATTGTGTCCAATATATATATATATATATATATAATTTTA
>NW_022900925.1:4734300-4736542 GCF_012274545.1 Fukomys damarensis
TTATTCTTATAGAGTTAGCATTTACTTTTCCTTAAATGCTTGTTACAAATAAACTGCAGTTATTGTTTTAGGAGAAGGTATTTGATTATCAGTTAAGTGCCTTTATTAGAATTATTCAGATTTTCTATTTTTTCAAGTAAGTTTCAGAAATGTTAATTTTTCTTATTTATTCACGTATGTTTGTAACTTGCAATGTTTACATTCCTTGTGTGAGTTTGTACATGTACATAGAACTTCCTAATTCCTTTTTCATACCCTTTCCCTTCCCCCTTCTCCTTTCCCCTATCTCTTGATCTCCTACCTTTGAGAAAAGTCTAACTCCCTACTTCATATAATCTTGTATTTTGCTCTTTTTTTCCTTTAGATCCCTTGTAAAAAAGAAACCATGTGATGATATTTAAGCTGATCTGTCTGATTTATTTCATTTAACATGGTCTCAAGGAACATCAACGTTCCTACAAATAACTCATTTATCTTTCTTTCTGGCCAAGTAGTATTTCATGGCATGTAAATAGCACATTTTCTTTATTTGTTGATGGACATATAGGCTATTTCCAAGACTTAATTATTATGAATTGTGCTGCTGTAAACATTAGTATTTTTTTATCACTGTAATATGATGTCTTCAACTTTTTCAAGAAAATAACTAAAAGAGGAATAGCTGGGTCAAATAGAATTTTTAATTTTTATTGATTTTCTTGGTGGTTGTACTAGTTTACATTCCCACCAACAATGCAGGAAGGTTCCCTCTTTCCTACCCCCTCACCAGCATTTGTTATTATTGATCTAGATGAGGACCATTCTTTCTGGGGCAAGATGAAATCTCAGTATTGTTTAATTTGCATTTTTCTAAAGGCCAGCAATGTTGAGCATTTCTTCATGTATTTATTGGTCATTTGTACTTCTGGTCCTGTAAAGTATCTGTTCGTTTTGCTTGCCCATTTTTTAACTGGATCTTTTATTTTGGAATGTCTAATTTTTTGAGTTCTTTATATACTCTAGATATTAGTTGTCTGAAGAATAGCTGGTAAAAATAAGTCCCATTCTATATGTTATCTTTTCATTCCATGGGTCATTTCTTTTACTGTAAAGAAGCTTTTTAACTTCATATGATTCTATTTGTTGACTCAATACTATTTTCTGTGCAAGTGGGCTTCTTTTCAAAAAGTCCTTGTTATCTGTGACTTCAAGAGTTTTACCTATTTTATCTTCCACTAGGTTGTTTATGTTTTTATATTTACTTCTTAGATCCATTTGGATTCTAGCCTATTACATAGTAAGATATATGGGTCTGGATCTAATCTTATGCATACTGATAATGAGTTTGTCCAACACCTGTTATTAAAGAGGCCATCTTTCCTACAGTGTATATTTTGACCCCATTGTCAAAGATCAAATAGCTGAATATGCTTAGGATTATTTCTCCATCCTCTATTCTGTTCCATTGATCCACATGTCTATTTTAGTGCCCATACCATTCTGTTTTTTTTTTCTTTTTATTGAGTTTATTGGTACAATCTAGGTATACAATGCAATTACATTCATCATTGGGATTCTGTACCTTTACATAATAGGTCTAGATTCTCATTTTTTCCCCTTGTCCCTGCTGTCCCTTCACCCCCTCCTCCCCTCCCCATTTACAAACACTTTATTTCCATTTTTTCAGTTTCTCATATTTTTTTCCTCTCCCTTATTACCTTTCCCCCACCCTTCCCACTTTCCATACACCTTTAGCCCTTTACTTCCTATTTCACATTATTAATTATCTCATTAGGATCCTGTGTACTATTATAGTTTTTCACACCAAAGAAACTATTCAGTATTTCAGTTAAAGAAATCTCTGTATGAACATTAAAAATAGGGAATCCTAAAATAAAACTAAAAAGGAAAGTAAAAGAGAAAAGGCAATGATCTAACATTAAAATAATCCTTAATTCTAAAGATGAAAATGGTCCCTGAACACATTTAAATTGCTTCTCACTCTTATAGTCTTATCTTATTCTTTTTTTCATTATTTAGAGAATTCTTTATTAGTTTCTGTAATCAAACCCACGTAGATATGATCTTACATATTTAATATGATGTGTTACCCCTGTACACATGGAAAAAAATAAAAATAAAAATAAATTAACATTTCTAGACCAATATGGTTGTCCATTTCTGTACAATGTGAACTCAACACAGTAAATTGGGATGACTTTTTCCAAAGTTGGCAGCACCGTTAAAGTTTCCCAAAATTCAA
>NW_022900925.1:4736650-4762402 GCF_012274545.1 Fukomys damarensis
AAAAAAAAAAAAAAAACAAAAAAACAAAGAAAAGAATAATATCCAGAAAACAGCAAAGTTCTGTTGCTGTTGTGGTACCTGGCACCATTTTTTCTATTAGCCTCTTAATCATCATCTGGAAAGAGAACATTCTAGAATAATATCATTAAATGTAGCTCTGATAAAGCACGGTCCCTACTATGTATCATAAAGCAGGTACTAGATATTTTACATTCATAGAAGTATGCAGACAAAGTAAATTTCAAACTAAAACTGATTCCAGTATTATTGATGTAGGACAGTATTGTACCATTCTGTTTTTATCACAGTACCTTTCTAATATAACTTTAGGTCCAATATTATGATTCCTCCCACTTTGTTCTTTTGCCCAGGATGACTTTTGCTATTCTGAGTCTCTGCTCATTCCATAGAAATTTTTAAATTGTTTAGTCCAGTTCTGTAAAGAATGCTGTTGATATTTTTGTTGGCATGGCATTAAATCTTTATATCAGTTTTGGAAATATGTCCATTTTGACTAGCATATTGGTTCTGCCTACTCAGTAACAGAGGATATCTTTATATTTTTTTCTCATTGAGTTTATTGGTACATTTTAGGTATACAATACAGTTATATTCACCATTGGGATCTTGTACCTTTACATGAAAAGTCTTGGTTCTCATTTTTTCTCCTTGTCCCTACCCTCCCTTCATCTCCTCCTCCCCTCACCATTTACAAATGCTTTATTTCCATTTTTTCATTTTCTCCTATTTTTTTCTTTCCCTTATTACCTTTCTCCTACCCTTCACACTTTCCCTACACCTTTAGCCCTCTTATTCCTATTTCATATTGTCAATTATCTCATTAGAATCTTATGTACTATTATAGTTTTTCACACCAGAGAAACTATTTGGTATTTACACACATGTGACTTATTTATTTCAATTAGGAGTATATCCTCAATATGTATCCATTTTCCTATGAATGAATTTAATTTCTCATTCTTTATAGCTGAGTAGTATTCCATTTTATAGAAAAAACACATTTTGTTTATCCAATTTCCAACTGATGGGCAAATGGGCTGTTTCTGAATTTTAGCTATTACAAACTTTGCCGCTATAACCATAGGTGTTCATAGATCACTGTGACATGATTCTTTTAATTCTTTTGGAAAGATACCCAGCAGAGGAATGGCTGGGTCAAATGGAACCTCTAGCCCAGCTCTTTGAGATATCTCTGTATTGATTTCCATAGTGGTTGCACCAGTCTGCACTCCTACCAACAAAGGAGAAGGGTTTCTTTCTCCCCACAACCCCGCCAACATTTGTTATTGAGTGATTTCTTGACAGCAGCCATTTTTTGTGGGGTGAGGTGGAATCCCAGTGTTGTTTTCATCTGCATCTCACAAATGACCAGTGATGTGGAACATTTTTTCATATATTTACTTGCTGCTTTTACTTCTTTGCATTTTTAAATTTCTTTTTAGACTTGCTTTTTCAGAATTCTGTGGTTTTTCTTATAGCAATATTTACTTCCTTAATTAGGTTAATGCCTAAGTATTTAAATTTTCTTGATGCTATTGCAAACAATTTTATTTTCCTAATTTATTTTTCAGTGTGTTTATCATTAATGCTATTGATTTTGTATACTGCTGTATTACCGAATTCAGTTATCCATCTTAAGTATCTTTTGGTATATTTTTGTGTGTGTCCTAGAGAATTATGTCATATATAAATGATAATCTCACATATATCCCTTTAATTTCTTTTCCTTGCTTAATTGATCTTGCTAATGCTTTGAGGACATGTCAAACTGTAGTGGTGATAGTGAACATCCTTGCCTTGTTTCTCATTTTAGAGAAAATTTTCCATTTTTCCCCATTTAATATGATGTTTTCTGATATTAATTTTAAAAACTTTTAGGGTGGGCATATAGTGCAGTGGAAGAACACCTGTAGTTATGATTTAGATCTCAAGTGACCCTCAGCAAAGTCTCGGGTGTTTGGAAGGAGATTATTTTATGTGTCCACTGTAGTCATCAGTAGATTCACCCATGGACTGAAACAGTGAGGCAAAATAAATGTCTCCGCCCTTAGGCTGTGGGTGTCAGATATTTAGTACCAGCCACAGGTAAGCAACTACTGTTCATAAGGTCCTGGATTCAATTCACAGGGTCACATCACGGTGATGATGAAGAAGTAATGTGATATCTGGTTTCTTTTAGTTTGCATTTGTTTGGGATATTGTCTTACCCTTTGTAAACCTTTCTAGGTTCCTCTGTTTTTAATGTGCTCTCACATACAAAATATAGTTGGCCTCTGCTTTATAATGTAACCTGATGGTCCTTATCTTTTTATGTTCTAATTTACATTTCTTTATTCTTCATTACCAGTTTCTAATTTACATGGCCTCTCCACATGCCACTGCTTTCTTTTTCCTTTTCTGTGTTGTACATTTTTTTCTTTCCTATCATTTGTTATGTGTACCAGGCATATTTATTTATTTTCCCAGTGGAACTTTCTCTGTGGGTTTGTGGAAGATACAAATCTTGTCTTTAATTCAATTTCAATTTAATCTTAATTTTTAGAAACTGCAATCTTTTACTCTTTAATTATGGATCTCAAGTAGGAAATGGTCTGTATTGATTTTCTTCCATTCAGGACAGAAAATGAGAAAATTTGTTCTCTTTTTTTGAATTACCCTTTTGGGAGCTGCTTATTGTTATTCTTCTGATTTTAAAACAATATTTTCTTCTAAAATAACATGGCACTTTCATAATGCTTTTTAGATTAATTTTAAGTTTATTTAGATTTAGATGTATATTTAAACAATGTCAGATTTCATTTTTAAACTTTTCATTCTATTCCTCATCACTGAGTCTGACTTTTTAAGAAGTGGAGGATAGGTATGGGATTGTATATTTATGAACACTAGCATCTTTGGAAATTATTTCTATTATCTTCACACATGAATAAGATTTTATCTTTGAATTTGGGGTTGCTAAATTTCCTCTTGAAAGTCTGCATGGATTCTTTCAATATTTTTAAGCATTTGATGTTGAAGAACAGCAGTCTCAATCATGTCAGGTCCTTGGTTTTTACTAATCTCCACATGAAATTTGTAATTTTAATTACCAAAGTATAATTTAGATATTAATTTATTCCTGGTAATGAATAATTAAAATCAAGAGAAACCTAGTTTAGAGAACATTTTCTCAAAGGACAAAGTAACACTGTGATGAAAATTACAGTTTAGGGAAGCAAGTTTCCTGTGTAATCTTGAATAAGAAATATATATAGTCAACTGTCTTCTGCAGGCTCCGCATTTGCAGAGTAAACTAATCAGATTGAAAATACCTGGGGAAATTTGTCTCTCTACTAAACATTTACAAATTCTTCTTTCTTTTTACTATTCCCTAAACAATACAGTGTAACTATTTATATAGCATTTGTAAATAATCTAGAGTTGATTTAAAGCATATAGGATAATATGGTTGGATCAAAGGCAAATATTTCACACTTTCATAGAAGAGATTTGACTCTCTGTAGATTTTAGTTATCTATATGGGTCCTGGAAACAATCACCCATGGATAAAAAGGAATGACAATATTTGGTCTTTGTCCTCAATCCCTGTCACACTGCACCAACAATCCTTCCATTTTCCTAAGTGATAGATTTTAGGACATCTTTTGTTCTATTATTTGGGCTTTGAGCCCAGTTCCTGACACAAAGCTTCTAAATCTCTTGAAATTTCCTGGATAATTGAACTATGTTCTGCTTTTGTTCTTACAAAATGGCTCTTGACTACCTTTTCAATAGGTTTGGCATAGAGACTGATCAGCAGAAAAGACCAAGCCTTGGTTGAAGGTTTTGAATTAGCAGACCCACCTTCTATCCTCCAGGAAGGGGATTGAGGCTGGAGATTCAATTAACAGTTATTTATACCTATGTGACAAACTTCTATCAAAAATTTCCAATTAAAGTGATTTTGAGAGTTTCTGGGCTGGTGAGCACCAGGAAGTTGTGGGAAGGTAATGCTTTACACATCCCACCCCCAATACCTTGTACCTCTCCTTCATTAGCTGCTCCTGAGTTGTATTCCTTGCAATAATCTTCTAATCCAGCAAGTGAAATGTAAACTGTTTTAACAAATTATCAAACCCAAGAAACAAGTCATGACTAGCTATGATTTAAACCTGGTTGGTCAGAAGTCTATACAAGCGATGATATGAACTTCTGAGTGGCATCAGCCCTGAGCAGTAGTCTTCTGGGAGTGAGTCCTCAGCCTTCGGGGTCTGATACTAAGGTAAGGTACACAGTGTTGGAGTAGAATTAAGTAAACACCCATTCTGTGTCCATTGAGAACTGCACAATTGGTTAGTGTGGTGTTAGAAGCATTGTGTGAATAGAAGAAAACATAAACTAATTTTCTCTCTATGGAAAAAGAGGAGGATAGAAATGAATAGAGAAGAAATAAATATCATGGCCACAACTGGTTGACCCATGTTTTCTAGCTATACAAGTTCAACTGCCAAATGCTGAAAATAAAAACAGAATAAAATTATACATTTGTTTTCTGTAGAGAAAAGCTAGGCATATTTCTGAAAACAACACACATGCTGTAAAATTTTGTGAAGGTTATTCTTTGTGTTATAATTTATGCTCACAGACTTCAGATATGTTAAAATAATATCTATATATTATTAAAAATATTTGTTTATTGGCTTAAGAATATTATATACTAAGTATATTTCTATGCTAGTAAAAATAGTGTACCTTGTGGTACATAGAATATATTATGATGCATCTATAACTACAAATAATAATATTATTATAACATAAAGGATATTGTATATCCTAAAGGTGTAGGGAAAGTAGGAAGGGTAGGGGAAAGGGAATAAGGGGAAAAAAGGAGAACCAAGACCTGTCATGTAAAGGTACAAGATCCCAATGATGAATGTAACTGTTTTGTATACCTAAAACATGCCAATAAACTCAATAAAAAGAAAAAAAGGATATTGTATGCCATGGAACTAATAATCTTTTGAAATAAACATAAAAGATGCTCATCTCTGAACTCAGCCACCATTCCAAAAAACTTAAAAATGGAAAGGAAGAAATAAGTTTTCTATATATAGTGACTTTTTAAAAATAATCTCCAGAATTTCATTAAGTCTAATTCCTGCTCTGCTATTTCCTCTGGACTGACATTGTTTTCAGAAAGATGTACAGCAGAATAAGTACTTGATAAGCCTGCATCTTTGTGTTCTGTAGATCTCCAAATGCCCTCTGCAAGACCTGGCAGGAGAAAATGACATGGAGGAGGAGAGAAGTATCACAATCAATACCCAGCTGGTCTGGATTATCCAACCTCTGAGGCTTATCCGCCGGCTGCCCCCATGTCCCATTATAAATCATCTCCTTGTTGAACATCAGGCCAGACTGGTGGCTGATTCATTGGCTGAATGTTGCTACCTGGCTGCAGAAGAAGCCTATGTCTCAGTCCTGTAATAGTCATCATGCTTTTAGAAACCTTCACATTTTTTAACAGTTACATAGTGTCCTCAACTAAAGAAAGAGGAAGTCTGGAGTCCATTTCCGGCAGCTAGCAGAGAGCTGTTTTCCTCTCTTTGACATTAGCAAGGTTTGTCAGCTTGTTAATCTTTAAGGGAATTTGGGGTTGAAATTTGGGGAGGGTGGAGTCTGGGGTAAGTAGTATAGCCAAAGCTCTTCAGTATGGTTTGAGAGAATAAAATAGATGCCCATGTTTTTTATGGCTATGATTCCCAGTTGGCCTTGAGTTTTAACTCCCAAGTTTATGTGAAAGAAAAACCACAAACTATTGGATAGTGTGAGCGTTATAATAATAGTCTCTGCCTTTTTGCTTGATGACTTCCAAGTCTGTTTCTATAATTCTGAGGTAGCAGAAGCAATCAATAACTGTAATATAAATTACATGTGGATTGAGCATTCAAGCATTACAGAGTCTGGGTCTCCACAAGGCCAGTGTTATCCAATAAGATTTCCCCCGCCACAATTTCCTCCTCCTTTATTATTTCTCTGCCAGATGTCTAATAGCCAATTAAGATTTGGTGAGAAAAGCAAAATTAGGGAAGAACTAGACTTACTTGTTTTCATGAAAGAGCTCTATTCTGGTAAACTTCCCTATCTTGAAAAAAGCACACGGTTGGAATGAGAGATAAAACAGAGGGGAAGGAAAAGTTCTCCCACCGAGACCTGCCTCTACCAGTCATACTTACCAATTATTCTCTGACAAATATATATATTGCCTTAGACAAAACGGTTAAGATACGCTGCATCTGGCAAACATCACATGAGGCTTCTGTATGGCAGGAACAATGATGCTATTGTTTCTAATATCAGATGGTGGGGATGGAGTTAGAATGACAATTGCCTCCATAGAGATTGTGCTCAAGTTTCTTTCTCCTTAGGGTAGAGAGAAATCTTCTAAGAAATGATCTGTATGATTTTTTTCCCTGCACTTTCTATTGCTTTTGCATGTAAACTCTACTCCATGAGCCACTGTGGATGCTGAAGATGTGCAGAAGGGTATCTTGAAAAAGGGTGGAAGGGAAAAGAAATCACATTTTTAAATTCATATTTAAACTCAAGCCATTCCGCTTATGGAGCTGTAAATGCTATCCTTCTGTGTAAGATTTAATGTGAGCAAAAATAGTCCCACTACTTTAAAACTGAAAATCAGAACTGTGAAATAGCACTTTACTTTGCAGGCTTCTATCCCATCTTATTAAGGACAGCTGCACTCAACACTACTTTGTGGCATAAGATGGATTTCTAGCAGGAGTATCTATGAATCTGTTCAAAGATTCTTCTATAAGCTGTGAAATATAGTAAAGGGAAAATGCCAGTACTCATGTCTATGAAAAATATAAACCCTTTTAAATAAAGTTCACTTTGAGCCAAGCATACTTGTGGCCTACGTTGTTCTACTGCATTGCATACTCGCTCCCGAACAAAGGTGGTCAGGGGGAAAAAAAAAAGAATAACAGAGACCTTTTGAGGTTTTTATTCTGTTTTTAAAAGTAGCACAAAGAATATCAGTAAATTTTATTTCAGAATGTTTTCTTTTAGTCCTTTGCAGAACTATTTTTAGAAAGGCAAGGGAGTGTGGTAGATGACATAGTGTCCTTCTGATCACAGCTGGTCTGGGGTCTTAATCCTGCTGCTTATTATCTGTATGTTTGGGATTAAGTTTTCCACCTTTTCACATGTAAATATATTCATCTACAAAAGAGAAAACAAACGTTATCTGTGCAGCCTGTTTCCTATAAACACAAAAATTATCACAGCTAAGTCTCTCAAACTGAGCGTTTTCAAGCTTTTAGTTTGTATTAAAACTTTCATTGTACAACTTCTTAATAGAATGAACTTGTATCTGTATGAGGTTTTCAAAATGCATTCATTATCACTTTAATATCTATAAGGTGGGTGGTCTGAGATGATGAAAGTGTGCAGGCTTCCATCAAGTTCAAAGGTCTTCAGAAGTAGACAGAAAATACACCTACATAACTTAAGAGCCAGGGAAATAGAAAACCTAATGAGGCAATCGACCCAGGTTCAAGTTGCAGATGTTTATGAGTAGAAAAAATAATTAAGTAATGTGTAAGACATGACTCTAGAGTTCTTGGACCATGTGAAAACTTCCTCTGAGTTATAGAATCTTTCACATCACAGTTATTAAGAGTATTAAATGCCTCACATCAAAGGTGCTGATAAGAATCCCATCAGCGTTCTAGCTGAAAGTTCCTCTTTTGCAACACCAAGTATGCTGAGAAAGCAACTTCACTTCACACATTACAGAACAGTGTCCTCAACTGGCAAAAAGGATTGTCCAGAAAGTCTGTAATTCTGCCTCACATCCACCAGAAATGTCTTATTGAAATTCACGTTACTCAAAAAAGTAAATGTCTTCCTTAGAAGTCAGTATTTTATAACCCCCAGAAGAGTTAGACTTCAACATTCAAATGTGGAAAAAGAACACCATAGTTTTAATATCTGATATTTATGAAGTCTTCCGTTTAAGAAAATCTGACCTACTAGAGTGGCCACCCAATACCTTCAAATTTAAATGTGTAATTAAATATTTAATGTGGACTTGTGGTTTTAATTAAAACTCTTATTTAGTTTATGAACTCTATAGGAGCACTTAAGAGCATCCAAAGTTCATTTTATTCATAATCACGTTTATTATATTTATAAGGAAGTGTTTGTTGGGTAGACAATGAAACCACTTAAGAAGGAAATTAAATATATCAAATTTATATATTTAGTGTAAAATATTCAATGGAATTAAATTATTTAGGTTTACAGTTGCCACCAAGCATTAATCAAAAGATTCAGAATAAATGTTATATTCTTCAATGAAGATATATTAAATAATGCATTTCATAAGCAGAATTTAAAAGCACAAGGAAGAACTGGGGTTTTTACTGTAACTAATATTAATTTTAGTAACCAGATAAACTTCTCAATGGACTCCTATGCACAAAAATCTACCCTCGGGTCAATTTTAAAAAGAAAAACAAATTAAAAACAGTAACTCAAGAAAATTACATTGTCATTTCAATGAACTGGGCTCAATGGGGTATAGGCTGTGATCCATTTTTTTTTAACCAGTGCCCATTAAACTTGTTCTGTGAAAAATTATTTATCCACTTCTAGCTTTCATTTCACACAGGCTCCACAGCTTCTTCTGTGACTCCCATAAAATTTAAAACCAAGACCTGTCTTGATGAACACACAACTCCAGCCAGAATAATTTAAAAACTCCAAATTCTGTTCAAGTTTAGATTACACCACAGTCTGAACATATTCCCCAAAATTCATGTGCTGAAAACTTCATCCTCAATGCCACAGTTTTGAGAGGTGATGTCTCAGTTTGGATCCTAAGTACAACATTAGCATGAATAACTTAATTCTGCTGTCAATGGGCTTGATGGAAAGAACTCATGCATTTTTTGTCCTTCCTTCTTTTGCCATGTGAGGGCACAGAGTTCCTTGCCAAAGAAGAGGCAGTGGCTGAGGCACCACCATGGAAGTAGACAGCACCTCTCCTCCAGCTCCTTGATCTTAAACTTCCCAGCCTTTACAACTGTGAAAAATAAACTTCTGTTCTTTGTGAGTCACCCAGTCTGTGGTATTCCCCTACAGCAGCACAAAACACATTAAAAGGTCCTTCTTCCATTCAGTAAGCTCAGAGGGAGCGATAAGGAATAGGGGCTTCTTGAGTCCACACATTCCCATTCCTCAGCAGCAGTTCTTGGCTCCTACAGTGTTGGGCCTAGGAGGAAAGGGAAGGAAAAGGGGGCAAGAAATAATTGCTTTTAATGATGTGATTATAATGTGACTGGGATATGGCCGATTCCATAAAGTGATTCTTTTGATGTGGCATTATTTGTAGGTCTCCCTTGAATCCTCCTCTCTGGTTTTTCAAATAGGATTTCTATAACTCAGGTAAAGTTAATCCAATGCTTTAATGGAATTCCTTCTCTGTTCCAGGCATATTCTTGGCTGGAAATGCTTTGAAAAATAACTCGAGGATAGCTCCAATCCATTGGATCCAAATCTATATTGTTTCTCTTGCCTCCAGGAGAAATGCAACCCACTTCCATTTTTTCATTTCTGTTATTTTCTGATGGCTGCATTTTCTCAGGCCTGTGTCACACACTAGACTCGGTGTCTCCAATGTCAAGGAGAGAAATCAGACTTCTCAGTTTTACTTGCCATAAGGTATAGAGAAGGCCTCTGATCTGAAATGTGGAGAAGGAAGAGGAGAAGGAGGAGGAATAACAATCAACCCTCTTCCACGGTTCTCTCTAAATCAGTCTTCACTACTGCTCCTTTCATTGTCAAATCTTTGTATCCTCAAAGTGGGGGAATGAACGAATGTTGGCACAGCTAAACTTGTAATGGTTTGGTGGCGCCTGTGCCTTGATTTAGAAGTGAGGATACTTGAGATTTATAATGTTTGTTTACCTTTGGGGGTCTAAGCATAGTAGTCTTACTTTCATATTCTAATCAGCAATCACTACAAGCAAATGGTCTGCCCTGATAATTCACAGTTGGAAGATATTCTGATGGAATATGACTTTAGGATAATCTTATAGAATATGACTTTAGGATCATTAGAAATGATTTCCTAAGCTAGAAATATGTGCCTATAAGGTTTACTGTCATATTCTCTGAGATATGTGTAAATGTTTCATTTTTTCTTTAAACATATAAGAAGCATAAGATTCAATCATACACTGTGCACAAACACTTTTATTTGAAATTGAAAAACCTGAAAGAGAAAATAAACTAAAATATAAACCTTGAAAGTGACCACTGGTAATCTTTTGATTTGTGCTGGTGAAAAATGTATTTCCCAAAACATCTCTATGGCATTGTTTTTAATTTTTTTAAATAATCTGCTATCTAAATCTAGATATTATTTTAAACAATTACTTGTATATCTATGTAATTATTTGATATTTATGTCTATATAATTCTTTGATATTTGATATTTTATACATATAATTTAGGTTTACACATAATTTAAAATAAAATTACAGCAAATGTTTTATACTAAAAACTTAAGGATTTCTAGTCTAATCTCTCAAAGTCCACATCCTTCTCCTTAGAGGTGACCACTTTTGACAGTTTTCTGGCTTTGATAGTTCTATCTTTAAATCAGAGGTTGTCACTTCTTTCTTCATATTAAAAAAATACCTTGGAGAGTTTCAAAGTTCCTTGTGTTGCTCCTTTCCTGGTACAACTGATCTAGACCCTGGGACTGGACTCAGGTAGTAGTGTTACTTTGAATGCCCAATAGGTACATTTGATGGACCAAGAGTTAAGAACTACTGGAATACATAATATATTTGTGCTGTACTTGTTTGTCACTCATTCTAGACACTGTTCATTGCTATTCTGTTATGACAGACGAAGATTTAGTTACCCAGAGAGTCCCCATTTTCACTTTGCTTCCTAATTTTGGTGGTTATATATTTATTAATATTTTTCCCACTGCTTGCATTTATACTTTAAAATATGCTTGCACCATTATGTCTGATTCACCAAATTACATACTGTGTCCTTGTTCTCCACTGTGCGAAATAACAATACCACCCTTCCTATCCTTTCTTCCACCTTGCTCCTTTCTCGTCTCTTGACTGCTATCCATATCAGTATTTGTACACTGTGGAGATTGATGGCATTGGCATTTCCTTTCAGAACACTATTCCATGATTTCTTCATAAGCTGACTTGAAACACCATAAACCATGAATATTATCGTTTACATATTAAATATTTTAACTCATGTACATATGTGTAATACATATATACACATACACATTGCATATTTATAGACATAGCACATAACAATGTTTAAGAATCTTGCTCTGTGCTTGTTAGGTTTGCAGTCAATATGGTATTTACCCTCCTTTTCCCTCCATTTTTCATATCTAGGAAAATATCTATAAGCTGGAGCGGTGAGGACCATATACGTAACCACGGCACATAGTAGACATATTATAGGTTAGTTACTATTCACTGCTTATCCCAACCTTGTCTTTGTATTATGTTTCATACTTTATTGCTTCAATAGGATAATTTCTCCAGCACACCAAGTAGAACATTTCTTCAATGAGGGATAAATGGATTTCTTTTTCCTATGCTTTAGCAACTGCTTTTGTGAAAATATCATTTTAAATTTCGGTTCAATATTCCAACCACAGATTTCCTGTACAGTTTCCCCCTCATCTTGCCAAGACTCTTTAAATGTTTTCATTTTTCTTATTTTCAAAAACAAGTGGCCCTTGCTATATCGTCAAAATATCTCAGCCTTTCCATTATGTCATTTGCTACTGCACTGAATCTACTTTCTTCCTGGCAACTGGCCCTTCCATTGGCCCTTCTGACCTCTTGTAGAATTCAGACCAGATGCTCCCTGGGCTCTGGGGATCATTGTTTCCTGCATGCCATGATTTCTTCTCTTTGAACTTTCTCTAATTTTGCTGGTGTAAATCCTCAAATAACTTCCTCAGAATGGTACATGAAAGGTAAATTTTCTTAATCTTTGCATGCCTAGAAAATTGTATTATTTGCCATTATATAATAATAATCAAAATCCTAACAATAGTTTTAAATGGCCAAGCTTATTCCAAAATTCACAGAGGACACAAAGGCTCTAGAATAATCAAAACACTTTTTTTTTCTCTTTGAGTTTATTGGCACTTTTCAGGTATACAATACAGTTACATTCATCATTGGGATCTTATAGCTTTACATGCTAGGTCTTGGTTCTCATTTTTTCCCCAACAAAACACTTTGCTTTTGTACCAAGGATCAAACACAGGTCCTTAAGCTTGTGAAGTAGACAGTGGAACCACTGAGCTAAATCCCTGGCCCATCAAAACATTTTTTGGAAAAAAAATCAACTTGAAGAGCAATTAGCTCTATTACCTAACTTCAAAACTTGTTTTAAAGCTCTAATACTCAGGAAAGTATGATACTGGGTTGAAGATAAATAGCACAATGTCTGTTATGTCTTCCAAATCTCAACCATTTTAACTAGCCACTTGTTTCCATTTGGGGTTACAGTGACTTGATACCTAGTCACTACCACACACAATAACACATTAGTAATACAGTTGCTCTGTAACCTACACTGGTGTTTCATCCTAACAATAAGTTGAAGGAGCATTTAACCTACCAAGTAAGGCTTACTAGTGTACACTGCCATGTTTCAGTTGTTTCCCTTGTGATTATATAACTGACTGGGAGCTGCAGTCTACTACCACTGCTCAGGATCACCAGAAAGTACCACACTGCATAGTCTTCACCCAGAAAAATGTCCAAATTCAAAATATGAACTACAGTTTCCACTGAACGTTCATATTGTAGCACCATCCTACAGTCAAGAAATGATAATAAGTTCACTGTAAGTCAGGAGCCATTTATACCTGTGCTCTAAATCTCATCGGTTCCATCAGTAGCAAGGAGCCCACCTCCATGGATGAATCTTTTTGCGACAGAATGACATTTATTTATGCCTATGTCTAGTTATCACCACTGTTGCTACCTTCATTCCCCATTCGGATGTTGATATCAACCTCCCATTGGCATTCCCACTTGCAGTCCTACACCATTCCATTTGTTCTGCTCAAAGTTTTGTCTGAAATGCACATCTAGTAAATTCACTCCCCTATACTTCCTGCCAAAGTGCATATATGCTGGACCCAGAATTCTTACCATGCCATAATTTACCTCCAGGAGACTTTTCTCTCTCCAGCCTTTCTGAGGTATTTTGTTCTTTCTTGCATTCAGGGTGTTGAATGAGCTTTTTCTATGCCTACAATGTTCTTTGTTTTTTAGCTCTGTCCTCTCCATCGTTGGGAGTCTGATTTTATGTTATAATTTCTTTAGCAAACCATTGTGGTCCCTTGCACATTTGGACTCAATGCCTTCCCATGTGCTTGTCCAGCCCTCTCTTACTTTAATTCAGTATCTCCCTTTTTCTCTTTATCTCACTCTATAGTTTGGATCTGGAATATCTCCCTAAAGACCCATGTGTTGGAGGCTGGATTACCTGAATTAGTACTTTGGGATGCAGTGAAACTTTTAAAAGTTGGGGCTTAGTGGGAGATATGTAGGCCAGTGGTAGTATGCCTTCAAAATGTGAAGTGGGCCCCTGGACCCTTCTTTTTCTCTTTTTCTGTTTTGCTAGAGGTAACTAGTTTTGCTCTGCCACAGACTCCCACCTATGGCATACAATCTCGCAGCAGAACTAAAGCAATGGGGCCAAATAATTCATGGAACAAAAGCTCCAAAACTGCAAGCCAAAATAAGCCTCCTTCATTTCATAAGTCAACTATCTCAGGTATTTGCTATAGCGATAGAAAAATGATTGATATACCTCATTAAATTATAAGCACCTTGAGGAAGAATACCACACCCTTCTTGCTGGCTGTCTTCTGGTCCATATCAAGCATCCAACATTATTAAATCATTAAAAACTCAACAAAATATTAAAACAAGGAAAAGTTTGAATAAAAGGAGCATTCTCTTAAATATAACTTTATCCTCTTTCTTGGGCTATTATTGGGGAGTATCTGGAATTATTTTAAAGTCATTCCATTGCTGTGAGCCTGGTTTATATTACTCTTTCATGCAAGCTAAAAAAGAAAAGCAGGCTGTTGGCTGACTTTTCTAAATATACTGTTAGCAATGATCTTTTTTAAATGATTGCCACCTCTGCCATTTGGAACGAAGAGTGGCCAAGTCTCACATCTATAGCCTTACAATCCTAGCATGAGTCATTTGCTGTCCAAGCCTCTGGGAAGAGAATGTGCTGCTGCTTTGGAAGCTGGGGAATCTTTGCCACAGGAGAGCCAAGAGCCTACAGATTGCTGTGTGCCTGTGCATGTCTCTGTGTGATTATGTCGGATATTTTTGTTAGGAGAAGATGGCTAAAGCAGGAGGCTTTGCATGCATTTGTAACTGATATTCACAAAGGAGGAAGGATTTGGCAATCCAATAGCTAATTGTCCCTTTTTGGGAAATTTTATAAGAACCCACCCCTTCTCAAGCCACATTTGCATTCCTGCTGAATGGGCTTTTTCAGAGGTATTTTCTTGAATGTGCAAAGACTCAAGAGCCAAAGAAAATGTGATTTTGGAAGTGGCTGTATACCAGGATAAATACAGGTTGATTTTGTTCAAAGGTCATTGTGTGGGGCTTTTTTCCCCCAATTTGTGTGGGTAATAACTGTGATTTCTTTTCTTAAATAAACCAGACCTTAGGAGTGTGAACAAGTTCTGGAGTCATGAATGCAGACCCCACTGAAAGCCATGCCCTTATGAAAACCATGTTTCCCCAGCTCATATTCTTTCCAGAGCCCTTTGTGGGCATGGCCCTGAGTCTGTGATATAATTTTTTGGAAAAAGTCAGAAATCACTGAGAACTACAGTGGCAAATCAGACAGATAATTACAATGGATATTTTATTTCAGAGTGAAAAAAGAAGCAGAAAAGAAGTGGGAAAGTTCATGTGAGACACAACTATAAGGCTGAGAAATGATTTTATGTTTGGGTATATCTTTACTTTCCTATAGAAATTTGACATGAGTCCATACCCTAGAAGTTGACTTGATACAAAGCAGATTTTCCAGCTTTAAAGTGGCCAATAGAAATGTATTCAGCATCCTCCAGAATTCACTATGTCACGGTAAACTCTAAATGTTTTATTTTTAAAAATCTGAAACAAGAAGGGGAATTAAATGCATATATTCACAGCTCTAATACTCTTAGAAAGATACATAGTCACTAACTTCCATCTGTCTCACTGGCCAGGGGATAAAAGGAATAGAGATGCGTACTGACATCCATGATGATATGACTGCAGATGGAGGCCATAATATTCCCTGTCTGCACACATGGCACCCAATGCAGGGTAACTTCCCCGCCGACACATACACATTTGACAAAGTGTGACACACAACATAGCCCCCCTATGTCCCTGTTATCAATGTAGGATACATTCCAAGACATCCAGTGGTAATATGAAATCTCCAAAAGTACCACTATTCATAATGTGAAGGAAAAACTTTATTGTTTCTCTTTTGTATATCTCAATTGTCAGCATTGGTGCTGTTGGACATTGGGGCCATTATTAAAATAAAATAAGTTTTCATGAAATAAGCGGCGATCTGCAAATCCAGAGTTAATAAGTTACTAGCAGACAGACAGCATATATAGTTAGAAAACTCTGGACAAAGGGATGATTCACATTCAGGGAAAGATGAGGGGGACAGAGCAAAATTTTATCATCCTACTCAGAATGATGCTCAATTTGGAACTTATGAATAGTTTACTTTTGGAGTCTTCCACTTAATATCTTTGGTTGATTGCACTTAACTGAGACCAATGACAGCAAAACTGTAGATAAAGGAGAGTCTACTGTATACTGTACATACCAAGAAATCACATTTTCTGAGTTTCCACAGATGTTCTTCTAGGTACTTGACTTGAATCACCTCCTTTAAACTCCCCCCCGAATACTACTGATATAAGATGTTTCTATTTTATAGTAGAAGTTGGGTGACTTCCCCAAAGTCTCAGAGCCACACTCAGGAAGACCCGAGTTGAAAATCCTGATAAGAACCAAGTGCCTGTACTTTTCATTCACCACAGTTTCCTTTGTTGGGCTGGTAACAGTTACATACATTTTGTAACTAAGGAGCTAGGTACAAGTAAAAGTAAATAACTAAGTCCAATGTAGTTGAGGGCAAGCATTAATAACATGATGATTAACCAGACACAGAATAAGAACTGGGGAGAGTTGTACATGATTCTCAGGTTTCAACTGTACAAAGAATCCTTGAAATACAGTGAGGGGTGTGTTATGGGAAAAATAAAATCAATCTTGTTTGAAGCACACACAATCTGAAGCAGGATGGAGGATGCATGCGGGAAAGTCCTGCCCGCTCTATTACACAGTTGTAGTGGTTCATTGTCAACAGGCTAATTAGACACTAGATCTGAACAATGCCAAGTCGGGAATCAGGAGAAGGAAAATGAATAATAGGAAGGCATTGAAGACTATTTCATTTGAAGCTTTCTAGTACTTATCAATCAAATTTTCAGTTCCCCATTGATGTTTCAAGAGGAGAAATTATGGCAATGGCTGAAAGGGAATGAACTTTGTGATTCGTCTCCAAACTCATGGTAAATATTACATACAAAGACAGAAATGCAGATGCAAGGGGAGAAAGTAAAGGAGAAATAGGTGATTAAATACTGAGACACTTATGCATAGACACTTTTCTATCACTGGGACACAGCACTTAACACCTGCAACTTTAGGGAAGAGATGATTATTTGTGCTCACAGCTTTTGACGTGTCCATCTATGGTTGGCAAGCCTAAATGCAGAAATGAGACAGTGGAAGGGCCTACCACAGCAGAACAATGTTCCTATCACAGTTGTCAGGAAGTGGAGACAGAGAGAGGAAGTGAAAAGTGAGATATACCCTTCCAGGTTACACCCCCAATGACTTACCTCCACCCAGGCCCCGCCTACTAGTAGAAGTCAGCTATAGTGCCCCATGATCCAGTCACTTTCCACACACAGTAGAATTTGGGGAACATTTCAGATCAAATAGTAACATTAACCTAGACAGGGTAATCCCTTTTGACCAAACCGCAATAAGTTTACTATTTAATACATTTTACCACAAAATTTGCTCAAAAAATCTTCTGTTAATGTTATCATCCTACTCTTCCAGACTACACACCATTTAATTTGAGTATTTTAGGTCATGCAATTTAGTTAGTTTTAGAATCTTAGAACAACCTTCTCTCATCATTTAAATTATAAATAAGTTGTGGGCAAAGTAGGATATAGTGTGGCATGCCTGTAACTATAGGAGCTTGAAGAGGGAGGATGGCAAATTCAAGCCCAGCCTGAGTAATTCAGCAACACCCTGTCTCAAAAAGGGAAAGAAAGAAAGAAAGAAAGAAAGAAAGAAAGAAAGAAAGAAAAGAAAGAAAGAAAGAGGGAGGAAAAGAAAGGGAGGAAGAAACAAAAAGATCAAGAGGAAGAGGGAAGTAAGGAAAGGAAACAAAAAGAAAAGGAAAGGAAAGGAAAAGAAAAGAAAAGAATGGGAATGTAGCTCAGTGCAAAGACCCCCAGTACATCCCCAGTTCTATCCCTTCAAAAATTGTCTTACATTTCTTCTATAGCGTTACTCATAGTAGTAAGAAGCACAGTTATTCATTCAAATAAAATTTTTTATTAAAATCTTGGTAAGAACCTAAGGCATAAATAAAATGGCATTTTAGCCAATCACAAAAGACCACATAACATGATTCTCTCCATGTGTAACATCCAGACTGAGAAAGTTAAAAAAAAATTATAAAATTTATTTAGAAAGTAAATCATTGATTGCCTAGGGCTTGAGGAGTGGTGTTAGGGGTTTAATTTGGATCAGATGATAACCTAAATGCATGGGATTTCTTGTGGGATGATATAAATGTTCTAGAATTGATTATGTTCATAGTTATACAACTCTGGATATATAAAAAACTATTCAATTACACACTTTAGTGAATGAAAACTATTACCAATAAATGTATTTACATAGTTTGTTCTCTCTTGAGTAAAGAGCTGTATTCAGATGCAGTAAGTGTGAAAACTACCAGATTAGATATACTTGCGAAGAACTTTGGAGGAAAAGAGTAGGAATACATTATTTTGTCCAACATAATCAAGGAAGCTCATAACCATTTGATCAGTTGATTGAGGAGTAGCAGTAGCTGTCACTCCTTGGTTCCATATTGTGTCTGAGAGTTCTCTGAAACATTTGCTTTACATTCAGAGTGAAATCCAGAAGAACAGGAAATCAAGCTCTGACACAGCAGCAGTTAGGCCAGTAGTCAGAGTCTTCTTTCCTCCTAAGATTAATGAAGCACAAAGATGCCAGCTCTTTCCTTTCAACTCTTCACAATAATCTGTTCTCAGCAGCCTGACAGTTTAATATTACTTCACTATTATTCGCTCAGGAACTGTCCCAATTGGAAACGGCCAGGAAAACTTGGTCCAAGAGTTTTTATGAAGAACAGCTTAACAACCCCTCTAGAACATTCCATAAGCAATATTACAAGCTTTCCTTTCTTTTTATATCTAGGGATGGGAAACCAAAGAGGGGAGGGCATTGTAATCATAGTCAAATTTCAAAGTCAATAAGTTGAACCTCTGCTAGGACCTGGATATTTTCTAAATTAATTGACCATCAAATTCTTACCCTCTACATCTGCACTACATTAGAGATCATAAAACTATTTGGAGTTTTTGCTACTTAAAGCTAAGATTGTGTGGGCATAATACTTTGAGACGGCCTGTTCCTTTTCAAACATAATTTCAAATTCATAAAAGAAACAAGATTATCATTTGTGTTTATGCATTGCTGTTTCCCGCTAAGGAGCTCAACGGACTTTGTGTCGTCTTGTAGGTCTTGATAAGGAAAAATGGAGACAGATTTCTCTGTTAGCAGCCAGCTCTAAAAAAAGGACTGGGATTTCCTCTGAGGCCATTCAGTATTTGCCAACTACTTCACTTGCTGAATTTTGTGAGAGGCACGCGTTCCTTCAGTAAATTTATTGCTTCATTCATCTATTCATTCAAAAATTACCTATGGAGAACATTAGACGCCATCTAGATGATAGGACTACCAAGAGGAGAGGAAGATGAGCCTCCCTTAGAAAGTTTATCAGTGAGTGCCCAGTCCAGGCAGCATCAAAGTAAATCAATAAAGTAACTATAGGAGAAATAAATCCAGCACTGCAATAACAGACAAATCAGGCAGTAATGTTATTGACTTTATATAGCTAAACCCTTTATATAGCTAACCCCTCAGAAAAGGTAATCATTGAATTGAAATAAGCAGGAGGAGTAGAAGTAAGCCACACAGGGAAAGAGTCTGGGAAATGTGCTGTAGGCAAGGGGGCATAGTCAGTGCAAAGATTCCAAGGCAACAAAGAGTTTCATTATTTTAGAAACAGTCATCATAACCACAGTGTAGAGCCATGTAAAATGGGAATGTAAAGAGTGTGGCAGGCCCTGTGTTCTAAGTTCATAAGAATGATACTATTTACAGCATTGGCAAATGCTTATTGACTATTTACCACAAAACCTAACACTAACAGTAAGATTGTGTTTGGTAATGGAAATACATGCTTTACTTCATTCCAAACTTACAAGATAAGCAACAGTGTCCTCCACATTTTACAAATGAGAGAAGAGATGGCGCTAGGTAGACTCACCTGTCTAATGAGCACAGGTAATGATGTGATGCAGGTAGCAGGGATTTGAAAACAGACATTTAATGTTGGATCACAGGCATTGAGGCAATGTGGTAGGGTGCCACTTGGTGGTTATAGTTATGTTGCACACAGAGGTTAGGGGAGCCAAGGGGTTATACAGGTAATTAGCATATAAACTTTTGGCTCTAAGAAATTAAAAGCTGACCACAGAGTATGTGAATAAGGCTAAGGAGTCAGGCATGCCTTGCTGGGAGAATTAGTCCAATGGAGAGGGCAAGGGAGACCAGAGGCTTTCAAAGAGCAAAAGTTGCTCAATGGACCCAAGTAATTCTGCAAAACTGAAGACAGGGGACCAGAAGTCACTGGAGCTTCTTTGGAGCTGCTCCTGAACCAATAGGCAGATTCAAAGCCATAAAGATCTGATATTGCCGATTTCTGCCATTCTCACATCATACCAAGTATCAAACTTGTCATCAGTGCTAAAGATGAGAACAGTATCTTTCTCTTTATGTTTAGATGCAGGATAAGGGTAATCAGTGCAGAAAAAAAAACACCCAGCAAAATGATGAAATAATAGATACATTTTTGCTTGAGTGCATCATACCTTTGTACAGGCAAAAGAGTGCAAGATATCCAAGTCTCACATCTGGAAAGCCACCCTCTGACTCTCCCAAGTTACACAGGGCCTATTCCAAGTTTATGTTGCTGTATTTAATCAGCCAAATGCAAGTCTATCCCTAACTCTGTCTTCTTGAGTTCAAAGGTCCGTAGCTTGAGTTTTGGGGAAAATTTTCTTTTTCTAAAGATAATTCTAAATTAAGCTTAGGCCTGTGTATGGAAAAGAAAATAAGAAGCTAAAAGGTCAAGGAAGGAAATGTCAAATTGGAAACGCCTTGGAAAATTTTTAGAGTCATTCTCTTTCTTTCTTGTGATATAAGCGTATGGCTATTTTCTCTTCTTTCTTCATTATGCTCCTGTTTGGTGCCAAGGACACGCCTTTTGGTCTGGGCCAGAAAGCTCACTCCTTACAATGGCTTCTTCTGTGTAATACAGCCCAAGCTCAAAGCCCAAACTCAGGACACCCATGGAACCTATGCTGAGGACCTTCCGTGATGATCCAAAGACTTTGTTTTGTCACTTAAAATAAAAGATTCTGTAAAAAATCAGAGAGCACAACAAAATCAGTGATCCATCTCACTGTTCAGAGTTCTTCAATTTTTAAATTTTTCTCATTCCAGAAATAAAATCTATTTATTGGTGAAAATTTGGACAACACAGAGAGATTAAAAAGAGATAAGTAAAAACTACCCATGATCTTCTTGCATTATTTACAATTTGGGGTAAAATTTTCCAGTTATTTTTCACTATAAAATACATTCAGTTTCTCTTTTAATGGCATACATTTTTTACAAGAGGTGTATATGTATGCATGTAAACACTACAACGAAGAACAAATTCAATAAATAGTAGCTAATGTTTAAATGTGTCAGTAGTTCCTCAAATTTCTCAAGAAGTACAGTTTCCACCTTTACTTAGCTGAAAGGTAAGAGTAGATATAGGAATTTATTTATTATGTTTAGTATATACTTTAATTAGCAATTTTTAAAAAAAATGCTATCACTGGGGATTTAGCTCAGTGGTTCGGTGGTCTGCCTTGAAAGTGTAAGGACCGGAGTTCAATCCCAGCCTTTTTAAAAAAAAAAAAAAAAAAAAAAAAAAAAAAAAAAAATAGCAACAGTAAATTACTTTAAGTCATATCTCAGTTTTTGATTTCTCTGATAGCTAATGGTATTCATGTTCAAAGAAGCTAACAAAAATTTTATTTGAAGTTGAAAGCTCAAAAATTCAAATCAGCCAGGCCTGGTGGTGCATGCCTGAAATCCCAGAACTGAGGCTGAGGCAGGAGGATCGCTGTGAGTTCAAGACCAGCCAGGTCTCAACTTCGTAGTGAGACCCTGTCTCAAAACAAACAAAAAAAACAAACAAAAAATTCAATATCAGATCTATCTTTTTATTTCATGGACAGCAACAGAACTATACAGGAACCTGATATGGTCTGTGTCTAGATGTTCCCCAAGAGCCTCTAGCGGTAATGGAGCTTTTTCAGAGGTAGTTGGATCTAGAGGGTGATGCTGGGAATAAGGGTGTGTGATTACTCAGCCAAAACTGGTTTGACACCTCCCCAATATCCCAGTAGTCTGGATAAGATAAAAGGAGCAGAAACACACTGTTAAATTTCCCCTGTTGCTTTTGCTAACTTGTGGGTGCCATGAACTATTTCTCCTCTGTGACACTCCTCTGCCATGTGCCACGCTGTCTTAGAGCCAGCTGATTATGGACTGAAACCTTTACAAACTGTCCACTAAATAAACCTCTCCTCCCTTAACTTGGGAGTGCTGGGTATTTTATGTCAGCAACAAAAATAATTAAGACAGAGTCTTTGAAGATAGGGAGGGGTGGAGGGGTTGAAGGGAGGGCAGGAGAATAGGGAAAAAATGCAGACCAGGATGGATTATGTAAAGGTGCAAATTTCCAGTGATGAATGTCATCATTTGGTATAACTTAAATATACCAATAAAATTAATTTTAAAAAAGAATAATTAAGACAAAACCTCTTCCTCTAGCAGGATATTTTTCTAATTTGGTTACCTTCCCCACACTCCTTAACTGGCAATAATCAGTCTATGCTCTGTAGATATCAGTGTTTTTCAAAGTGATTTCTTCGATTACCAGCAGCAGAGTTTTTTTGTTAAAAATACAAATTCCTGAGTCCCAGCTCTTATTTACTGATCTGGATTTTGAGAGCTAGGTTCCAGGAAACAAACAAACAAACAAACAAATCTTGTTCATTTGGCAAGTATTGTAGAATCTGATATCTGTGAATCACTACCCTAGTAGGCCCAATACTGATAGAAGAAATAGCTAAGCCCAGTCCTGACTCTGGCTAGCGGTGTCCTTGAAAGAGTTCCTCCACTTAGCTCAGCAGTTTCATCTGTCTGTGAATCTAAAGGCTTCTAGAATGTCTGCTGGGCATATCATCTTTCCTCCCCATGTAAAGATGTCCGTCACTTGGGGTAATAGGTAAATACCTTATGGAGAAGGTGGGACTTAGATAGCACCTAAAAGAAAAGCGAGAATTTATTTGATAAAGTAATGAGCACAGCCTGGATTGGAGAGAGAGTGAGACATTTTCTAACCTAAGTCATTGGTTTCTTATTAGAATGTAGCCAAAAACAAGTTTTAGAGAAAGACTACAAATGGGTTTGAATGTCAGGATAAAATGTTTGGATTTTTTTTTTTTTTGATAATGTAATTACTGATGGCCGATGAGCAGGGAAATGCTTCCAGCACAATGACAGGTTGGGAGGCTCCTAGGAAGTCTTGGGGGGGATGATAACAGTATAAACTAGAGTAGAAGTAGAATACAAAGAAGTCATTAAAAAATAGTTAAACACTCCAATTTTCAGCTGACAGTCATAGAATTTAAAAGGCATCCCTCTCATCTTTACAACAATAAACAAATGGAAATTGATGACTTTTTCTTTAATTTTATGAATTTTTTTTTTTAGAAAATTGAGCTTGCAAAGAAAATATCCCAATCTGGAGAGACGGGCATATCCACAGCAGAGAGCTGCTCACCTAGAATAGAAACTGGAACTGTCAAGCCCTAGGAACAGTTAAAAGGTAAATTGGGGAAGGGCCAGTGGCAGAGAATGAGTGAGAAACTACCAGGAGCCACAGTTTTCAGGCGTGGGATGCAGCATGCTTTCATGGGTTTTACTTGTAGAAATAAATCCTGCAAGAGCCCAAAATGAGCTTTTCATGAGTCAAGAGGGAAAGGGGGAGTCTAGGCATGGTAGTGCACACCTGGAATCCTAATATCCTTGGAGGATGAGGCAGGTGGATCAAAAACTGGAGCCCAGACTAAGCAGTTTAGTGACTTAGCACGTAACTCAAGATTTAAAAAAGAAAGAAGTTAAAATGTTAAAATGGTCTAGGGATATAGCTCAGTGTGAAGGTTCAACCACTCACTATGGAGAGAGAGAGAGAGAGAGAGAGAGAGAGAGAGAGAGAGAGAGACCAAGGTAGTAAAATAAATAAAATAATTATCCATGACAAAGGCCTATTCTACAGAGAAAAGTCCACCTCATATCACCTAGGCTGATGGAATTTCTCCCACTCTGTCACGTTCCAGACTCCCTGTCTCACCCAGGGGAGAGAGAGAAAAGAGGGAGCAAAGAAACATTTAGGAAGAGCAGGGGCACATTGAAAACCAAAATTTGTAAGATTACAGAACACTGCTCCTCCTAAACACTGCCTGAAATGGGAGTCAGAGCAACAGTGCATCTCACATGATAGAGCTGTAGGATGTCGTTATTCAGGAAGTTTAAGAAAGCCCAAAGTCAACAGGAAAAACCTTTTGTGCCTACAGCTACAGAAAATATTAAACAAAACCATTATCTAGGCAAATTAACTGGAAATTTCACACTGGAATCTTAATCTACTCCACCTCCTATGACCTGCATATCACATCTCATTTTCAACCCAAAATTACACAACATCCTAATAAGCAAGAAAATAACCCAATCTGAAGGCACATCACAAACTCCAGAATCAGACTAAGATACAGACTTTGACCTATGAGACTGAGAATTTAAAACAGCTATGATAAATATGTTAATGTCTTCAATGGAAAAAGCACAACGTGAAAGAACTAAGAATCAGAATGAAATGCTAGAAATAACAAATATTGGCAATAAGGCAGAATAGAAAATAATAATGGACAGAAAAAGTAGACAAGAAAACATTAATTTAAAAAATTGCACTTTTTAGAAGACTGCAACTTCTATGATCCCGCCAAAGTCACCTGAGGTGATCTATGTCAGTGTTCTCTTGGTTAAATTTAGGTTCCTTTCCTTCCAGACCTATCACAACCCAAATTCTACAGGAATACTGAAAGTTCATAAATTAGCTTAACTGAAAAAATCAATTGTGAAAACCTGATCCTAAAGTAAAGGAAGAAGTTGAAAGAATCCAAAGAAGCTTAACTTATCCATCTTTTAAAGAATAGGCCTTACCTGTAAAATGTGTTAGTACTCTTCTAGGGGGTGGGCCATCTTTTTCTGGGGTTCCAACCTCCTCAAAAGCAGCCTAAATGCTCCCAGTCAAAAAAACAAAAAAGAAAAAACAGGGCACCTCTCTCTCTTGAGGACCCACACAAGTGTGGAATTTTTGCCTGTGTCTTACTGTCTAGTCCTGAAAATCCTTTTTCCATGATCGGAGTCAGTGAACCTGCAAACTTATTCTACCAGTAGAGTGAGTTATGTCCCTTATCTCAGCTTCAATAGTCTCCTCAGACCCTGTCCAGTGACAAAATGACAACTTTAAAAAAAATTCTAAAATGACCTAAAATAACTTTATTTAAAGCACTAACACTGACAATATATTGAATAATTTTAGCATGTGGATCAATAAAGTAAATGGTAGCATGTCACAGGTACCAGAGGGAACAGTTGAAAATACTGTATTGTAAGGTACTTGTGCTACCTATAAAGTAGTATAATGATATTTAAAATAGAGTTATGCTGGCTGTCAACCTATATCACAAACTCTAGAGCAACCATCAGAATTTTTATTAAAAGAAATAAGATTTATTTGCTAAGGAAGGAGATAAAATGGAATCATACAAGATGTTTAAAATCAGAGAAAGCAGAAGAAATAAAAAATACAATGGATAGAAAACTGTTACCAACAGTTGCTATATATTAATACAAGTGTTTAAATAATCACTTAAAATGTGAGTGATTTCAATATGCTATTTAAAAGACAAAGTTTGCCAGATTGATTTAAAAATGAGAAATAGTGACATGCTATTTCACGAAATCCTTTAAACATAAAATACAAATAGATTAAATAAAAGAATGAATATAT
>NW_022900925.1:4762532-4796577 GCF_012274545.1 Fukomys damarensis
ATATATATATATATATATATACTACATTAGTATTAACCAAAAAAAAGTTTGAGCAGCTATATTACTTCTAAACAAAGCAGATTTCAGAGCATGGAAAATGATCAGAGATGAAGAAAAACACTACATAGTGAAAAAGTGGTCAATTCACTAAAAACACATGGGAATCCTAAATATTTATGTTACCTACTAACAAAATATCAAGACATGTGAGGCACAAATTATGATGAAAATAGCAAATTGCTATTACAGCTGGAAATTTCAACAATCAGGCAGAATATCAATAAAAATATATTTGAGTTTAAAGCGCTGTCAATCAAGTTGATAGAAAAATATCCTATCCCAAAATAATACAATGCGCAGTCCTCTCTAGTTCACATACACATTTACTAAAACAGATCAAACTCTGGACCAAAAATACACCTTAACAAATGTAAAAGAATACAAGTCATGCAAAGTTTTTCAACCACAATGGACTTAAACTAAGAATTAATAAGAGAAAGATAGTGAGAAAGTTTTGCAGATCAGACATTCTTCTAAATAACAAATCAAGGAAGAAATCTCAACATAAATTTTAAAAAATATCTTGAAGCAAATAAAGATGAAAATGTATCTTATCAAGACTTGTATGATGCAGTGAAAACAGGACTTACAGGGAAATTTATAGCACCAAGGAATATAACAGAAGAAAAGAAATTTCAATATGAATAATTGAATCTTTCACCTTAGGAATCTAGAAAAAGAAGAGACATGTGGTGCTAAAGAGAGCAAAGAGAAAGAAATAAGAAAAAAGTAGATCAGAATTCAATAAAAATCAAACAGAAAAACAAGAGACTAACTAATGAAACTAAAATCTGGTCCTTTGAAAAAATCCATAAATTTTCTAAGCTCTAGCTAGGTTAAGCAATGATAAAAGAAAGATGACACAAGTTACTAATATCAGAAATATAAGAGACCATTGTTGATCCCACAGGCAGAAAGAGCTACGAGGGATGATTTCACCAGATTTAAAGGATTGCTTGACCTAATTAAAAAAGGGGAAAAGTTAGTGTAACAAGAAATATGGAAATTTTATTGACAGATGAATGACTTTGAATGGGAAGATGATAGAGTTTTCAAATATTCTGTTACATTTCTAGAGAGTTAGTAGGCACTGTGTCACCATCAGCAAATGGAAGAGAAGATGGGCCAGCCAGGATCAGGATTAGACAAACACCCTACTCACAGGACTATGCCATTGCACTACAAGTGAAAAGTACACATGACAACTTGCAAAATAAAAAGTGACTGCTGCTTCACAGTGGCTTGGAAGCAGATTTTTCTTAACATCTCCAAGTTTTCTTAAAATGTATCCACTTTAAGAAGACTCAGAGAAAACCACCTCCTCCCCTGCCTGGCCTAAGCCCTTCTCATATAGAAATTCAGGAGTGTTTACTGCAGCTAGTGAAATCAGGTATGGCAAGGAAGATGGGTCATAGCAGCAGAGCATCATAAAAGTGACAGGCACCTCCGCAGATGACATAGTACCTAGTCAGGGTTCTGCTGAGCAGAGAGCAGTCATCTCCCAGGGGATGGGGAGCACAATCCAGGCCAGGCCCTCAGCAAGGCTGTGTCAAGTAGCATGCTAACATGCTGTCATACTCAGGACAAAGGATAAGGACATGGAACAAAAAGACGGAAAACCGCAGCGTTCTAGACAAAGCAAAACAGAAGATGAGTGGGAGGAAGACTCTCATTAACCTCTTCATGCCAAAGCAAAGGTGCATTCGGATCCCAGCTTCAAGTAACTCAATTATTACTTTGTTGTTCAAGTTAAAGAAACAAGTCAGAGCGATTATGTAATGACGTCATATAACTATGAAGTGACAGAGCTGGTTAAGATTCTCTGAGGTAAATGAAGACAGTCTGTCTTCATCTCCATTTGGACTCCCTATTAATTCATTGTGCCTAACCATCTCTGATCAGCTGCAGCCTTCCCTTGCATCATGTTCCTGCAGTCAGCAGGCTGAAGAAACACTATTTCCTGGTCATTCCCCAGCCAGTACATAACTTCTCTGGAGTTCTTTATTGCTAAAATGGAAATCACTATCATAATATGAGCTGTATTGATCAGCTTTACTTGAGGCCATGAACTTATAAAGAGAGAAGCACATGGGGTCAGTTACCTAAGGACCTCCCACTAAGCCCCACCTCCTAAAGGTTGTACCTTCTCTCAATGGTATCACCCTGGGGACCAATCCTTTCATACATGGCCCTTTGGGAGACTTTCAGTGTACAAACCACAGCCATCAGCAGCAGATAGGAACAGGTACACTCTTTACTGAGTTCAGTAAATGAAGGCAGTACTTTTTAAAAAATCTAAAAGACTGTAAATCTGAGTAGAATATTTTGTAAAGATGTATATATTGGAGCATAAAAGAGATATGTAATAATGAGAACTATTCATAATAAAAACTCCTCATAAGAAAAAAAGATAGGGTTTACACAGATCTAATAAAGAAAGAAGTCATTCACAGTTAGGTGGTGGGAAAATCTGTTTTATTTATTATCGTGGATCCTAAGGCAGCGAGGTCTCAGGAGAGCATGGAAACCCAATTTTGCTAAGAGGCCCAGGACATTCAGTGAAAACAATGTAACTAGAAATGGGGAGAATCACCAAGGAAGCTGTTGGAATGGCCTCACACTTCTGAGAGTCAGAATTGGCTTGAGGTAAATGTAGCAAATGGCATGAATGATGCCACATTTGAGGGAGGGACCACACACTGTCTACCTGATATCTGGAAAATACAAGGAAAAAAACAGCAGTAGTAAAGGGCAGTAATATTGTTCTTTATAGCTGGGTGTATCTGTGCATAAAAACTCAGATGTAAAAAAACAGATGGATTCAGCATTAGATGCAAAGTCTTCGATGCTGGAAATACATGTGATCTTGAGCACAACCAGGACTGTGAGACAATCACCTGGAGACAGAACTGTGTTGTGATGGAAAGCGAGATGAATAAAGTTCCACCCCTTACTGGATGAAACTTTTTCAGAGTTCCCACGGAGTAAACATTGTAGAAGCCAGCTATACACCAGGGGCTTTCAACTCAGATACTTTCTACCCATAAAGGTGATAGCTCTAGTAAGCTGATATGACATGCAGTGACTTAAGGACTTTCGATGACCACAAAGGGTTGTGCTCGCCCATATTTATCCCGAAGCATGTGGCCCTCTTTGTTTACCTTTCACTTTTGCAACTTTGATGGAGACATGTGCAGAGAGAAGTTTCTCTTTGGAGAGAAAATCAGCACTCCGAGTGGGCTTGTAAGTAGAGCTGCCTCCTGGTCTAGAATGTAACGTTGAGAGTGAGTGGGGCTAGAGTGTATTCCTAAAGAGGATGGTCAATAACCAGTTCCTACCAATGTCATTCGACTAGTGTGCATGGGTCAGGACTGTCTGCTTTTCTAAGAGAAGTGAAAACTCTAAATGGTTATATGAAACATCCTGATTGTTGTATGTTGGCTCAGCTGAAAAACAAAACAAACCCAGGGAGGCCATCTGGGTACCAGACCTGCCCACGTGTCAATTTGAGTCCTGTGTTGTACACATTCGATTCAACCTGCCGCCGATCTGGGAGACAGCTTTTGATACCTGAGAGTCAAAGTTACTTGTGGTTTCCTTTGGTTGCACTGATTAAAGGGATAGAGAGGAGAAAACTCTTTAAAGTCAAGTGAGCAATTTGGGATTAACGGTTTACCAAGACAATTGCTTATTGAGAAAACAGAATATGAGGTTTAAGTTAAACAGATTCTCTAACATTGAGTAGTTGTTTATTAGATTCTGATAGCAAGAGTTATTCTCATAAATATTTTTTATGTTTGCCTTCTTCCCTATCTAATTGTGTACAAAACTAGGTGTGTGGAAATTCAATAACACAGCTGTGGTAAAATGAATCAGAGTGAAATTATGTGCAGACATTAAGATATGATTTAGAAAAATTTTTTATCTTGGGAATTCTCACTCCATATTGGTTATTGGTATAGACACTATTAATTGAAAGTTTAAGTTTTATAAAAGATTAGTTATTACATGCAGCATGATCCCAAGGCTTCATAAATTATTTTTTTAATTTTCTAAAAGAAGAGCTTCTTTTTCTTAGGATCATATTGCTTAGGTTCTAGACCAACATGAGCAAATGCTCTAGGAGGTTATGACTGGATGGCAGGATTTTAGGATATTTGTGACTTTGTGTTTCATTGTATCACCTGTGCCAAAAGAGTCAAGAAATATCTCTACTTGTGCTTTTCTCTGAGGCTGATTCAAAAAAGATTTCCAAAATTCCAAATTTTAATACATTTTTAGCTTTCCTCCCTTCAATGTTTTGCCCCTCTCTTTGTAATAGAGACATTGGTTAGTTGCCTTCTGTTGCTTCTTTTCATGATAGTAGAATATTAACTGTTACCAGGATGCTCAGAAAAAGGTAAAACTTCCGTTCTTTCTTAGCCACAAGGTACAGCATTTGACTCAATTTTGACCAATGTAATATAAGCAGGTGTTAACTTTCAATAAGTTCTTTTAGGGCTGTGGATCTGTGACTGATGTCCTCTTCCTCTTCTTCTTCTCTACCTGCCTCCTATTGCCTATTTCACAGATGCTGCCATCTTCAATTCAAAGAACAACAGCTACACTATAGGGGTGGCACAGTGTGATCTGGAATGTGGGATTATTTGATTATTTTGAAGCATGGCTTTCTAGCTTTCTGATCTCTATGCTGGCTGGCAGCTGATTTCCATCTTGTTACGTACCTTTTGGTCTAACTCTAAAAGTAGATTCACCTAATGTATCTGTTGCAATGACTCTGCTAACAACTTCCAACTCTTCTTTCATCTTTTTCTTGAGCAACATATTCTCACTTTGTACTATTTTAAATAATCCGTGCACAGATTCTTTGACATCCATCTTTAAATCTTTGAAAGACTAAATTGATATTACTGGATAAGTAAAAATACTCACTCTAATTACATCATCAAAATTTTTTTATGGTTTTAAGAACCAAAATTTATAATGCCCCTAGAAATCTGGCAGGAGTCATTCCATGTCCACATTTATTTTCATTGAAGAATTTTTTTTTTGGTCTTTTCTTATGATTTCAATCCATCTAGTAAATATTTAAGTCATTATATTAAGTTTCTCCTACAAAAATGTGGGTTTTTACTTGTCATTTTATTTAATTTATTCTAATTTGAGTAGAATCACCTACTTTCCTACAGTGACTTTTTTTCAAGAAAGTATTTCTGTGTAGCTATTGAAGATTTTTCTGTCCATATTTGTAGATCCCATATTCTGAAATGAATATGAATTTGTTGATACTCAAAAGCCTATTTGTTATTTTTATTATTGCATCTGATACACATTAATTATATAAATTAATGAGTTTTACCTTGACAGTATAAAACAAACGTGTATAGTGCTTTGATGAAAAATATCTTTCTCCATGACCTTCTCACTCCCCCTTCCCCTAGCCCTGTATTTTGATGATTAATACTTCATATATACATAAAGAACATTTGAGGGAAAAATAAGGCTGATGAAATTATAAAATTTTAAAAAAATTTAGATCATTGTTATTTCCAGAAGTGGCAGTTACACAGTAAATGTTTTAGCAACTTCATATGTGACAAAATTTTAAATAGGAAAATTTTAGTTGCTATGGAGTGAAATTATATATTTCTGGCTCACTGAAGTCAAAATTCACCTGTTTATATCAAATTATTGATCTAAAAACCTTAATATTTCCATTCCTTTTTAAAAAGAAGTTGGAACAACTGTGAGATTTAAAAAAAAAGAATGCTTATAACTATTTAGTTCATTCCTCTCTTTCTGTACTATGAAATGGACCAAGAAAGGCAATAGAGCTTGGCCAATAAAAGTTAATTATTATCTTTTTAAACAGCAGTTACCATAGGAGTTGAAAGGCGAAAAGAGAGTTAACTGTACACCAAAAATGGATTTGAACCCTAAATTACCCAGAAACAAACTGAATAGATACAAGCTGTGGCTTCTCTGAATCTCAGTTGGCTGATCAATAAAAACTGGAAACCATATTGTGAAACTTGCAGAGCTGTTGTGAGACTTAAATAGTAAATTGCACTAAAAACACAGCCCACAGCTCAGTGGCACTGTATATTTTTCAAAAGTGTCCCATTTTCTCCACATTTGGGGATCAGAGTCTCAGCTATCAGGCAGGAAAGGGTATTCTCCACAAAGTAAAAATCATGCTATTCTAGCAGCTTCTGGGCAATTTGAAAAAATATTCTTCATTCAAAGGCATAGTCAAGCCAGGGATTTAGCTCAGCAGTTTGGTGGCCTGCCTCACAAGGGCAAGGACCCAAGTTCGATCCCCGGTACCAAAAAAAAAAAAAAAAAAAAAAAAAAAAAAGATATAGTCAAAATTAAGATAATGAGATTGTCTCCTAGACAGTGGAAGAAATTTGAACTCATCACCCTAGCTGGTTATTGAAATAAAGGTTTGAGTTGCTATGAAGATTCCCATTGGCTTTAGAGCTTTTTTTTCCATCTGATGAGTCATACAGCACCATGGATGTGTGTAACTTTAGAACTTGTGTTTGAATACATTTTGATGGTTAATAATTATGAATGAGAGTCTTTGTCTCCCTATATTTTATTGTTAATCACTGGAAAAAATAATTTACCTCAAACTTTTATCTATAGAGGTCTAGTAGCCAATGCATGTTTTCTCCATACCAGCTACTACACCATGTAAACCTGTTCTGTGAATCTTGGGTTTCTTTCCAGGGATTCTGTCCTGGAAGAATGCAGAATACTAGCATGTGGTGAGTGAGGGCTAGTATCCTGGGAGGCAGTGACTGAGACACATGCCAGGTCCAGAAAAGCATAGCATCCAGCGGATTCTTAAATAATCAGTCCTGACAATTACAGATGGAGGAAAATTTACACACAGGAAATGTCATTCAGGGGATGTCTCTGTGCAATACCAGCAAAGTTCCCTGTGATAACTCAGGAACTTCATGAGTCACTTGTTAAAAGAAGCTGATTATGTTTATGTATGTCCTCATGATAATTTTATTTCTCTTTATATTGTGATTGGGTCAGGTTATTCCTGGAGTAATTGTACTTTGCTGGTTATCAGTACACTATAAAGAATGCCTTACTCAAGTCCAGAGTCACACAAAACAGCTCAAAAAGTAATATTTTATTATTTTGATATGAAATTCAGAAATAAATAATTATTAGAATAAAGCAGGGGTGCTTATTGAATTGGTATTGTCCTGGTACCTGAAAAGATGAACGAGGCAGGTAGCTATGCTCACATCACAGTTCTGCCTTACCCTACCAAAGCAAAACAATACACAGTATGTTGCTAACATTTTAAGTAATATTTTATTTCTTGACATATAAAGTATTAGATTTCTTATATAACTTTACCTCTTATTCTATTTAAGAATTTTAAAAATCACACAGGATGGATTCTTTCATGAGATTCCCTCTTCATCTGAAGATGGTTGTGCATCTATATTCACCTGTGTTCATGCATTCAAATAGTAAAAGTACAAAAAAGCAGTAAAGGGAATCACAAAGGAAAAGGATGACATACACTGTATGTTAATATTTAACACTAACAAATTAATATTTTTGTGTGTCCAAACACCAAAGAAAACATAAGCAAAAATTATTATCCTGAAAAAAGGCAAAGTATACAAATGAAGAAATGAAATGGCTGCTAGGCGTGACATTGTTCACACTCATTATTAACTGAATAATGTGCAGTAAGGCAGTAAAAAGTCAGACAATTGCAAATTACATCTCAATTTTATATCACATTAGAAGAGAAAGATTAGACCATTTAAATTTAAAAGAGTTTAGGGCCGGGGATTTAGCTCAGCGGTTCGGTGGCCTGCCTTGCAAGCGCAAGGACCTGAGTTCAATCCCTGGTACCAAAAAAACAAAAAAACTAAAACAAAAAATAAAATTTAAAAGAGTTTAACTAGGCAATGAACAATTTATGAATCAGGCAACCCCTAGAACCAGAAGAGTTTGGAATTCCCTGCTGCCACACAAAAAGTTAATAAAACTGCTCCCTTTTTCTGTGTGTGTGCAGTGCTATGGCACTTTTTTCCATTATGATTTTTTAGTGCTTTTTAATTTATATTATTTTGATGCATAAATGGAGGTGAACTTGTAGACAGAAGAAGGACGTGAACTGCATAGACCGCTTGATTGGCAACAGTTCAGCTTTCACTTTGCTTCAACATAGTTTGATAGGTTGGTAGTCCATGAGTGGCTGAAGTTGGCTGCTGTGATCGGCTGAGGCTATGCCTAATTAAGTTTTCATTTTGCTTACCTCCCAAGTTAGGATGCAGTCCATTACCTAGAGACCCCAAGTACGGAGGCATCTTCAGGCCAAATTTAGTTGAACGGAGACAGCTCAGTTAACAGATTAATGACATCGAAATGCCTGCCAGTGTAACTTGTTAGCAAGAATGTGGAGAGAGGGGATATGCCATACCTGGTGTGCAGGAATAAAAAGAGGTGCAATTCAGTTGGAAAGCATTTTGTGGGTAGATCATACAATTAAAATGCATATATCCTATCGACCAGAGATCCCACTTTAAACAACCATCCTTAATAAATATTGGTATACAAACATAAGGAGATACATAAAGATGTTTAGTGAAACATTACTTGTGATAGCTAAACCTTTAAAAACCATGCTGAAATGCTTTTTGCTTGTAGTGTATTTTTTATCTCAGTGCTTGTGGGTGCAAACCATACTGTTAATACTAGAAGAAAGTGTTTTGAATATTCTCACCACAAAAAATGATAAACGTATGAGCGGAAAGGAACGCTAAACATTGAGTTCATGGTTATACGATGTATACAGGTATCAACACATTACACTGTACCCATTAACAAACTCTTTATTTCCATTTTTTAATTTTCTCATATTTTTTCCCTTTCCCTTATTTCCTTGCCCCTACCCTTTCCCCTTTCCCTACACCTTTAGCCCTTTTCTTCCTATTTCACACTCTTAATTATCCCATTAGGATCTTGTGTACTATTACAGTTTTTCACACCATAGAAACTATTTGGTATTTACACATGTGACTTATTTTTTTCGCTTAAGAGTATATCCTCAATATGTGTCCATTTTCCTATGAATGACTCTAATTTCTCATTCTCTAGATGTTGGATGTTAATGATATATCACTAGATTTGTCATGCTCACCTCTGGTGTGGGATGTTGATAACGGGGGAGGCCGAGCAAGTATAGGGAATAAATTGGGTATAAGGGAAATTTCTCTCCCTTCCTCTCAATTTACTCTGACCCTAAAACTGCTCTATGAATAACTTGTTAACCTGAGATATTTGTAGGAAAATGGATGCACCTCAAGACCGTAATGTTAAGTGAACTAAATCAGATGCACCAGTTTAAATATCATGATTTCTCTTACGTGAAAAACCAAAAATAGAAGCCAAGACCAAAATATAAGCGAGATAACAGGAAATAGGGAGACAGATCTTTTGGAAAAGGGAAAGAGACCGAGAGATGGAAGAAAGAGGGAGGAAGGGGACGGGAAGGGGATGAAAAAGGATCAAATGGGTTATGTACATGTAGCAACCTCCCATAAGAAATGTAATCATCATGGGTTGCAAATATGAACTAGTAAAAACAAAAATTGAGGAAAAAATAGGAAGAACACGTCATAAGTACAGTGTTAATATTATCATTTCTATGTATGATGATAATTATTTTTCCTTTAAGAAAGTGAAAGAAAATTTTAGTACAAAAAGCCAAGAAAGATAAATCAACCATGGGCATAAATAGGTAACCTACAGAAGAGAAATATAAGTGAAAATAATCAACCCACTGCTAACCAAAAGGATGCAAATGGAAGCCATGATTGTCAAAGATTGGTGAGAATGCGTGGGACATTGCGAGTGTGGTGCTGAGGAAGCCAGGAGCAGAGGGGAAAGGCCTCTTTCCCATAATCCTTTCTTTCAACTCCCCTCACTCTAGGAGACCTAGAAGCAACATATTGAGAGGAGGAAAGAGGAATAGAAAAGCAAAGAGAAATGGAAAAGGAGAAGTCACCTTTGCCTTAAATCAGAGCCACAAATCAGGTCTGATATCAGGGAGAGAAAACACTTTAAATGACATATGAAATTTTCAATGTGACTTTGGGGTTTTTCTATACCTAACCGTGACTTAGAAAGGATGCTCTTATGGGTGAACCTGGTAGATTTGAGTTGATGGGATAGGACTGGGAAAAGGAGATTTGATCCCTTACAGTTGAAAAACAGTGATAGAAAAATTGAAACAAACATAGATACCACAACCTAGATCAAGCCAAAGACTAAAAATTCAGAGATGAGTCACATTTTGATAAGAGTAGCTATCTGTCTGGCTTCCTTGCTGGCCCCTGACTATGCTTGTTGTTCCAGAGTAATTAACAACATTGCCTTTTATTCTGACAAGTGTCCCAGCTTAGATGATGACAAAACTCATGAGCATTAAAGATAATCATTTTAAAAGTGGCAGCACTGGAATTCAGCCAGGTCTATCTGTCTCCAAACTCTTTTGTCCTACTGTTATTAAATATTGCTAAGCTGTGTTAGTAGCCTAAATAAGTAAAGTTTTTCAAATAAAGTTTAAAAGTGAATTATTACTAGTATTGTCAAGACCATACCATACTTCATCGTTAAGCCAGTAATTGTCAGCACATAGAAACCCTTGGGGATTAATCTGAGTGAATAAATAAATAAGGGGCATACAGTATTAGCAGCTGATTCTAAAGAGATTGAAATACACATTTTCATAAGTACATCACATACAATTAGAGTTTCCATTTTCCATTGCCTTCCTGTTTTCCCCATTAACCAAAGGTAAAAGTCCATGTTTGAATGGTCATGAATTTCAAATTAGTAGGGCTCAGATTAAGCTATTTTTATGTATTTATAAAACTACTGGAATAGGATCACTATTCATAAAATCTTAAAATATCAAGCAATAATTTTAACATACTTTAAAACAGGAAAGCTATAAAAATTCTATACCATTTTCTTTTAAATATCAAATTACAAAATTGTGGTCCTTTTAAAGAGAGAGAAACCGGAGTGCATATTTGCAAAGAATTCATCCTTAGGGACATATTTTGAAACATTAAATATGAAAAACTGAGTACATCCTATTGTGTAAGCTGCATTTTCCACATGTATGTAGGTGAATGTTTGCTGATATATTTAATCTCAACCTTACTTGCAAATATGTTGGGGATTTGTTTCCATTAAAAAGTAGCACCACCCAAGTTATGAAGGAATTTTTTTTATTTCTGTCTAGCTAAACCATATCTTATAAAGAAATTACAAAAAAAAAGTTTCATTCTTCCACCTCTATCCCTTTTCAGCTATATGACCTAGGGCAAACTGCTTTAACCTCTCTGAGTCTCAGTTTCCTTTTATATAAAATTGCAATGATACACTCTGTCTCAAACATTTAAATTAGCCCCAAAACTCAGGGTGAGCTAATATTTGTGTGAAAGTGTCTTCAAAAATACCTTTGGAAACATAAGCCATCATTTCTCAAGGCACTGAACAAAGTCAGGGTGTCTTAATTGTGATCATTATTGAAAGAAACTACCTCCAACAAATAACCTTTAAGCAATATGGAATACTTCCTGAAGTGGTGCTCTCAGAACTCCAACAGAGCAAGGAAGACCAGCCAGAGTGGTGGGAGGTAGACTTAGAAGGCCCCATGGAGAAATGAATCATCTCTCAACAAATCTCTGCTTTTCAAAACGTGCACATGCTGAGGTGGATAAATCCTACAGAAAGCTCACGGTCTGACAAGTTCAACCACGGTTGCCAATCTGCAGAGCCCCATTAACCAGCCTTGAGCCTGGGGAGGGAACTCCTGCCTTGGCCCAGAAGGGCCTGGCTCTGCAACTGATCTTCCCAGAGCCCCTTAATGAAGTTTGACACTTGGCAAATGCAGGGAGGAAGGCGCATGCTCTTAATGAGCTCTCATTCCTGAGAGGCTTTCCTATGGCAGGAGAACAGCTCCTGCCTTGGACTTCCTTTAGTCATCTTCCCCTGCGCTCAGGACAGTGGAGGCCGCAGCTAGCTACATGCCACATGGGGCCATGTCTGACTGAGGACACTTCACAGATGACCAACGTTCAGTCAAGGAGAAGAGTAGATGTCCTCAGGGCCCAGGATTTAGCTCAGTGGCACCAAGTCTGCCCTGCAATCCCAAGATCCTGAGTTTAATCCCTGGGGCAAAAAAAAATTGTTTTTAAAGTAGATGTCCAACACACACCAGAAATCTTCCTAGATGAGGACTCAAAGTGTCCTCTATAAAGAAAGTATAGGCTGGACAGGGACCAACCAAGCCTGTGATAGCACCAAGTAATGTAATGTTGAGCTTTCTCTGTCATACTCTGAAAACTGTGTTAGCTGCTCTGCGGAAGCATTCCTTCACCCCAAAGGCTTTGGTGTTACTTTCTTAGGTTTCTCTTGTTTACATAAATTGATAGTCTTGTGAATCCGGTCATTCCACAAATGAAGATCAAGTTTCAACTATTCTCAGATAAAGGCCTGAAAAGGCTGCATCTAGTCACTGATGGGAAGGACTTGCTGCCCTGTGGGGCCTGCATTCACTTAGGGAGGGGCAGATGACAAACCTCCGTGTTAACAACGTCAGGAGAGAGTGCCCCTGGTGTTTGAGGAGCAGAAGGCTGACGTGAGAAGAGAAGGGGCTCTGGTGATGAGGAAGACTAGTTTGGAGAAGTGGTAGGTGGAAACTTTGAAGCTGTGTGTGCTGGCTGAGCAGAGCTCAGTCATGGAGAGAGGTAAAGAAGTAGCATTCTAGTCAGAGGGATGATGCACACACAGTGAGAGTCTTTATAAGTGAGGGTTCACGGGGGCAGGTACTTTATGAGTCACCAGAGAGTAATGCTTCATAGGCCCTGCTATTGCTCTTTGAATGGTCCTTACCCTGCACCCTTTTGGTGGTGTTTCCTGTAAAACAACAAAGCTAGCTGGCTCTGTCAGTTCATCCTTTCTTTGGGGTTTCTATGCATGATACTGTGTCATTATGACTCATCTTTTCCTTCTCCTCCCCCTGGTATTGAGAATTCATTAGAGGCAGATACTCTGTCTTTTGCTTTTCTGGCACTAGCACCTGGTGGAACCATTTAACATGGCACAGGTACCCTATGGATATCTTCCAGATGTATGTTCATAAGAGGCACCTGTGTTAACGTGGAGGCACAGACTGCTTTCCATGAGGTCTAGGGCGGGAGAGTCACGGGATTCTTATTGCAAAGTTATTACATAGAGAGTTAATTCCAAGGGGATTGCTTGGGCTTTCAGATTTATTCTACCTATTTCTCTAAGCACACACTTAAAGAACGTATAGGAGCTTTTTCAGCTACTCTTTTGTTTTTTTGTTTTGTTTTGTTTTCTGTTTTTGGCTCGGTAAAGGATCATTTTCTTTATGGCAGAATTCAATACCCACTACATACAATATGTGGCATCATGAAATAACTACTAAAGTGATGGAAGACGAAAAGGGAGAACAGAAAAAGAAAAACCAAGAAAGTGCAAAAGAATAAACATTCTGACCCTTTGATAATAGTATCCTTTTACAATGTCCAATCACTGATACTTCAGTTTCATGAATGAGGCTGAAGAACAAGTCTAGAGTGTACGCTGCATCTAGGTTCCGATTTCATACAGCAGTTATCTTATATATTTGAAAGGCCAATTGATTATTAAAAACATATTTCCTTAGCTTTGACTACCATGTAATAGACAGGTAACTGTTACATCGTTGTTAAACCCCAGTAAATACTGCTTATTGGAAACACATTTCTTTCAGCTCAACAATATGATTGTGTATGTATCTATTACAGAAATCTTGAAACTCTATCAATTTGTGCCAAAAACACATCTCTTTCCTTTTGAATCCCTAAGTTTCAAGATATTGTCTCCAATGGAACACTATTAAATCCCTAGTCAGTATCTCAGTAATAAATGATGACTGCTGCCGTGAAAGTTTGGCAGTTTGTTTAATCACTCAGAATAATAACTGGAAACAAGAGTACTCTGCATATGAAAAGCAGATTTGTTCAAAGCATGTTGGCCACTTTATGTCTAGACTGAACTACTGCTGGGTCAAATGTTCTGGACAAAAATTTGTAACAACAAAATCTTTTTCAGGGGCAAATGAATCACTCTGTGGGCTGGGTGCAGTTTTCTATTCAGTGGGTCTATCATAGAATTCCTACCTTCATGGATTTGCGCTCTGCCCTGGCATGCTGGGGTATAACTCAGGCTGGCTCTGTTCATCTAAAGAAGGAGGAAAAGTCATATAGACTTTAAAGGATCTAAACCATCTCCCCGTCTCATATCCTTAAGCCATACAGATGAACAAAGCAAGGCAACTGGTTAGTTTAAATTCTGGTTCTTTTCCCTGTTGGGGGCAATGTAAGAGATACACAAAATATAAACACACTTTGCAGTACATTTTCCCCTTAAAGTAAAAGATATTTCAGCTCCTCTGGAAATGAGTGCAGTGTAAAAGTTGTTTGCTGTTTTATAATTATATTTATTTCCTGCTTCTTTTTGGTTTAAAAGAGGAAGAAAAAAATCATGATTCATATGGTAGTTGTAAAAGTCCAACTGACATCCAGTTTTCCAATGAGCAAAAGATTGAAATGCACCCCTGAAGGTGGTAAAGATGTTTCCTAGGTTGCCATAAAAGCTCAACACCTTCCCATCAGCCACCTGTCCCCAGCTTTCCCAAATAGAGGATCTAAGGGGTTAACACCAGGCTGCTTCTTTAAGGAGTGCCTGAGTGCTGACTTCTCACTGCCTATTTCTTAGTATTATTGTATATTTTGGGTCTCTCTCCCAGAAATGACAATAGACTTTGCTAAAGACTGATACAGTTCTGAGAATTATGAGAGATGGTCCCTGACTGAAACTATATAAGCATGGTTAATAGAATGACACAGACACTAAATACCACATTTCCATGGCAGTCTGTTTCTCTTAGGCTGGTAATAGCTTTGAGTGCTTGCTAAGTATGACAAGCTCTATTCTGGGTTCTCAGTGCATATCAACTCATTTAATTACCACAACGGTCCTATGGAAGAGGATGAAAATGTAAAATATATGTTGGGTCTTCATCCCACTTTCCTGCATACCATACCTAAAAGGGTTTGGAATCTCCAAACTGATGTCTTTTTGTATTGCGGAGAAATGATTAATGGCTGGAAGCTTCTGGGTTGCTTCACAATGTAGGCTGGTCACCACACCAAAAAGGAAGAAGAATCAGAGGGCTGGGGCTTGCTGCCCTACTCCCCAGTTTCCAGAAAGGAGAGAAGAACTGGAGGTTAAGCTGATCACCAAACATTGATGATGTCATGACTCTATGATGAAGTTTTCATAAAAACCCCAAAGGAGAGTTTGAGAGCTTCCAGAGATGAATAAGTAGAGGTTCTTGGAGGGCAGTGCCCTGGAGAAAGTATGGAAATATACACTTCTTTCCACATGACTTACCTTTTGCATCTCTTTATCTGTGTCCTTTATACTAAACCAGTAAATGTGTTTCCCTGGGTTCTTTTGGGCTTCTTTAGCAAATTAGTCAAATCCCAAGGAGAAGGTTGTGACAACCTTGATTTGCGGCAGCTGTTCAGAAGAAGGGAGAAAACCATCTTCCTCAGAAGTGGGGCAGTCTCCTTGGCACTAAGCTCTCAATTTGTGGGATCCAACATTATCTCCAGGTAGTTACTGTCAGAACTGAACTGAATCTGAGGGCACCTGGCTGGTGTCCCCTGGAGAATACACTGCAGAATTGCTTGCTTTCTTGATGTTTGGGGAAACACTCCCACACATCTGTTGTCAGAAATGTTCTGTTTTGTGAGAAGAAAGTAGAAGCTGAGTTTGCTCCCTCCCCACCTTATCCTGTTAAGTAGCAACTATTATCTATAGATATAGAGAAAGGTGGATTATTTGGCCCTAAATCAAACTGCTAAATAACAAGATTTGAGCCAAATTGTTATGACTCCAGAGTTTGAGCTGTTTATCTCCACAGGTTATAATTTTAGACTTTTATGTGTAGTACTTTCTAGGCAATAATAAATCAAAATAGCTGGGTTTCTAGTGTAGGGAAGGTAGCATCAAGTTATTATTGTATCTTAATTCTATATTTGAAATGTTGGAGATAGGACTCCTTGCTTAATGGCTTTAACCTTTTTAAATGAGCTGCTTTTTATTGTTTATCAGATAATTTAGTGTATTAGTTAAATTATTGAACTGAGAGTAGAAGTGCATCAAGGACAAGGGCTATATATTCTATGATCTTATATGAAAAGTTAAGAATAACTAAATGTCTTAAACAGAAAGCAAATTCATGGTTTCCAGGGATGAGAAAGATGAGAATACAGAGTGACTACTAAGAGAAAGGTAAGACTAGGGAGTGACAACTACTAAGTGAAACAGGGAGAGAAAATGTTCTGGAATTAGATAGCAATGATAATTGCACAACTTTGTGGTTACAAAAAAGATCACTACAGCTCTCCCTCCTGGAGCTGCCATTGCTCCAGCATCAGGAAGGTTGCCTGGGCTCCGATGCACCACGGGAAGGAGAGCCACGCCCTCTCCCACCTAGAGCCACCATCCTCCAGCATCAAGAAGGTAGCCTGGGCCCTGATCCTCTGCAGCAAGGAGAGCCATGCCCTCTCCCACCCTGAGCCACCATCGATCCAGCATCAGGAAGGTACCTGCGCAGGCACCAGTGAACCCCCATAACTCCCCCACCTCCCGGGAGCACTCTCAGACCTCCTGATTGTGCCAGTTTTTGGACCCACTCTGCAAAGGTGGTCATAAAGGGTATTTTTCTGAGTTCCCAACTTTGAACATCTTTAAAGAAAGGGCATTGGAAACCTTTAGTAGAACGGTGTGGAGTTCAACCATTCAGAAGGTAGGGGAACTCAATCTGGGCCTTGCAGCCCGAGGTCAGTCTACGTCATGGGGTTCAGCCATCAGCTAACTGAAATCAGGGTCTTGTGTCCTAGCTCTGTCTGAGCCATTAAATGGTAAATATACTATATTGAAAAGTTTGTTCACTGCAGACATGTTCTGGACTGCTTCTTGATTTCAATTTAATTCAAATGGTTTAAGGGTGATAGACTAGTGATTACCACAGGTGGTCAGTTTCCAAGTTGTGCTTGATCATATTGCTTTGCTGGTTGGAATAAAGGATTGTGGTTGATTCGATAAGCTGTTTTCTCTGATGTTATGGAGATGAGAATGTCTGTGGGTCATTAGAGACACAGAAGCTAGGGTGCAACTATCTGAGGAAGATTTGGGTGATAACCCAGAGATTAAACCAAGGACAGACTGACAACAAAAATAAAAATGAGAAAACACTTAAGCAAGACACAAAGACAGACTTCCAATTCACCAATGGCAAACAGTAGGGCAAATGAGGATGAAAAGGCCAATAGTGAACCACCAGGACACCCTAAACTCAAAGCACAGGAAGTAACAAAATAAATCAATCTGGCTCTAGAAAAATTCAAAACAGAAATAATTTCCTAGATAACCATAGAGATAGTGAGCAAAATGGAAGTCATGATTCGAGACTCTAGAGCAGAAACTGACAAAAAAATAGATGAGCTCAGGACCACAATAGAAACCATGAAGGCCCAGCATAAGAAAGAAATGGAAACAATAAATGCCCAACATAGGAAAGAAATGGAATCCATAAAACAGATTCAAACAGATATCCAGGAGATTAAATACTCCATTGAAAGTGTATGCAACAGAATACAAGGATGCAAAGATAGACTCTCAGATATAGAAGATACGATTGCAGTCAGTGACTATGAAAAGAGAGGTCTCTTAAAACCAGTAGGGCATCATGAGAAATCAATCCAAGATGATTTCCTAGATGATGCAAAGAAGAATAACATAAGACTGATAGGAATACATGAAGTAGCAGGAGAAAATACAAATGACTTTAAAAAGCTGTTCAAACAATTAATGACAGAAAACTTCCTAAACAGAGGGGAAGAATTTGACATTCAGATAACTGAGGCATATAGGACCCCAACTAGCCACAATCAAAAAAAATCTACACCTAGACATATAATAATCAAGATCCCAGAAACCCAACAGAAGAACAAAATACTACAAGCAGTGAGAGAAAAGAAACAAATCACATGCAAAGGAAAGCCCATCAGAATCACAGCAGACTTTTCAACACAAACCCTTAGGGCAAGGAGAGCTTGGAATGAGATATTTCAAGTATTAAAAGAGAACAACCTCCAACCTAGACTGATGTGTCCTGCAAAACTCTCTTTCAAAATGGATGGGGAAATAAGACACTTCCACGACAAATAACACCTGAGAAACTACATGAATACTAAACCAGCACTACAAGCAATTCTAAACAAGATCCTAGAAAATGACAATGAAGGCAACAGCACCATGAGGCCCAACAGAGCAAATCAAATAGGCAAGACAAGAAACTAAAAGGAGAAGGTGAAAAAGTAAAAAGCCAACAAAAGGCCAATAACATGTCAGTAATAAGTTAGTACATATCAGTTATAACCATCAATGTCAATGGCCTCAACTCACCAATCAAGAGAAATAGACTGGAAAAATGGAATAAGAAGCAAAATCCAACAATATGTTGTATACAAGAAACACACCTAGTGCAAAAAGAAGCCCATAGACTGAAAGTGAAAGGATGGAAAACAATTCTCCATGTGACAGGAGCCCAGAAAAAAGCAGGTGTAACAATCTTATTGAGTGTGGCTTGTCCACTGACAATTTCTGTGTTGTGGTCTTTGTGCTCAGTGTGGCTTTGAGGTGGTTGGACCTTGAAGACGTGGGGCTTACTGGGAGGTAAGTCATTGGAGGCACTGTTCTTGGAAAGAGCTAAGATAGTTCCCACAAGCCTGATTTGTTATAGAAGACTGAGTCTGACCCTTGAATCCCTGTGTAGCTTCTGGTCTTTCCAGGTGATACTTCCTTCTTTCCACTGTTCCTGCCTTTAATGTCATCCACAGGACATGATGCAGCCAAGGAGGTCCTCACCAGAGGCCAAACTAACATGGCTGCCTAACCTTGAACTTGACGACTTCAAGACTGTAAGCCTACCAGAATGCTCTTATGCAGTACCCAGTTTTGGGTATTTTTTATACTAGTAGAAAATAAACTAATATGCAAGTACATGGTTTTATCTTTTACAAAGCTTGTATAGAATACCAATTTAATGGTTTCTATGTGTAAGGCTCTGTTGTAAATACTTTAATATTAAAGTATTTAATACTTTAATAACTAAAATAGAGGCACTTAGGAGAGACTTACATATTGTAATCCACCACATGGCAGTTTTGTGAGCTTGATGAGCTACTCAGTGTTAGAAGACTTCAGTTCTTGCAGGGGCAACATTGGCATAATAATAGTACTTCTTCTATTGTTGTTATAGGGACTAAATTAGTCCATATACATCGCTTGTGATTGTGCTCAGAATATGTAAGAATTAACTCTATGTTTTTAGCATGCATGTGTGTGTTCATTTGCATTCATATGTCTGTATATACATATGTATATGTCCATATGTGGGTATGCCTGTACCTAAAAGTGTGTGTGTGTGTGTGTGTGTGTGTGTGTGTGTGTGTGTGTGTGTGTATGCATGTTACTGCTCTTTGGTAGTTCTTGCTTTAGTTTAGAGTTCAATCAGATGTAATTTTGACTCTGACAGAAAGTAGATCATAACTACTTTTAAAGTACACAGCTCAGAAAGAACACGAAGAAAGCATGCAGAAAATGTGGGACACTCATGTAAGTCACATGTATTTAAAGATTTTCCAATAAACCTTCAGCAAGGATTAATTTGAAAATTCATGCTGGAGTTCTTTTGTACAATATTTGTAGCTTATTTTACCACTTAGTGTCTTTGTCAGTTTGGGCCATTGTAACAAATACCATAGGTTGAGTGGTTTAAATATTAACATTTATTACTCATGGTTATGATGCTAGAAATCTGAAATCTGGGTATCTGTTATGTTTGAGTTCTTGGTGAGGGTCCTCTTCCTGGCTACATCCTTTCTTGGCCCTTCCTTGTTGTATGTATAGTGGGAGATCTGTTTTTCCATCTGTTATGAGCACTACTCCCATCACTGGGCCTTTTTCCTTGTGACCTCATCTAAAGCTAATTACCTAACAGAGGCCTCATCTCCAAATACCATTACTTAGGAGGTTAGGGCTTTATGATATGAATTCGGGAAAAGACATACATTCAATCCATGGCAAATGGATACTAAAAGGTATATTTGGTGGAAATATTTCTCAACAAACTTTGGCTTTAGTTTTTGACAAAAAATATGCAGTTAAATAATCCTCCTAGTATTTTTATGGAAGTAGTTTGACATGTACTATTTTGTGCTTTTAGTGAGTGAACTAAGTAACTATCTTCTTGGAATTCTGCTTTCTAGCAAATAATTTACAATTATAAAATTTAAAAATTTACATACCTGTGTATGTTTGTACATAGATATTTGCAACTTTTTATTGAAACACTAAGAATATTTCTTGGGTCCAAAAGAAATACTACTACTTTTGCATAGAAGGTTTGTCTCCTATGCAATTAAAAATTAAAGGTACAAAGAATGAATTTTCTCAAGCTTACTCTTTGTCTCAAAATATCTTCCTAGTCTTGTTCTTAACTCTGTTCATGAACTATAAATATATAGTAGGTTAAAAGTATTGTATGAAGCCATAAAAAATATGAGTATATTTGCATAAATATTAAAAATTTATATATGTCAAATACTCCCCTGAACAAAAATCATGTCATATCCTCATTCCATGTTCATTACTTATAAAATAATAAAATGACAGTTTCCTAGGAGAAAAATAGGCTAGCAGTTTTTAAAACAAGAAACACAATAGTCAAAAAGCATGAGAAAAATTGCTCAAACTCTTTATCAGTTGAATAACAGAAAATAATTAAAAATTTGATATCATTTTCACCTGTAAACTATACATATAAAAGTAAGTTACAGTGCTCTGTACTGTCAAATATATAAAGAAGCAATAATCCAACTTATTGATAATGGAGTTTTTATTTTATTTTATTTTTTTCTTGTTGAGTTTATTGGTACATTTAGGTATATAGTACGTTCATCACTGGGATCTTGTACCTTTATATGACAGGTCCTTGTTCTCATTTTTTCCCCTTGTCCCTGCCCTCCCTTCAGCCCCTCCTCCCTTCCCTATTAACAAATACTTTATTTACATTTTTTCATTTTCTCAAGTTTTTTTCTTTTCCCTTATTTTCTTTCCCCTACCCTTCCCAATTTCCCTACACTTTTAAACCTTTTCTTCCTATTTCACATTGTCAATTATACCATTAGGATCTTATGTACAGTTATAGTTCTTCACACTAGAGAAACTATATAGTATTTACACATGTGATTTAAGAGTATATCCTTAATATGCATCCATTTGCCTATGAATGACTCTAATTTCTCATTCTTTATGGCTGAGTAGTGTTCTATTTTATAGAAAAACCACATCTTCTTTACTCCAATTGATGGGCAAATGGGCTGTTTAATGGAACTTTTAGCTGCTACTACTCTTTATATTCTCTAGAGACAAGAAACAAAAATATTCATCTCAGGTTTTAATAATCAAATGTATAAAATATTTTTATCTAAATTTAGCAGTCTTTGTCTAGTAATATACAATGTGTTATTTGATTATTATTTATAAAGATAAACCCAAAGGAAAATGAATAGTTGTATTGATAAATTTGACTGCACAGTAAATATTAAAATTCTATATTAAAAATCAATAGTAAGCACTAAAAGCAAACAATAAAGTAGAAGCAAAGTGGAAACAGTTTTATTTTCTAAAAGAAAAATGAAACAATATAGTGGAAAATTTGACAGGAAGTATTTTTATGATTTTTAAATATGGGAGAACAGAAAAAATATAAATAGTGTATGTAAATGTTGACTAATATCAAAGGATCTGCATATGAAAACATCACAGAGTTCAGTGGTGAGTCTTATTTGACAAGTCCACATGGTAGGGTAGAGGTGGTGGGGGTTAGGGGTGGATTGAGGGTTTTGGGAGGTGTGTGCGGGGTGGAGACTCTGTCTGAATCTCCCGTGCCTGGGAAAGTGAGGATACTTTTGTTTTAAAATGGAATTTTATTATTATTCAAGTGTGGTGAGGCCAATGGATTAAGAGGCAACTCTCATGGAAAAGTTGGTTTGCTCTTTAGTTCTAGGAGGAAGGTTACTGCCAGGCCATGAAAGGCCACCTGGGGAAGCACCTGGGCCAGGCAGGAGGCAGAGGGAGCAAGGGAATATATGAACGAGAGTCTTTCTTTTGATTCCTGGGGAAGGAATGGAAGAGGTAGAGTAAATCAGATTAGGATTGGCTTATTTGAATAATAAGAACAGACTCTGGGGCATTATATCCTTTCTGGAACCTGTCTCAAGTCTGATTAGGGAAAAGGATACTGGCCCAGATTATAAAAACTAGATAGAGAAGGTGGTGCGGTGTGAAGACTCTGGATTGGTTATTGTGTTAGCTTCACATTACTACACCAAAGCACCTGAGATAACCAATTTATAAAAATAATTTTTTTTCCATTTTAATTTTGGAAGTTTCAGTCCAAGAATAGATGGAGCCATTGCTTTTGACCTATGATGGAGGCACCATGTAACAAGAGTTGGGATCACATGGCAGAACAAACTGCTCACTTTTCCACTAAGAAGCAAAAGAGAAAAAAGACAGGGCCTGGATCTCACAATGCCCTCAAAGTCATACTCCCAGGGACATAGGGATCTCCCACTCAGACCCACCTACCTAGTGGCACCCTGGTGGCCAATCCTTCAACATGTAAGCCTTTGGGAGACATTTAAGATCCAAACTACAGCAGTTTGATCCGCATATGAAAGGCACACTCTGCAGGCAAGTCCTTCATTCTCTCTAGGAATTGGTGAGTCCTCCCAGGGACAATCTCTTCATATTCAGCAAAGCTCCAGGAAGCAAAGCATCAGAATTACAGAAAATGAAACATCATGGTTAATACAGCAATAGAAAGACAATTAGGCAAGGGTATATCCATTCCACTGGGAAAGAATGCAGTGACATTTCCTGCAGGAATTTTCCAGAGCCACCTCTCTCTTCCAGATATGTGCTCTCACCTGCTTCCTGCCACATATTGGGTTCCTGTGGCCAAATCATAAGACAAAGGACATTCACTAAGTTATTACAAGGTTCTTCTTCTTTTCCTCTGTCATCCTCCTTCTGCCCTAACCTTGGAGCTACATGAAGCAAAAGAAATACAAAGAAAAGAAGAATGAGAAGTCACAAGGGATATGGAGCCTCCCCCTCTTCTCTCAGATGGGATGCAGACCTGATCTTAAAGGAAAATTATATTGGATATGAGACTGAAATTACCTTTTTCTTTTTTTTAATTATTTAAAATTTTTGTTGTACAATACATTCATAATATTTTCAGTTTTAAACATTCACAAATATCTCATTGAGTGCTATTAAATACGAGATTATGTGACTATTCTATACAAATATTTTACTTCTAGAAGTATATATCTTAGTTTGTGTGAGAAAGTCTTGTGACTTAAAGTAACCAGAAAGTTTGGAATTTATTTGACATGTGTGGTGGATTGACTAATGGTCAACTTGTAACGCCCAGCTGAACTGAATCAGCGTGGTCTGGGTGTGGAGTATCCACCTGAAGATTGTTACCAATACCATTTAAAAAAAAAGAACTGGAGGGGAAGATCTTGGCTTGTTGATTTTCTAGGAGAAGCTTGCTGCAGATGGTTTGCCTGATACAAACTAGGCCGTTCTCAATGGAGGAAAAGGAGCTCGGAACTTCACTGTTGCTGGGATTGGTGGCAGTTTTCATCAGGGAAGCTCTGATCTTTACCATGAGCAACACTTCCTGACTCCAGTGTGAATCCCTCAGCTTGGTGGCATAAATCCTTCATCTATCTTTCTGCCACTGGTCTTTGGGCCTTCTAGGTGCAGATCCTGAGTACAGATAAGTATGAGACATTCCCATGGGAGGATTTAGGCCACCGGCTGGACTCGAGGAAGATTTTGCTTTGGATGCTCAGCCTTTAGCTGGACTTGTGTGGGAAACTGCTGGGATCCAGGCCTCCAGCTGAATCTTCTGGACTTCTAGTGTGTGGTTAAACTCTTGCACTCCTTTGCATTTGACTCTTTGGGTAATTATCATGAAATAATCTTATAAATTATATGTCCTATATTTAATGTATTGCCTTGCCAAATCCTGCTGATAACATGACCAAGATGAATGAATCTATTTTGAGTCTCTCCATCTCTTGAGAGGCTTTCTTTGGAAACCAGATCGAAGTCACTACAGCCTAGTGTTAAGTGATGTCTTTTCCTGCAATATTCACTTATTTTCCTTTTAGTCTGTGTGCACCAAGGCCCTATTTGATCAGAGAATCTGGGTGATGGGTATGATAAAACTTGTCTGCATGTCCAGAAGAGAAATTTGAACATACAGTCATTCCTTCCCATTATTGTTATGTCATTTTGATTGATTCACCACCTTATTTCAGTAAGCACCGTTTGAGCAATGATAGGAAGATTTTTGAAAGATATCCCAATAGAGTCCAATGTCTGGACCTGGTGACAGACAGAGTGATCCTAGACTGCATCCAATCCCTGAAGCACAGTGCCAAAGATCCCATGAGCACTGTTCTGAGAGCAGTTCTCCAACTTCACCATGATCTAGGCCTGTCTTTGTTTCTAATATAACAACTTCTACATCACAGGAACTCATTTTCATACTTCTCCAATGTGTAATATTATGCCTTGCACATGGTGCCCACTCAGCAATTATTTACAGACTTCATGGAACTGAATGATTCTTAGATGTTTCTCTCAATCCAGTGCATCAGAAGGTTACTTACAAATTGCTTGTGGTACAAACTCTTCATTTTCTGGATATAATTCACTCTCTGACTAGTAACCAATCTCCTAACAAAAGGGCTCTTGAATCATTTATTTTCCTTTTTATGCTTCTTTACACAATGTAGTCTTTTTTTTTCCTTTCTTTTTTTTTTCTTTTTATTGAGTTTACTGATACAATCCAGGTATACAATACAGTTACATTCATTATTGGGATCCCGTACCTTTACATGATAGGTCTTGATTCTCATTTTTGCCCCTTGTCCCTGCCCTCCCTTCACCCTCTCCTCCCCTCCCCATTTACAAACACTTCATTTCCATTTTTTCAATTTCTCATATTTTTTTCCTCTCCCTTATTACCTTTCCCCCCACCCTTCCCACTTTCCCCACACCTTTAGCCCTTTACTTCCTATTTCACATTATTAACTATCTCATTAGGATCCTGTGTACTATTATAGTTTTTCACACCAGAGAAACTATTCAGTATTTCCATTAAAGAAATCTCTGTATGAACATTAAAAATAGGGAATCCTAAAATAAAACTAAAAAGGAAAGTAAAAGAGAAAAGGCAATGATGTAAGATTAAAATAATCCTTAACTCTAAAGATGAAAATGGTCCCTAAACATATTTAAATTGCTTCTTGCTCTTGTAGTCTTATCTTATTCTTTTTTTTCATTATTTAGAGAATATTTTATTGGTTTTAGTAATCAAACCCACGTAGATATGGCCTTACATATTTAATACAGTGTGTTACAAATGGAAAAAAAATTTAAAAACTAATTATAGACATTCATCACATTCCATTAAAAAACAAAAACAAAGAAAAGAATAATATCCAGAAAACAGCAAAGTTCTGTTACTGTTGTGGTACCTGGCACCATTTTTTTTTTAAGCATCTTAATCATCATCTGGAAAGAGAACATTCTACAGTAATATCATTAAATATAGCTCCGATAAAGCACGGTCCCTACTACATATCATAAAGCAGGATATTTTACATTCACAGAGGTATGATACAGTACCGTCGAATAATATCCAGAAAACAGCAAAGTTCTGTTACTGTTGTGGTACCTGGCACCATTTTTTTTTTAAGCATCTTAATCATCATCTGGAAAGAGAACATTCTACAGTAATATCATTAAATATAGCTCCGATAAAGCACGGTCCCTACTACATATCATAAAGCAGGATATTTTACATTCACAGAGGTATGATACAGTACCGTCCTACATCAATAATACTAGAATCAGTTTTGGTTTGAAATTTGCTTTGTCTGAAAATGAGATTGCTACACCTGCTTTTTTTCTGGGCTCCTGTCACATGGAGAATTGTTTTCCATCCTTTCACTTTCAGTCTATGGGCTTCTTTTTGCACTAGGTGTGTTTCTTGTATACAACATATTGTTGGATTTTGCTTCTTATTCCATTTTGCAAGCCTATTTCTCTTGATTGGTGAGTTGAGACCATTGACATTGATGGTTATAACTGATATGTACTGACTTATTACTGACATGTTATTGGCCTTTTGTTGGCTTTTTACTTTTTCACCTTCTCCTTTTAGTTTCTTGCCTTGCCTATTTGATTTGCTGTGTTGGGCCTCATGGTGTTGTTGCCCACACTCAATCCTTAACAAGCGATGATACCAAAATTACAAATAGCTAGTCTTATTATTTTGTAAATTCAAACAGTTTATATTTAAAAGTTACATTTTTAGCTGGATGATTACCAGTGATTGAAGCACTTAGGATTACTTTGTTCCATGAGGATGCCATTTCTTATTGAGACCCATATTCCAAGATGCAAGTAAAAAAACAAATGTGTTTCCAGGGCTCATTTCCCTATGATCGATCATTTAGTTCCAGGAAATGGTCCAAACTGTTTCATAATTTTCCACATTTTATTGGAAGGAACAAGGAAATTTTTTCTAAGGAAGAACTACAGCAGGGTTTCTGACAGATCTGACCACAAGGAACTGAGATCAGGATCTTGAGTAATAAGGAGAAAGTCTAATAAGAAAGAGCCAGAAAAGTAAAAAAGGATTGAATAATGACTGTGAAATCATCTGGTATTGTCTGTTACTCACATAGCAAAATCCTCAGACATTAGAAACACAATACGTTTATCAGTGGGTCCATAACATAGGACGTGCTAAAACTCTAGCATCACTAGGGTACAAACAGGGACAAGACAGAATATGTCTCTGTAGATTACCCCTGCCTAATCTGTGTAGCAGAAATGTCCACGATATGGGCACCTCTACTTCATATCAATGCAGGAATTGTCTAAGTGCTAAAATCATTATGCTCCAGCCAGAAGACCTATAACTGAGCCTCAATGTAAGCATTTCAAACTGCCTTAGAGTCACACACATCTGATGACAACTGGAATTATTTCCCCTGCCTACTGTACAGGGCTGCTAGAAAGCAAATGATAGCTGAAAAAGAGAATGATAGATGTAAGGAGCAATGCATTATTTAAATGTAAATTATATGAAGCCTCATTTAATCACATTTGTAAATTAGCAATAAACCATAAATAGATAAATAACTAAATGAATAGAGCTTACAATTTCTCCCCATTAAAAAATAACATATTGCTAGAAGCACTGAAAATGCAAAAAGTAAAAGAAGATAAAATAACACCATGCCATCTGTCATTCTATCTTATGCAGTTGTGGGTTTTGTTTGTTTGTTTGTTTACTATAGAAACTGGGAAGATTCTATGTTTTTGTTGTTGTTTTGAGTTCACGAGACAGTATTGGTGCTTCTGTGCCTGAAGAAGAAAACAACACATGGAATACTGTGTGCAGAGATTGAAGACAAATGAAAGATGAAAAGGAATCTAGGATTCAATCTAAAAAGATTAAAATAATCTAGAAAAAGAGCAGTGGGAATTGGGGTAGAAAGTACAGACCAAGGAAAGAGATAGTAGGCTGGTTAGTTACACGTGTCAATGCAGCCAGGCTATGGTGCCCAGGTGTCTGTTCGAAGTCAGTCTGGATGTTGCTATAAGGCCAGTAGCATGCAAACCCCACCTGAGTTTCCTGCCCACTGCCACATCCTGCATATTTCAGACGCACATGCATACATACTTGCATACCTACATACATACTGCCAAGCCTAGAATGAGGTGGAGAACCATCTACCACTACCAAGGACTTGCTGGACAGGATGGGTATCAACTTGATTTGGTGTGCTGTGAGTCACATCCTACCACATCAGACCTAGTGTCCTGCAGATCTGCTGCATACAAGCATGCAATGTGTGGATAGTGACTGTCTTATTCTTTGGGAGATGATAAAACAAAAATAATACAAACTTGTTAGCTTACAAACAGTAAAAAAAATATATTTCTCAGTGTTTTGGAGATTAGGAAGGTCAAGCTCAAAATGTGGCAGACTTGGTAGTCTGGTGAGGGCCCCTTCCTGGAATTTTCTGTCTGTGACTTCAGGAGATAGAAGGGGCAAGGCAGGTCCCTGGGGCCTCTTTTCTAAGCACATTAATTCCATTCATGAAAGTATCACACTTGGGATCCAGTATCTCCCAAAGGCTGCACTTACTGCATCTCCTGCCTCAATAGTGGTGACTAGGCTTGGGAGAAAGCACTATTCAAACCAGAGCAAGTGCATTTATTTAATAATAGGAGCATATAGTATGATATTCCCTGTATATGCTGGCTTGGGCAGAGAGAAGCAATTTCAAACAGAGTCAGAAAGTTTAGTGGGAAAAGAAGCAAAAGAACAATGAAGTTTCCATGAAAAGGTAATCTGAAGAATGTCGGGAAGACTTTCAGCCTCCTTCCAGCTATGGGATAGTATGTGGATCTAAGGATAATAATTGAAGGAAATTCTGCTGTTTTGCTCTCCAACCCCACATATCAGCACCCAGCAGATGTCAAAGATGCTGTCACCCAGTTGGTCCTCAGCTCTTGAAAGCCGACGACACATAGGGACTCCATAAAAAGGAGCTATCCCTTGCAAACTTCTTCATGGCCCTCTCTTGTCACTCAGTGTGACTGGGCGAAAATTTCCTTAGCTCTTAACCTTTTAGACCTCTGATGAGGTACATCATCTAAATGTGTGTGGATGCTTGCTGAATGACTAGATTTAAGAGTTGTATGTACATAGCACAGTTTGATTTATGTTTCAGAACACTTCAATTTGACCCACATCTTCATGGTAATGAGAAAAAGAATAGTGATCACCCTTGCACAGATATGCTATATACATCTAATCAATTCTTAAATGTGACATTCCTTGGTGAAAAGATATGCACATTTTTAACGTGTTTGAAATGCACTGCCAAATTGCCCTCCAGAAATGCTCCCATTTACATAACCGTTGTTGGAATATGAGAAGGTCCATTCTTCTGTGCTCTGCCCAGCTTTTGTATTCCTTTTCATCACTGCCATTTAAGACAAAAGCAATGTCTAATTCTAATTTTCATTTCTTTGGCTACTAACATACTTGAAACATTGTAAATGTTTTCATATGTCATTTATATTTCTTCATTGGTGATTTGACAATTCATGTCTTTGTCCTTAATTTCCACTGCTCTGTTCTACTTTTTTGTAAATGTATTGAGCAGTTACATCTTTTCCTTAATCTCTTAAAATCATCATTTCCTGAAACAAAGAAAAACATGAGAAGATGAAAAAATGGAAATAAAGTATTTGTAAATAGGGAAGGGAGGAGGGGGTGAAGGGAGGGCAGAGATATGGGGAAAAAATGAGAACCAAGATCTGTCATGTAAAAGTACAAGATCCCAAAGATGAATGTAACTGTACTGTATACCTAAAATGTGCCCATAAACTCAATGAGAAAAAAAATAATCATTTCCTGTTAATTTATTATTTTCATAGTTTTGGAGGAAAATCACTTATTTTTTAGTCATAATATATGTAAGTGCTTTCCCATTTAATTACTTAAAGATTTTCCTTACCCTATTGTTATGTAGATATTTAAATAAATTCTTAAATTTTTATACAATATCTTTATATTTCATCATTTGCTTCTATATTTTTATTTTTTAATTTTTTTATATTTTTGGGGTACCAGAGATTGAACTCACCTCTATAATTTAAATGGTCATTACTTTGGACAATAGTTCTTATTAGGGAATTAAATTGATTATTTTTAACTATTAACAGAACAATTCATTAAAAATTCCATTTTCATCCAATACTATGAAGTGTGTGTGTGTGTGCGTGTGTGTGTGTGTGTGTGTATCAGTATGCCTATTATTGTCCTTTAATGACTTTTAAATGGATTTATGGCCAATCATAAACAAAATACATGACAATGTAAATGCCCTTCTTTATTTTCTTGCCTCTTTCCCTCTATTGATTCCTGACATAAACTCAAAAAAAATTTGTAAAATTTGGAGATGATATCCTGAAGCAACATTGCTTAACCTTTCATTAAAATGTAGACTAATTAAAAGACAAGGGCTGGGGATCTAGCCCAGTGGTTCCACCACCTGCCTCACAAGTGCAAGGTCCTGAGTTCAATCCCCGATACAAAAAAAAAAAAAAAAAAAAAAAAAAAAAAGAAGAAGAAGAATTGATAGATTTACATTTTTTCCATTCAGGAAGAAGATAATCTTTAGATTTTTTAGAATATTTTTATGCTATCCAGGATGTTTTATAGCTATATGATGATATGTATTTCTTTTCAGTTACCTGTATATGATTATAAAATGGAATATATTTGCTATTTTTAAACTGAAATTACTACACACAAGTTGGCTTTGCACAATATATTGGTAAAATTTAATTATTTTGTACAATTTCTTTGTAGACAGCCCACTTAAAATATTTTCTTATTATAACCTTTAATTTTTAGTAGGAAAATATTGTGATTTATACACTATGATATTTTTGCCTTTCTTTTTTCAATAATAGTATCACCTCTATTTTTCTTTACTCACTGTATTATCTAGAATATCCAAGAGAAATGCAAAATTATGACATAAAGTATACTTTTCTACTTACTCAATTTAATAGGCATGACAATGATACTTCACCATTAAATAATTTTTGATATATATATTTTCAAAATATTTTGAAGTAATTATGTTAAGGAAAAACCCTTCTAATCTTAGGTCTAAGTGTTTTCAATTCTATTGGATTCATACATAAATAACTTAATCCAAAATAAAGGAAACAGGAGCCGGGGATGTAGCTCAGAGGTTCAGCCACCTGCCTCACAAGCACAAGGACCCGAGTTCAATCCCTGGTACAACAAGACAAAACAAAACAAAAAAACTGAACAAAATAGAGGAAACAGCATGTGTTCAATTGTTAGACATTCTGCAAATAATGGATTATCTTACATTTCAGGAACAACTTAGTAAAGATGTATAATCATTCCACATTGGATTTATCTAGATCTGATACTATTGGTGATATCTGTTAGTCTCTAACCTTCTCCTTGCTAGAAATAATATGCCCCAAATTTACTGACAAAAAAATATGGCAGCCATAATAAAAAGAAGGCATGTAAACAAAATCTTCACTCCATTGCTGGTAGAGGGCTAGGTTTATTCAGAAAGAGTTCCAGGTCTGATGTGTTCGTTTTTTAATCCTACAATCAACAAAATGTGGGAGCAGTTTTAGACACCAATAAATAACAATTGAGATGGTTAGGCTTTTGAAGTAATGACTCTGGAGAAGACCTGAACATATCTATTGAGCCATCTAGTGGCTGTAGAGTGCACCTAAAAAAAAAAGAAAGCAACAATAATAATAATACTGGTGCGGTCTTCAGTTTCAGAATAAAAATAAATGGGAATATCACTTGAGCTCCCCGTCCCAAGTCATCACAGTGCAGAACTTTTCATGGAATGGGGATCCACTTGCTTTTGATTTCAAAGGATCTGACTAATGAACAGAAAAATAACCAGGGTCATCTTGAAGTCTGTTCAATTTACAGATTCCTAATACCTGTATGAAAACCACTGATTAAAGAAAGACTATAAATAGAAGTTCCAGATTTAAGTCAGCAGCACAATAGAAAAAAGTGTACATAAAAGGTGAGCAGTCATTAACATAAAAGTGGCAAAAAAAGAACAAATGAGCTGAAAAAGAGGCATTTTTAAGGTAGCTATAATTCATACTAAAGTAAATCACCACATTTTGCCAGTGATGTGATTACTAAATTTTCCTTTCATCTTTTCCATAAACCCCTGCTTTGTCTATATAAAAACACCAGACCAAAAAAAGAAAGAAAGAAAATCAGGCAAACAAATAAAAAAGAGTTAGCTTGGATCATAGCTGGGAATGTGAAGAACAAAGATAAACCAAATTGATAGCTTTTGAATGCTAATAGGGTTTGTCACCTCCTAGCGTGTGTAAATTGAAGACATCTGTCAGGGCTAAAATAAATTCCAAAAATCCCAAACTAATTGCTTCATATACACAATGCAAAACTTCAGAATTCCATGAAAAATAAACCTTCATTTGGAAAATAAACCTCATGCAATTATGATAAAAAGAACCTGTCAATGAGCCAGGCTTAATACAGAAGGATTATTTTGAAATAAACTTCTTCAGAGTTCATTAGAATTGGAAAGAACTGTGAAAAGAGATCGCTCTCTCCAGCGCCATAGGTATGTGGTAACTTGTGAAGGAATTAGCTGAAACAAATACAAGTTTGCATCAGAAATCTTTGTTGACGTCTTGACAATTTATACTCATTTATAATGCAAAGAAGAAAATAACTTGCTTTTCATTGTTAGCCTGGCCTCTGAAAAAATAGAAATGAGGCAAAATTATTCCTGCAGAAAGTCCTGATGAATCACATCATAGCGTGTCCTATCTCTGAAGGGCAGTTCTTCCCTTTGTTTATTGTAAAAGTAAATGGCAATTTGCAATAGGGACGTAAAAGAAAAGGCTATTTTACATTTTCTACCAATAGACAAATATTGACAAAATTTTTTCTGAAAATTCTGCTAGTTTATTGGAAATGTTTTTCTGTAGAATTGCAGGATTGAGAGAGAGTGGAGGCTCATTTAATGCTTCTTTCATGCTGTTCTTCACAAGACCCCTGCATGGGCCGAATTCTTAGTTACCCGCAACTAAGAATGAACTTGATCTGAAAGAGGAAAGTGGGTTAATTTGTGGAGATAAGCTGCAGGAATGGAGAATCCTGGTGTCCTCAGGATGGCTGAATGTGTAGAGGTGTGACTGCTACCAGGACGCTTTCACAGGACTGCGGGACTGTGCTTCTAGTGGAGACAGTTCCTTTCTTCTTCCATTTGTATCACTGGGTTAATCCACAGCAGTAGAATTAAGTTCTGACAACTGCTGACCTTAAATCTCATGTTTCACTATCAGAGAAGGAAAGAATGCTGCTCAGTGCAGTTAGAAAATCTCAAGGAAGGACCCATGGACTCAGCTAATGTTTCTGCCTTTTCCCCAAATCATCACTGCGGCAAAGAGAAGAAGTTTGGGCCCCCATGTTAGAGTATGGTGCATGGGTTGTGGACACTGAAAAAGAAGAGCGTAGCTGGGCCCAGGGGAATGAAAAGCTGGTGGGCTGCTAAACCACCAATTTCCAGCTTAAGCAATAAGAGCAGCGGCAGCATAGAAAAATGAAAGATGCTTGGAAAACAAAGTATGAAGGCCAGTTAACTGACCTTTTGTTCTACCTAGGCAGAAGGAGGATCATCGCTTGCACTTAGATGCAGTGATGGAGATGAACCAGAAAATAGCTTGAGAAGGCTGGCTTTCTGGTTTATTATTTGTGCTCTACTTTATTATTTGTATCCTACTTGGGCTACAAAAATCTAAACGTTTTCATTCTCTTTGCATTCTTGTAGAAGTAATCACCTATACCCCACCAGATTCTTTTCTCAAGACAGATGGTTATTTCAGAATTGGTTAACGAGAAGAATTTGTACTTGAACCGCAAAAGAGATTTATTATGACTTTTCAGAACATCTATGTCTGTTCCTCCCTGTTTTCCCCTCAAGTCAGTCTCTGTAGCATATATTCTTTTTTTTTTTTTTTTTTACTTTTTTAA
>NW_022900925.1:4797053-4799505 GCF_012274545.1 Fukomys damarensis
CTCTTAGTCTTTTCCAAAGCACTAAGTCCATGGGGGGTATAAATGACAACTTTGCTGTGTCCCACCCATTCACCTGATAGCTCTCTTGTATTTGTTTTGGTAAACCATTCTCTGTCTAGGTCTAACCCTGATCTCAATGGAACTTGGCTCTTTCATTTAGCTTTTGTCATCAGCATATGATACCGATAACGTGCTATACTCTTTCCTGGAGAGGCAGGCAGAACTGCTCAGGTCACCATTCAGATGGGAAGAGAAAATGGATTAAATTAATCAAGTGGATTAAAATGAATTATTTCAAATGGATTCACTCTTCCTCACATACTCCACCTACTAGGTGGCAGAAGAATTTGACACCTTTTAAATGTGATTTGATGCATTGAAGAAGATGAGGAGGAGGAAGGCTTCTTCTATCTCCCATGCTTGTTTAGGAATTATCTCTCCCAGTCTCTCCTCACACCTACTGCCTCACCTTAGCTCTGGCATGAACACAGGCTGGGCTGCATGACGGGATCTGGAAGTGCAGGAATCCTCTTCATTGAAACTCCAGTAAATTGACTGAACAGCTAAAAGATAAAGCATTATCTTCTTAGAAACAACAGTGAACAAATTCCAACTACTATTTGATTTTGGAAGGATCACAGTCGTAGAACAGAGAAGGAAGATCAATGCTGCAGAACTATCTGAATAACTAACTAGAGACAACCATTTGAAAATCACCAGGACAGAAGTGGCAAAGATGTAGGAGTGTATAAAGTTGCCAAAAGAGTCCATATTGATTCAGAAGATGGGATGTGGAGAACATACTGAGCCTTCAGCAGCAGCAGCAAAAGGCTGATGAAAAAAATCAAAAATTAATTCCATAGCAACAGAGGTAGGAGGAGAATGAAAAGCAAAAGAATAAGGTTGTACAAAACTAAGAGAGGAGGGTATTTCTAGAAAGAAGGCTCCACAGTAGCAAGCACCACAGATAATCATAAGATGGGCTAAACGTAGTTCATTCAATGCCACAGTTAGGAGACCACAAAAGGGATACATTTTCTGAGAACTCAGAGATCAGAAATAGAATGGAGCGGATGGAAACAAACAGTACTGTAACATATATTATATATAGTACATTTAGTTCTCTATATACATTCCTATTGTTCTAACAAACTATCACTAATTTAGTAGCTTAAAAAAACACAAATAAACTGTCTTTTAGTTCTGGAGATCAGATGTTTCAAATGGGTTTCATTGGCCCAAAATTGAGGTGTTGGGAGGATGCCTTCCTTTAAGGGTGGTCTGAGGGACAGTCTACTTTCTTGCTTGTCTTTCTTCCAGAGGCACCTTCATTCCTTGGCTTATTGCACCCTCTCTTCTTCAAAGCCAAAAGAAATGTAGCAGCTTCTAATCTCCTTCTGACTTTTAACACCCAGGCTTCTCTTTTTCACTTCTATGGGCCTTTGTGATTACATCCGTCCAATCTGGATCATTCAGGATTATCTATGTATCGTAAAGTCAGAGGACTAGCAACCTTAATTTCATCCGCTGGTTTAATCCTCCTTGTTATAAAATTTAAAATATTCATATTTTCTAGGAGTTAATACATTAACATTTAAGATAAAAAGTTATTCTATTCCCCATAGTCTCTGATTCTATTATTATTTTTAAAATTCCATTGTACAATAATTCCTAGAAATTGACCCTATGGACTTTGTAGTCAGGAATGCTATCCAAGATGTTTAGCAGACAATACGCAGGAAAACCCAATAGACCAAAATATATGCCAGCTATAGTGCTGAAGGCCCATATTTATTTAGAGGATAAACCTTCCTAATCATGGACTGCTGTGTCATAAGGAACACATGGGGGATAGGAGGTAGGCCAAAAGGAACTGTGAGGTGGCCCAGAAAGTTGAAGATACTTGAATAACTAGCAGCTGAACAATTTTGTCACATAGCACAGATGTACACCAGTATTAATAAAAGGCAGGATAGGACTCTAAGAGCATATTCCTGCCAGACAATAGCCCCATGTAAATTTCGTATGCATGTGAAAAAAGATATTTATCAAAAGAATCTGAGCTTGTCCCTTAACATTTTAATTTTTTTTTTGCAAAGAGGATCTGTTCTATATATTATTTGTATTCTTAAATTCAAGACTGAAAAATAGGTTTGAAGAATTAAACTCCAAAAATAAAGGTTATTTTAGGGAAAGAGCCTAAAATTGGGCCAGGAAGGCAGAAATAAAAGAAGAATTAAAGCAGCAACTCCATATCTAGATCGGTTGGATTTTCAAAAGCACTGGGTTTTTAAATGTAATTTCACAATGAATTACAAAATGTGTTCATTTAAATGTATAATATGTATAATTTTTTTCTGATTCTGAGGATTCAACTCAGGTCCAAAGGCCCCCTACCACTGAGTTACATCCATCCCCCATAATTTTTTTTTTTGAGACAAAGTCTAAATTG
>NW_022900925.1:4802339-4883103 GCF_012274545.1 Fukomys damarensis
ATATTCTTTTTTTTTTTTTTTTACTTTTTTAAAAATTACGTTGAATGCATTGGTACATTCTAGGTAGACAGTACAGTTACATTCATTACTGGGATCTTGTACTTTTACATGCCAGGTCTTGGTTCTCATTTTTTCCCCTTGTCCCTACCCTCCCTTCACCCCCTCCTCCCTTCCCCACCTTCAAACACTTTAATTCTATTTTTACATTTTCTCATATTTTTTTCCTTTTCCCTTATATTCTTCCCTAAGAGGACTTTCCACTCAGTAATGGCAGAATCTGGTCTCCCTCCAATTGAAATCTGCTCTCTAGTCTCTTTATATGTTCAGGTAAGTGAGAACTGGTGGGAAATTCTCTATGTTCCCCACCTTCAAACACTTTAATTCTATTTTTACATTTTCTCATATTTTTTTCCTTTTCCCTTATATTCTTCCCTAAGAGGACTTTCCACTCAGTAATGGCAGAATCTGGTCTCCCTCCAATTGAAATCTGCTCTCTAGTCTCTTTATATGTTCAGGTAAGTGAGAACTGGTGGGAAAACTTCTCTATGTCCTATAATACAGCTTTCCCAACCATGCTTAGACTTGAGTGTTCAATAATGTTCTCCTATCCTCTCTGGTTCATCAAGATCTTTTAGGACAGCCTTAGGTCTGGTCTAACTACTTGAGAGTTCTCTTTTCTGGACTGGTCACAGAATCCAGCTCTCTCCTTCTAAGACCAGAACATACTCTCCAAATATGCCTGCACAGTGACAGCAGAGTTACAGTCTAGAGCAGTTAGTGTTAGAACCAGGCTTTTCACTCTTAGTCTTTTCCAAAGCACTAAGTCCATGGGGGGTATAAATGACAACTTTGCTGTGTCCCACCCATTCACCTGATAGCTCTCTTGTATTTGTTTTGGTAAATCATTCTCTGTCTAGGTGTAACCCTGATCTCAATGGAACTTGGCTCTTTCATTTAGTTTTTGTCATCAGCATATGATACCGATAACGTGCTATACTCTTTCCTGGAGAGGCAGGCAGAACTGCTCAGGTCACCATTCAGATGGGAAGAGAAAATGGATTAAATTAATCAAGTGGATTAAAATGAATTATTTCAAATGGATTCACTCTTCCTCACATACTCCACCTACTAGGTGGCAGAAGAATTTGACACCTTTTAAATGTGATTTGATGCATTGAAGAAGATGAGGAGGAGGAAGGCTTCTTCTATCTCCCATGCTTGTTTAGGAATTATCTCTCCCAGTCTCTCCTCACACCTACTGCCTCACCTTAGCTCTGGCATGAACACAGGCTGGGCTGCATGACGGGATCTGGAAGTGCAGGAATCCTCTTCATTGAAACTCCAGTAAATTGACTGAACAGCTAAAAGATAAAGCATTATCTTCTTAGAAACAACAGTGAACAAATTCCAACTACTATTTGATTTTGGAAGGATCACAGTCGTAGAACAGAGAAGGAAGATCAATGCTGCAGAACTATCTGAATAACTAACTAGAGACAACCATTTGAAAATCACCAGGACAGAAGTGGCAAAGATGTAGGAGTGTATAAAGTTGCCAAAAGAGTCCATATTGATTCAGAAGATGGGATGTGGAGAACATACTGAGCCTTCAGCAGCAGCAGCAAAAGGCTGATGAAAAAAATCAAAAATTAATTCCATAGCAACAGAGGTAGGAGGAGAATGAAAAGCAAAAGAATAAGGTTGTACAAAACTAAGAGAGGAGGGTATTTCTAGAAAGAAGGCTCCACAGTAGCAAGCACCACAGATAATCATAAGATGGGCTAAACGTAGTTCATTCAATGCCACAGTTAGGAGACCACAAAAGGGATACATTTTCTGAGAACTCAGAGATCAGAAATAGAATGGAGCGGATGGAAACAAACAGTACTGTAACATATATTATATATAGTACATTTAGTTCTCTATATACATTCCTATTGTTCTAACAAACTATCACTAATTTAGTAGCTTAAAAAAACACAAATAAACTGTCTTTTAGTTCTGGAGATCAGATGTTTCAAATGGGTTTCATTGGCCCAAAATTGAGGTGTTGGGAGGATGCCTTCCTTTAAGGGTGGTCTGAGGGACAGTCTACTTTCTTGCTTGTCTTTCTTCCAGAGGCACCTTCATTCCTTGGCTTATTGCACCCTCTCTTCTTCAAAGCCAAAAGAAATGTAGCAGCTTCTAATCTCCTTCTGACTTTTAACACCCAGGCTTCTCTTTTTCACTTCTATGGGCCTTTGTGATTACATCCGTCCAATCTGGATAATTCAGGATTATCTATGTATCGTAAAGTCAGAGGACTAGCAACCTTAATTTCATCCGCTGGTTTAATCCTCCTTGTTATAAAATTTAAAATATTCATATTTTCTAGGAGTTAATACATTAACATTTAAGATAAAAAGTTATTCTATTCCCCATAGTCTCTGATTCTATTATTATTTTTAAAATTCCATTGTACAATAATTCCTAGAAATTGACCCTATGGACTTTGTAGTCAGGAATGCTATCCAAGATGTTTAGCAGACAATACGCAGGAAAACCCAATAGACCAAAATATATGCCAGCTATAGTGCTGAAGGCCCATATTTATTTAGAGGATAAACCTTCCTAATCATGGACTGCTGTGTCATAAGGAACACATGGGGGATAGGAGGTAGGCCAAAAGGAACTGTGAGGTGGCCCAGAAAGTTGAAGATACTTGAATAACTAGCAGCTGAACAATTTTGTCACATAGCACAGATGTACACCAGTATTAATAAAAGGCAGGATAGGACTCTAAGAGCATATTCCTGCCAGACAATAGCCCCATGTAAATTTCGTATGCATGTGAAAAAAGATATTTATCAAAAGAATCTGAGCTTGTCCCTTAACATTTTAATTTTTTTTTTGCAAAGAGGATCTGTTCTATATATTATTTGTATTCTTAAATTCAAGACTGAAAAATAGGTTTGAAGAATTAAACTCCAAAAATAAAGGTTATTTTAGGGAAAGAGCCTAAAATTGGGCCAGGAAGGCAGAAATAAAAGAAGAATTAAAGCAGCAACTCCATATCTAGATCGGTTGGATTTTCAAAAGCACTGGGTTTTTAAATGTAATTTCACAATGAATTACAAAATGTGTTCATTTAAATGTATAATATGTATAATTTTTTTCTGATTCTGAGGATTCAACTCAGGTCCAAAGGCCCCCTACCACTGAGTTACATCCATCCCCCATAATTTTTTTTTTTGAGACAAAGTCTAAATTGTCCAGGCTAGCCTTGAGCTTATGATCCTTCTACCTGAGTCTCCAGAGTAGCTGGTATTACAGGTGTCCACAGTACATTGGTTTAAAATGATCAGTCCAGAAATGTGTAGTGCATCACAAATTCATTATATGTGAACACTTTACATAGGATAAAAGTGGCATTCAAGGTCACTGAAACAAACATAGGCTTTTCATTAAATGGTCCTGAAGTCATTATATTTTGGTTTATAAAAGAGACTTTTCTGTTCTCACAGAAATAAATTCCAAGTTCAGTGAAGGAACTAAACATAAAAGCAAAATCACATAGAAGTATAAAAATGTTTATAATTACTGGATAGGAATAGATGAAAACATAACCAAAAGAACAGGCATAAATGGAAAGTCTGACTATATAAACACATAAAATTTATTTATGTGAGAAAAGATAGCATTAAAAATGTTAAAAGACAAAGGAAGATTTGGAAAAAAATACGTGAGACACACTTAAACATAAAAAATTAACAACCAGAAAAATAAAGAAACCCTGTAGTCAACAAAAAGGAGACAATCGATCCAAAAAACAAATTATCAAAGGCATACAACAAATGCAAACAGCCAATGAACGCATAAAAAGATACACAATTTATCTTGTAAACAGGAGATAGAACTTAAAATGTTTTTTCCTCTCTCAGATTGATGAAATAAAAAGGGGCTCTTAACTTAATAGCTACTATTGATAAGAATGTGAAGCAACAAATTATTATACAGTGTTATAAATTTGTTTGGCCATTTTGAAAAACAAGTTTAAAATATGCACAAAAGAATAAGAGAGCATTTCATCCCACTACAATCACTGTATTTACTTATACTTAAAAAGTTAGCCAAGCACCAAGCACCATGGCACATGCCTAAGTTAATTCCAGCAACTTAGGAGGCAGAGGCAGTTCAAGAGCTCAAGACCAGCCAAGTTCAAGACCAGCCTAAGCAACTTAGAAAGAACCTGCCTCAAAATAAAAAATAAAAAGGACTAAGAATTTAACACAGTGTAAGACCTTAGGTGCAATCTGCCTAATGGAATAAAAAAGACAGAATTATATCTCAAAGGTACAATTATACGTATGAAATAAGTTTACAAAGATCACACCGGTGATCAAAGCAATTAGCTCCTAGGTGAGGGTACTAAGACAGGTCAGAGGGCTTGGGAAGGTAACCAAGGCATTAAAGGGGTGCTTAACTCTCTTGCTGAATGAAATGTTACAGTGAAAGAAGAATATGTCTCTCTTGCAAGAAAAAGAACAAAACTGTTATGAAACTGGACATTCCCAGACACATGTTTTTGAAGGCTCGAGAAGAAAGCCCAATGGCTATCCTTAGATCTTGGAACTTGGGTTCCTAAAGTGGCTACGTAGCATTCCATGAGACTTACACAATCACCTCACAACTCTGAACATCAACCGCCTCACCTGTAAGCTAGATAATCCACCACTTTCGCATGACTCATATGTCTAGGGTTGTTTTGAGAACAGAATGCATTAAGTGTCATGAAAGGGTTTTACAATCTATTAAACACAATTCTGATGTCAACTAAAATTGTTACTAATTATGCAGATAATTTTCAATTAACCATGGTGAATATTTAAAAAGCTGTATTTCAAAATAAAGTAAAATGTGCTTAAAGAAGATTATCATTAATCCAATTCTTCCATCTAAACTTTTTCACTCTTCCTCCCTCGATTCCTCGTTCCTCTTCCAATTTCTTCTGTTTTGTTCTATTTTGGTTTTAAAATGAAGATTCAAATTTTTACATATTTAAATATTATTACAAAAACAAAGAGTAACATAAAGAATGACCTTCTGTTAATACTACCCAGAGTCAACCATTGCAGAGAGTGGGGCAGGGAGGAAGGGGGAGGAGAGAGAGAGAAAGAGGTTGGGGGAAGACAGAAGGAGTAGGAGAAGAAGAAAGGAAAAAGGAGGAAGAGGAAGGAGGAGAAGAAGAGTAGGAGAGGGAAGCAATGAGGAAAGTTAGAGATTCCTTGTGACTATTATCTTTAATTCTCTTATCTTTTTACCTTCCTAATTCTATTAATCAGCGTAAACACAATACCTGACACCCACAACCTAAAGGAGGAAAGACTTCATTCATTTAGCTCACGGTTCCAGGAAAATCAGTCTATGGTTGGGAAGCTTCAAGGCAGAAATCTCTGAGTGCAAGTGAGTGGTGAAACAAAGCTGCTTAGTCCATGGGAGCAGGGATGCAGAGCTGAGGAACGTTACCATAGCAGAGCCAGCCGTAGAACAAGTACAGTAGAAGCCAAGGTCATCTTCCATGACCCTCCCATACACATCAGACTAAGCTTTACAAATCTGCTACGTGCTTCTTGACCCAAAGAAGTTAGCACATCAGAATCAACAGTTACATTAATGTGATATCCATTATGAAGTTTTGTTAATAAATTCTCATGCTATTTTCAAATATAATTTCAGTACATAGATATGCTCATTAACTCTGTTTTCTAAAACTTTTATACAGAGTATAGCCTCAAACTCTTCTGTGCACCAGGTCTTAGAGGAGGAATTTTAGGATGAAAAAGAAGGGACATTTACTGATCCTTTCTATGTGGAAGTACTTTCTATTCACTATTTCACTGCTCCAAGCACGAAAGGTTTCATTTTCTCATTGCTTCAAAGGTGAAACTGACTCAAAAGTTAGTTTATCGCAGAAGCTGGCCCAATTCACCATAACTGCTTATATCACTGCCGCAAGGTCTCAATTAGTCTGCATCTCCCTCACCTGCCAACGTTCCATTTGCTGCCCCAGTGAAGCCAGAGTAATATCTGTTCTGTTCAAGATCTGCTACTGGTTTGCCATCCTGCCTGGAGTTAAGAAGCTTTCTAGCAGCTTCAAAAGACCCTGAACCATTGGGACACTATCGTCTTCCTAAGTCATCACTCAGTTTCTGCCACACTGGCCCATGCTTTTCCCAAGAAGCAAAGGTGCAGCAAGTTGTTCCCTCTGTTGAGACTAGAAAGCATACTCCCCCTTCCACTCTTTTCTCAAGTGCTACAAAGAGAAGTCTACTTAACCACCTGCAAACTTCTGGGACTCCATGTGTCTCTCCTTAGTACCGTTTGATAATATATAGTCCCTCACTTTGCTTCTCTGTCTTTCTCCAGGAAGATGGAAGTTCCTTGAAGAGGATTTTTTTTTTGTCTTGCTTTTAAATTTTATTTTATTTTTAGCTTCTTGAGATGGCCCTGGTACCTAGAGTAGTGGCAGGCATTGTAGTTGGTGCCTAAAACATTTACTGAGTGAATGAGTGATTATATAAATTCTATTAAACCAGGAGATAGAGATTCCAAACTAATATCAAATAGTGGGTTTTTTTTTTTTTCAAACAGCCTCTGAGAAAAGTCCAGGAAGGGCCTGATCCTTTTATGGGAATTATTACTAGAACTCAGGGAGACTAACTGACTAATATCCTCATCAACAGCAACAGCTGAAGAGGGAAACACTAAATATATCTAAAACCCATGGTTCCCTCCTACTCTGAAGGATTTGGGGGGTGAAGTGGGAGTTTTTTTTCCATTGCCAGTACATGAACTTGAAAGACAGCCTCTGCGATTAGATAAGCAGACACCTGCCCTCCCCACTGCAAGACAGAGAACCAGCTGGAGTTGTTTTCCTATCACTTGAAGAGGCCTTACATTTTCCTGTCTGGACATAAACTCAGAGAGGATCATCAGGAAAATACATCAAGTAAAGAAAACAAATAGCCAAATGTTTAGAAATATCTTTGATGCATATCAAATTTGAGTGACTTGAGCGGTTATTAGACACATCACATGGAGTTATTTAGGAGTATCCTTTTTTGGTCTGGAGGCTCCTTTTTCCATAAATCATGTATACTCCTTATTTTCAGTGTCCCCCTTTCTTCCGCGGTGAGCTGCCCTTTGCCTGAAAGTTGATAGGGCACAGTTTCAGCAGGTTCTGCTGACCTGGGAGGGCAGAATTAGTGTTCCTCTGGCAGCCAGCTCTGTGCCTCCAGAGCAAACCTGGCTGACCCGTTGAAAGTCCTAGAAACCAGCCTGTGAATTATGCTCCAAGGCCATTCCACTCTTCGACATCTAAAGCAATAGCCATATTTTACTTCTTTCATTCCTTTTATATATCAAGTTGTGACAAATGCAAGTGGAAACTTTCCAGGAAAAATAAGTTTATCTATACAAAACCGTACGGTACCTCATGGCAATTCATTATTTTTTCATTAAATTTACTGCTGCTTGGCAGTTACCCTGGTTTAATTTTCTGCTGTTTTGTTTACCAAACAGGGAAACACATAATACAAAGCATAATAAAAGTCAGATTGAGTTAATTAAATGCGGAACCAGGAAACTCTAACTCTATCTTTTGAACAGTTTTCTCATTAGATCTCTGAGAAAAGAAACATCATTTTGAGCTGAAATGTATTTTGACATTGGCAATACGTTATTCAGTCAGGTTGGGTTGTTCTTTCCTGCAGTCCCAGGAAGGGAGCTGACATTAGTTCATACCGTTTCATTAGGGATCGAGGTGGAGGTAGGGAAGGCTTGTAGTGTTAGGATACCTGAACATTTAAATCAGCTTGAAGTTCTTCTCGGGCAAGGAGAAATGGTTCTGTCATCTTCTTTCAGCAGGTCTGTGGTGTATGTACTGACCGGGGCACATCAGCAGGGATTGAGAACAGACTCTGTAATTAGATTGCTTCATTTCAAGCCATCTTTAAAAATTCTTTGATGCCAGTCCTGTGATTACAGTGATTTTTGTATGCAGAGCATCAGCTTCTGAAAAGAAAAATCAAAATACAAGCCTGCAAAGAAATTGCTCTGGAGGGGATAGGGCAATGAATTCAGAAATATACAAAAATTCAGTGGAGTTTCTTGGGTCACATCTGCCATGTGTATATAAAATGCATTTCAGTCTACAACTTCAAAGGGCTGAGGGACTTATGACGGAGATGTAGAGTAAACTTTTGTTCATCTGATGGGATTTCACCACAGACAGTCAATCAAAGTAGATATTATTTTCCAGGCCCATGTTTGGATTTTAATGTGTGAGTGGGTTATTTGGAGGTATAACTTTAAAGGAAAACCTTGAGGGACTTGCTAAATAATCCTCAGTCATAATGTAGAGAAGCACCATTGAAAAATAAATGGGAGAAAACATGTTGACCATTATATTATTAATAAAACAGTTTTTGTTTGTTAGGTTTTAGGTTTACACAAATTAACTTCTCCAAATACATGTTCTACCAAGTGGAAGAGAAATTACTGTTTGATTTTGAGCCAGACTTATAATTTTTGTCCCAATTATTAAGTAATATTTTTAAATGATACTTAGAAATTCTTTATTTACTCTTCAATACCTATATATACTGTCAGTTTTAAATATTTTTCTTTTTTTTTTTTTTTGTACCAGAGATTGAACTCGGGTCCTTGCGCTTGCCAGGCAGGAGGTGAAACCACTGAGCTAAATCCCCAGCCTTAAATATTTTTCTTATTCCAAAGTAATATTTATTATTTAAAACTGTGGAAAAATAGAAATTACATGAAAGGAAATTAAATTTATAATTAATGACCATAATTTTAGATATTCACAACTAGATTTTTATTTTAATTATTATAATGTTAGATTTAATTAATAGTAGGCATACTTAAAATGCTTTTTTAAAAATCACAAACAAGGCAAAGTTAATAGTACAAAATAATCTACTCCTATCACAAAGCCTCCCTTCCCACCTGAACCCAGACCTGTACTCAAGTTTACAATTCTCACCAGAAATAATCAATAATGTTAATTTTTAAGTACATTCCAAGATGGTTTTACAGATACTTACAAGCATATCCACATGTAGAAATAATGATGTGTTAACTTTGATTTTTAAACACAATCATTACCACATAATCAGGTATAATTATTCATCTTTTCAACAAACGTTATGTCATGAATAGTTGCGCTGGTCAGAAGAGTTCCAGCAGGCCTTTTAGTAACTGCACATTATTTCATGGCGTACACTCCTAAATTGCATGAGTAGTCCTCATGTGGATAGAAATTCAACTTTCTGCCAGTTTTTCTACTCTGTAAATCCTTGGAGCAACCTCGTAAACATAAATGTACGTACTCGGCACACCGTTTCTGGGCTCAGCAGTGGTGGCCTTTTTGAGAGCACTCTGTCCGCAGCGCCCTTCTCTCTGTCTCGTAAACACACCACCAGTGAGAATGCTAACTCACCAGTTGCCCTGCCGAACAGATTCAAGAACGAGGGAAAAGAGAGTACAGCAACGAGGCAGCGAGGAATAGAAGTGAGTGTGGAGCCAAGGAAAGCTAAGAAGGATGACCAGATGCTGAAGAGGAGGAAGATCAACTCATTCCCTGATGATGCTACTTCATCACTGCAGGAAAATCACAACAACCAGGGCACTGTGACTTGGGCTGTTGATGACATGGTCAAAGGCATAAATAGCAATAATCCAGAAAGCCAGCTGCAAGCTACTCAGGCTGCTAGGAAACGGCTTTCTTGGGAAAAACAGCCCCCCACAGACCACATAATCTGGGCTGGTTTGATTCCGAAATTTGTGTCCTTCTTGGGCAGAATGATTGTGGTCCCATTCAGTCTGAGTCTGCGTCGGTGCTCACTAACATTGCTTCCGGGTCATCAGCACAGACCAAGGCTGTGGTGGAGGGAGGTGCTATATCCCAGCACTCATTTCTCTCTTGGCTTCTCCCCACGCTCACATCAGGGAACAAGCTACATGGGCTCTGGGAAACATTGCAGGGTGATGGTTCAGTTTTCTGAGATTTGGTTATCAAATACGGTGTTTTCTTGCAGTTCCTGATATATCATCTTTACCGGGTGGTTGCTTATGTAACCACTGATGAACCTCTTAACCGTGAAAGATATGAAAGTTGTTCTGGTTTTTCTTAGATGCCATTTCAAATATCTTCAAGGCTGCTGAGACACTGGGTGAAACTGAAAAACTTACGATAATGATTGCAGAATGTGGAAGCTTGGACAAAATGGAAACTCTACAGAACCATGAAAATGAGTCTGTGTACAAGGCCTCATTAACTTGTTTGGGAAGTATTTCTCAGTAGAGGAAGAAGATCAAACTATTGTGTCAGAAACTACCTCTGGAGGCTATACCTTTCGAGATCAGGATGGGACTTCTGGTACCTTTAACTTCTAGATTGTGCAGCTGAGGGAGACATCAAATTTTTGTTGTGTGCCATATTCAGTATGTTTGTCTGTTTCTCTACTAAGAACTGTTTTTTTAAAATGTGGTTTGTTATTGTAGCACTTTGTAGAATGAAACTATATTTGAACAGTTCCAAACTGTACATACTGTATGAAGCTTATGCTTTGAAGGGTTTCTTATTTCTACATAGAATTTTATATTTCTCAGTGTCCTGTAAAGAAAGATTCAATTCCACCCTTTGCTTTAAAAAAAAATGTGAGTATTTCTCTGGGGTGCCAACATGCAGATCTGCTAAGTGTGGATAATAATCATCAAAACATAATCATTATGAGAGAACATAATAAAAAAAAACATAGTAAGAGAAGGCACACATGGCTCATCCTAACAAGATTACATTTATTATGTGGAAATCAGAGTTTTTTTGTGTTACGTGGAAGCTTCTGTTGGTATGTCAGTTACATCTACTGATAAATTTTGAACTATGATTTTTATGTAGTTATTTGATTATAATTAATAATCTTTATTAGTGCATGTTTATGGTACATAATGAATATATTACTGTGGCAGTTGACCCATGTGCGTGACATATCTTAATTCTTTTCATATTCTCATCCCCTACCCATACACACTATTTCTTAGTATCCTTCCAATTTGCCAAAGAGCTATCTCTTCATTTCCTTTTGTGTATATTTTTATTCTTTTAGCTGGGTCAGATAGAATTTCTATTTCAAGGTTTTTCCAGGAATCTCCATACTGCACTCCTTCATGGTTGTACTACTTTACATTCCCATCAATAATTTAGAAGGGTTCCTTTTCCTCTGCAGTCTGGCCAGGATTTGTTATTATTTGATTTCTTGATGATTGTCATTCTTTTGGGAATAACTTAGAATTTCCATGTTATTTTAATTTACATTTCTCTAATGACCAGCAACGTTGAATATTTTTCCTATGTATTTATTGACAACTTCCACTTTTTCTTCTGAGAAGTGTATTGATTTCATTTGCCCATTTTTTATTTGATGTTCTATTTTGGGGGATCTCATTAATTTGTATTCTTTATATATTATAGGCATTAGTCCTCTATCAGAGGAATAGCTGGCAAAAATTCTGTGTGCTCTCTCTTTATTCTGTTGGTTGTTTGCATTGGATAAGTTTTTAATTTAATATTATTCCATTTTTTGATTCTTGAAGCTATTTCATTTGCAACTTCTGAAAGTTCTGTCTTCAAGAGTTGTATGCATTTTATCTTTCAGCAGATTGTTTTTCTTTTTTAAAATTTATATCATTGATCTATTTTTATTTTAGTTTAATACATGGTGAAACATAAGGGTTTAGATCCAATCTTTTGCATGCATATATATAGGTAGTTTTCCTAGCACCATTTGTTAAACAGACTATCTTTCCTTCAGTATGTTTTTGACTCATTTGTCAAAGATCAGATAGATAAATTTGCCTGGGGTTATTTCTACATCTTCTATTCTGTCCTATTGATCTGCATGCCTGTTTTTGTACCAGTACCATACTGCCTTCATCACTGTTGCTTTGCAACATAATTTGAAGTCTAAGATGCTAATGCCCCCCACTTTTCTCTTCTTGCCCAGGATTGCTTTATTCTTCTAGGTCTCTGCTGGTTCTGTATGAATTTTAGGATTGTTTTCTCCAGTTCTGTGAAGGATGTTATTACTATTTTCATTGGAATTGCATCAAATCTGCATATAAGTTTGGGAATATGGTCATTTTGACAATATTGGTTCTTCCTATTTAGGAATGGGAATATCTTTTGTTTTCTGATGTCCTCTTTAATCTCTTTTTCAAAATACTGTAGTTTTTTTTTTTTACAGAGGTCTTTCACTTCTTTGGTTAGGTTAATACCTAAATATTTAATTTTTCTTCATGCTTTTATGAATGGTATTGTTTTCCTAGTTTTTTATTGTTGTGCAAGTACGCTATTGATTCTTGTATGCAAATATTGCTGAATTTAGTCATTAATTCTAGAAATTAATTTGGTGAAATTTTGGGAGTCTTTTATGTAAAAGATCATGGCATCTCCAAAGAGTGATAATTTGACTTCTTCCTTTCCTATATGTATCCCTTTTATTTCTTTCTCTTGCCTGATTATTCTGCCTAATAATTTGAATGCAATATTAAGCAGGAGTGATGATAATGGGCATCCTTGTCTTGTTTCTGATTTCAGAAAGAAAGTTTTCAGTTTTACCTCATTTAACATGATGTTGGCAGTCAGTTTGTCATAAATGGCTCTTGTCAGATTGAAATAAAGTACTATCATATTTTCTTCAGGGTTTTTAATCAATAGTAGATGTTGGAGGTTATCAAAATTTTTCCTGCAGCTATTGAAATAATCCTGCAAATTTTTCTTTGCTTCTGTTTATATGATGCATTACATTTATTTATTTGTGTATTTTGAACCATCCCTGCAACTCTGGAATGAAGCTTACTTGGTCATGATGGATGATTTCATGAATTGCTGCATTCTGTTTGCCAGTACCTTGTCGAACATTTTTGTATCTATGTTTGCTAAAAAGATTACCCTATAATCTTTTTTAGTTGTATCCTTGTCTGGTTATATAGAGTCTGGATAATGCTGGATTTCAGAAATAAGTCTAGGAGGAATGTTGACATTATGTCCTTTCTGAAGGTCTTGTAAAACTTAGCAGTGAATTCAGGTCCTGGGCTTTTCTTAATTGGTAGGGATTTTTTAATTACTGATATAATATCATTAACTGTTATTGTTCAGCATTTTTATGTCTTCTTGATTTAGTTTTGATAATTTGTATGTGTCTAGGAATTTATCCATTTCTTCAAGATTCTCCAATTTGTTAGAGTACTACTTTTCATAGTTATTGTTGATGATCTTTTAGATTTTGGCAGTGTACATTGTGATTTTGCCTTTTTCATTTCTTTTTTGTCTTTTTTTTTTTTTTTTTTTTTTTTTTTTTTTTTTTTTTTTTTTTTTCTTTTTGGTACCAGGGATCAAACTCCAGTCCTTATGCTTGCAAGGGAGGCGGCGGAACCACTGAGCTAAATCCCTGGCCACCTTTTTCATTTCTAATTGCATTGATATGGGTCTTTTAGTTTATTCTTTTGGTGAATTAGACCAAGGGTTTGTGTAATTCTTTTTATTCTTCCAAAGAATCAGCTTTTCAATTAATTGGTCCCTTGTATTAGTTTCAACTTTATTAATATCATATCTTATTTTTATGAAAAGAAAGACAATAGAAGGGTTCTATATTAGTTGCTGTTATTAAAAATTAGCCTAAAACAACATAAATTTATTATTTCTAGTTCTGGAGAATAGAAGTACAAAATGATTTCAGTGCACAAAAGTCAAAGTATTGATAGAGTTCTATTTCTTTCAGGATTATTTTAAAGGAGAATCTATATATTTTTTTCTTTTTTTAGCCACTGAAAACTGCCTGTATTCCTTCACTAAAAGCTGTTTCCCACCTTAAGAGCCATCCAGTCTTTTTCATGATTTGATCTCCATGATTCTAATTGTTCTTCCTCTCTTCCCATTTTCCATGCTTGCAATTACAATGGGTACATCGCATAACCTAGCATAAGCTTTATTTTAAGATCAGCTGCTTAGAAACTTTAATTCTCTTTTAAAATTTAATTCACCCTTTCCCTGTTATATAATACAATGTATTCATAGATCCTGGGATTTGACATAGGCATTTGGGGGTTGGGATTATTATTCTACATATCACAGGCACAACCAGAGATACAAGTAAGATAAGAGAAGGAGTCAGCAAACTTGAGGATAGGTCAATTGAGATTCTGTATTTAAGAACAGAAAGAAAAAGAAAGAAGTGAAATGGGCAGAGCAGCAGGAATCTGGGGACATGAGGAAGGACAAAAATGAATACATAATGAGTGGTTCAAAGGAAGAGAACTAGGGAGGGAAAATAATAATTTTTTTTAAAAATAAAGGCCCAAAAATTCCCAAATTTAAAAAAAAATTGCCTACCTTTTTCTCTTTGGGGATGTTAAAAAATTATATGTCCATCAAGTGATGAATGGATAAAAAAATGTAGTACTTACACACAATGGTGTATACTCTGCACTAAAGAAAGATAAGCTTGAGTCATTGGTAGGAAAATGGATGCACCTTGAGAACATAATGCTATGTGAAATAAATCAGACACAGGAGCATAAATAATGCATGATTTCTCTTATACGAGAAACTAAAATTATGAATAAACAGCAAAATAAAAGATAGATCACAGGAAGCAAGGAGATAGATCTTTCTCAAGTGGGAAAGGAGTCAAAAGATGCAGGAGAAAAGGAAAAGAGGGAAAATGAATGAAAAAAACATATGACATGTATGTGCACCAACTCCACAAAAAAGTGTAAACATTGTGTACTGCAAACACTTATTAATAAAATAAAGTATAAGGTAGGCCCAATTACACACATAAATTTCAGAATGGAATACCTTAACACAACTTATTATACATTTATAAGGAGTAAAATATTACTTGATAGATGACTGTCCTAAAACAAATATGACTCAATTAGTGAAAAGTCTCAAAGCCTTATAAACATTTTTTTTTAAAGTAGATTTTACTGCCGGGGATTTAGCTCAGTGGTTCTGCCACCTGCCTTGTAAGTGCAAGGACCTGAGTTCAATTCCGGTATCAAAAAAAAAAGAGTAGATTTTACTACTTATTTAAAAAGATCTTACTGGCTCATCTTTTTCTGGGTGACATAAACAATCACAGAGCTGCTGATCATGAAAAGCTTCACAGACTTTCATTGCTGTTTTCTTTATTGCTATTCATTGTGCCCTATTGCTAATCATTGATAAGGACATCTTCAACTTGGGGGTTCATTTCTTTAGAAATGTGCCCCACTTAAATTTTCTTTTGAGAACCGGGATGAACTCAAGTTTTACTGACTAAACTTGTCAAATTCACTGTAGCTTTTGCTTTAATTTTCTTAGAAACTCAAATTATTAAAAATAGGCAAAGGGGATGAAAGGAGGACAGGGGTATTGGGAAAAAATGAGAATCAAGATCTGTCGTGTAAAGGTACAAGATCCCAAGGATGAATGTAACTCTACTGTATACTTAAAAAGTACCAATAAACTCAATGAAAAAAATTGTTACAAATCAACCAGTGAAAACACCTTTCCTTGTGCTTTCTCAACATTACCTATGAATTTAAGAAATGATCTTTGCTCTCTAGCAACAAGGTATAAAATTAGCCCCAGTCTAAGAATGCCTAGGATTTTTTTGTTTTTTGGGTCGTTGTTCTCGTTTTGTTTTGTTTTTCTTTGTTTTGCTTTGTTGTTTGAGTACAGAATCTTACTAGAGACTAAAATTTAGGAACAAGATTTAAATACTGTCCCACATGAGTACTGCTGTCATTGATTTATGAAAGATGTATTCTGTGCAGCCCTGCTGATTGAGACATTTTGAAGACAGATTTCAGTGTATACATTTAACTGAGTCTCCATTTCAGTGTCTGTGCTAGTAACTTTTCTCTCATTGCTAAACAAAAATGCTCAACACCCAAAGTTAAAGAGGGAAAGGTTTATTTGGCTTACAGTTTGTAGAGGTTTCAGACCATAATCAGCTGGCTCCAAGGCAAGGTGGCACATTGCAGAAGGACAACAGTGCATGGCAGTGGAAGACAGTAAAAGAGACAAGAGACCATGACGGCATCTTCCTGCCCTTTTATCTTATTTGGATGACTTGGGGGAGTAGCACTTATGCCCTTAATCCTAGTGCCGTGGGGTTCTAGATTCAGTCACCTCCAAAGTAACCCCACCTCATTTGCATGAGGTTTTTGAGGGACATCTGTACACAAAGCCATAACTGTGTTATTTTAATTTAATTGCAATGATTTAAGAATTTTAAGCCTACAAATAAATAATTACAATTAATAATTTGTATTAGCTAATTTTTCGGTACAAAGTCAATATTAAAATGTTGATTGAATTTCTATACACAAAGTACAAGTAGCTGGTAATACATTAAACCAGCTGATCGTCTGGTAAAAATATATTATCAGAAATGAGCAAATACCCAATCATTAATATAACAAAAATTGTGCACAATTTCTATGGTAGAAGTTACAAAACATTGCAAAGAAAAACTAAATGATACTTGGACATATAAAAGAAATATTACAATCATTAATTCAAGGAAATTAATTTTCTCCAAGTTGATTTATAGATTTAATGCAGTCCAAATGAAAACTATAACTTTTTGGTGAAACAAGACAGGATAATCCTAACACATATATGAAGATACCAATGTCTATGTATATATTAGTGCAAGCATAGAAAAAAAAGTAAAACAACAAAAACATAGAAGAAAGTGGTCCATAAATACCTAAACACTTGATTGATGACCAAAATGGGATGTGTCCACCAAAGTTCATATGTTGGAAGCTTAATCCCCAGTTCAGCACTGTTGAAAATTGGGATCTTGAAGAGGTAACTAGATCATAGGGAAGGATTAATATCACTATTGTAGGAGTAGTTACCATGGGAATGGGTTTCTGATAACAGGATGAGTTTGGACCTCTTCCTTTTTCTCTTCAGAGTGCTCTCTTACCATATGATGCTTTCTACGGTGTTATGATGCAGTAAGATAGGTTCCCTTCATCTTAGATTTCCCAGTCTCCAGAACCATGAGCCAAATAAATTTCCAATGTTTATAAATTATTCAGTCTTGAGTATTCTATGTAACAACACCGAGAAGATGTTTCTTTTAAGTCTGTGTGTTGTCGTTTCATTTTCTAAATGTATCTTTTGGAGAACAGATATTCTTAATTTTGATAAAGTTTAATTATAAATTTATGTAGTTATAAAACAACATATTTGATATCTAAGAAATTTCTGTTGATTTCAAGTTTACTAAGAAATTTTTCCATGTTCTAGAAATTTTATAATTTTAAGTGAAATTTTAGTGTATAATCCATTTTGAGTTAATTTTTGTATACAATATTACCAATCCCAATTTAATTTTTGCACGTGGATAGCCGATTATTTGAGCATACTTTGTTAAGAAGACAGTTTTTGCCAGTTGATTAACTTTATAAAAGAGTAAATTGTCTATATTTATGTGAGTCTAAATCTGAACTTTCTGTTTTTGTTCTTATCACCATTTTGTCAATTACAACTCCAATAGCTTTTTGAGAAATCATAAAAGCAGATAAATACATAGTCCTTCAAACTCATTTTTCTTTTTAAAATTTGATTGCTCTTCCAGAACCAGCATATCAACGTTTAAAAGAAAGCCTGTTTGGATTTTGTTTGGAATTGCACTGGGTCCACGGTGAATCCGAAGAAAACTAACATCTTAATAATGTTTTATTTTTCTGACTGATGAGCATGATATACTCTCCATTAAAATGGATCTTCTTTAACTGTTTTTATAGTGTTTACACTGTTCAGTATACAGATATTTCACATCTTTTTGTCAGATTAACCCGAAGAATTATACACATTTTTTGCTACTGGAAATTATCTGTTTAAAAATTCAAAGTCCATTGCCAATCTATTGCTATAATATTTTGTTCTGCAAACTCCAAGTACTATGATCTTCCTAGATTCATCTTCATCTCTTCAACTCACAGAGCCTCCCAGGCTTTATTGTATGTAGTTCCTGTTCTCTGTTCCATAACCTGAAAATTTTCAGGGCAGCAAGCTAAGGCAATCATGTGCCTTACCTCCTTGTTATTTTTGTCTATTGTGTGTTTTTATTTTCAGACAAAGGGTTAAGTCTGCTCTCTGCTTTTCCATCTACTTGGACGCAAAATTCTCTGCATACATTTCTTGATACAAAAAGAGTGAGATTCTTGAGAGCCTGATACATGAGCTTGAGATTATCAAGCCTCAAATTGCTCAGAAACCTACAGGTTGGCTGCCAATAGTCCTTAGTCCTCCTTACTAGAGGAGAATAAACTCCTCCTCGTGCTGGAACTTTGCAAAGGTATCACCCAAGGAAGGTGTCTCACAAAATAGGATTTGCACTCAGTAGCACTTACTCCATCCAGCTCTTTCACCAGTATCTGGGGGTCACCATATCCCAAAAGGATTATTGAAATCCCACCTCAAGTAGAATATAATTCATACACTAAAGAAATTGCAACACTAAATAATATTGATCAGTAGAAACTGGGAGAAATCCATGAGAGAGGATTTCAGAGTGTGGGACTGGGGAAAGGGGTGCTGGAATAGTTACACCTTATGATTCTGTGGCATTCTAGTAAACGAATCTGAAAGTGATCCTTAAACACTAATTGAATGAGATTTGGGTATATATGACCACCAAAAAGAAAGTACAGATGCTAATATTGCCCTGACATAGTGGTACTAAAGAAAGTACTGAAAGATACAAAGAATTGAAAATTTCAGAACAAATTCATCATACGAGGTCTGAAAATCCACCAACTTACAACATACTTCAGGGCACTCAGATAATACTTCCTTCTGCCGGCAATGAGAAATGCACTAACACAAAAGTGATCTATTCTTTTTAGGTAAAAGCCAACAAAGAGTAGATTTGACCCTTGGGACGATAGACTTCTATAATGTAACTACCAGGTGATAGTGTTGGCTATCAGAGATAAGCTGGATATCATTACTGTAATTGGTAGCAAGAAAAGAAGTGCCAATAAGGGTACCGATCTGTGCCAATTACTAATAGGGTATGATGTTCTCCCAACAAGATATACAGATTACCAACCAGAATGTTAACATTGTAAAATAAAAATAAATGACAGAAGGTTTTTTAAAATGTATGGTATTAGAAGTAGTTTCTTACCAGTTTACAGATTTGTCAGCTCATAGAATTCTTCATTCAAGAAGATGCTAAATCCCCATTAGTTTGATCTCTGAAACATCATCACAAAAATATTCAGTAAGCAAGCCTCCAGAATTCTCTAAATGCACTGCAAACATTTGCTAAGGTACCTGTACTCTGAAGAAAGGGAATACCCAGATCTTTAATGGAAAGTTAGATAGTATTGACTAACACCTACACCAGGACACCTTATGTTCCAACATGTCTTTCAGTTAAAGTGAATGCACATGATAGTCTTAAAAAAGATAATTCAGAAGCAAATCCCTTATTGTTTTCTAATTCAAAGTACAAGTAGATGCTTGGTTGAATATGTTTATTTTTGTTTTGTTTTGTTTTTGGAGACTCACTATGTAGCTTGGGCTGGCCTTGAACTCTTGGCAGTTCTCCTGACTCTGGCTCCTGAGTTCAGACAGTATAGGCATGGGTCAGCACATCTGGCTGGATTGCACATATTTAGCAAATACCAAAACTCTCTCATTATCTTTCTGATTTATGAAGTAAGTCATTAATAATGAGAGAAAAAAATACTAAGAAATTTCTCATTCCCAAATGTCCCAACCAAGATGGTAGACCAGAGGAACAATGCACTCTAGAACAAAAAAAAAAAAAAAAAAAAGAAGAGATTCCTACCGACATCAAAGAAACTCAAAGACTCAAGGCTGGTTGTTCCAGTCCATTTTCTTTTAATTATTACAAGTAACAATAAAACTGGCTGGTCCTAGCAAATAGATTAATCATAGTGAGTGAACATGGACAACTATAAATCTAAAACCAGCCATAATTTCAGCTGTCATGCCAGATCTGTTTTTTTGGAGATCTACCTTACCATTGATATTTATAGACAGAGGAGTTAATGCCCTGGGACATGTAAGTATATTTCCTTTAAGGTAAAGGACAAGTTATCTAATCTTTTACCACCAAGGAAGAGAAAGAATGGAATAAAGTTGGTAAGGTAGGCTGGGGCTAAATCATGTAAAACATAAACCATGGCTGGGTGTTTAGAATTTAAGTACAATAGGAAAATGAACAAAGTTTCAAACAAGAAAGAAATGAGATTTTATTTATCTTTCAAGTTTACTTTTGGTATGAAATGGAAATGGATTATGGGGAGACCCATTAGGAGGTTGTTACTGTTCTGTCCTTGAAATGATGGTGCCTTAAACTAAGATAGCAGAAGGAGAAATATGTGCAATGAATTTAGCATACATGTGAGACAGAACTTGTAGGGCTTACTGAGATGTAGTTTTGGAGGGAGAAATCAGATATTAATGTAACCTTGTAATTACTTTATTTGTCTATCTATTAAAAATAGCGATGCCTAAATCATAAACTTGTTGTAAAAATTAAAAGAGTTTACACATCTAAAACACAACAGAAGAGCTCAGTATATACACCTTGTTATGGTTTGTGTCTAGATGTCTCCCCAAAGTGTCATACAGTCCTAGTCGGGGCTTTTTCAGAGGTGGCTGAATCTAGACTGTGTGACTGATTCTTGGTGCAGAGCTAGACCCAAGGACCCTAGGATTAAGGGTGTGAGTGCTACCTGCCCTAAGTGGCCGGAATAAAATAAAAGGGGCAAGAAGAAGCTGTTAAGGTCCCTTGTGGCTGCCATCAACTGTTTCACCTCGGTGATTCCCCCTCTGCCATGGCACCTTGCCTTGGAGCCAGATGATTGTGGACTGAAGGCTAGACTGTGAGCTAAATAAACCTTTACCCGTTTAACTTTGGGTGTTGGGTATTTTGTCTGATGCCTCAGGCCCAGCATGAGGATGGCCCTTCATCACTTCCCTGCTCCTTTTCTCCTCCCTGCTTCTTTTCTCCTCCCTACTCCCTTTCTCCTCCATAGATTAGAGAGTCAAACAGATATTGTAGACCCTGGATGGCACAGCCCTAAGCAACAGTTATATTGTATCCTTCCCTGTTCTTTCCTGCACAGGTCCTAATCAGGAAAAAAATCACACTAAGTTCTGCCTAGGCCAAGAAGGCCATGTAGCACTATTTGTCCCTCCTTCCCTTCCTGTGTCCCTTCCATGATAAAGAAAGACTGTGGTGCTACAGGTGGACATCAGCTCCTGACAAGCTGTGGTTACACCTGGTCCCAGCTAAGGGTAATCTTGGTCTTTGTCATCTTTCTTCATCTCCCACTGCTCTCCCTAGCTTTGGACCCTGTGCTGCGTAGGTCACAGTAGTTTCAGCAATAAGAAAAATATCTAAGAAACACCCCAAAAGAATATTACTAAATATTTGCAATTTTTGTTAGTGAGGTGATGATGACAATCAACAGTGATTATAACTCCTTTCTTCAGATATTTTTATTTTTAAATTTTGTCCCCAATAATAGGTGTTTATAGCACTGCTTTTAGTAGCATATCTATTTTATTTCCTTTTTCTTTTCTCCTTTTACTATATAAATTTCATCTTTTGTTTGTTGTTAGTCTTTTGCCTTTAGATATCTTAGTATTATTGTCCATGGCTTTAACATGTTAGCTACCTGACTTTTTCTAAAGTTAAACAAGTATCATCTGACTGCGAAAAACTCTTCTCATTTATAAGATATTATTTTGGCCTCTGAATTCTTAAATAACAATTATCCTCTGGGTTCAAGATCACCTGGTCTGGTTCAAAGTCAAACATCTTATTCCAGAGCTGAGTATAAGAATGTGAAAGACTTACAGTAAACTACATCTTCCTTCTAACATTTTGTTCATAGCTAACTGCCCCCAAAGAAATGATGAATTTATATCTTAATATCCTTAACACCTGGATGAGGAGCAAGTAAAGTTCTTGAAGGAATAACTTACTTGTAACTCAGCACGATTGTCAAACCCATTTGGTTCTACGAAATGGTATTTTACAACTTATTCTCTGTGCCTGACATTGAAGATAATAGAAAGACTGTGTGGACCATGCCTTGCAGAGACCAGGGTATCAAGCTGTTCTTCTGCAGAAAAACTGAGCCAGAATCTAGATGAGCTCCACATGGCACAATGTGTTCCCAGTACAGCTTTGACCCATGGTCAAAATTTTACCTTCTCTGGTGCTGCCAGGAAATTTGTTTATTTCCCATTGATTAGGTTGTAACTAATTTTCTTAATGAGGAAACGCATAATAACAAAGTATCACTTTAATAATGATAATACATTATTAGATTATATCTACTTATCTTAAAACACTCAATACTATTATCATTTCCTCCTGTCTTGCTCTTCTAAAAAAGCACCTTCAATCCTCAACCATTAGACAAAGCTCTTTCAGGAGCTCGGCGCATTAATGGAACCTGGTTCTAAGAATGCAAGGAAGATAATGACACTGGAGACTCAAGCAAAAATTCCTTCAGACTGAAAGGGAAAAAGGACGTGCATACTAAGACTAAGGGTAATTTCCAGAAGGGGCCTTTTTAGATATAAGAGAAGGTATGCACTTCTTAAGAGCACTGGGGATCTTGAACATTCTTGGAGGCCAAAAAAAACTTGCCAATTAGCAACTGTGGGCAAGGTCCCAGCTAATTTCAGGTTGCCACAACAAACAAAGAAAAGAAACTATTTGTCATTGAGGTACTCTCCCACAGTATATCCCACAGCTGGCTGCAGCTGTAGTTTTATCCCAACTCTCCCGCACAGATGAAACTCTAATCTGGAAAAATAAAACTACAGAAATTGAAACATTTTGCCCATCTTTATGTGTATCTTCAATGTTAGAATGTTTAAAGAGATATTTATGGGAGTTTTTAAACAAATTCTCCTAAAATTTGAATGTAGGACAAACACAAAGTTCCCATATTAGGATGAGAAAGAAAAAGAAAAATTCCCAAAGTATGAAAATATTAAGTGGCTTTTAAAGGGAAGTTTCATTAAAAAAATAATTTCCAACATATCATCATAGCATTTCTGACCACAAAGATATTGGCAAAAATTTAGGACAATTCAAGGCATACGCACATCTAACAAGATGAAATGAGACAGGAATAGATCTAAAATCGTATCTTTGACTGCAAGGAACGTATTTCACAAATGCGACATTGTTCAAATGTATCTGGAGGCATCAGAGGCATCGGAGGTAAAAGAGAAATTTCCTGTGAACTTTAGCTGAAAGTGAATTCAAAATGTATAAACCACTTGATTAGAATATTCTTTCTTTAGTTAGTTTTGGTATCAGGGATCAAACTCAGGACCTTGTGCTTGCCAGGCAGGTGTGATGCCACTGAGCTAAATCTCTGGCCCAATTACATTATTCTTTTTTTTTCCTCATTAAGTTCATTGGTAGTTTTTAGATAGTACAGTTATATTCATAATTGGGATCTTATAATTTACATGATGGATCTTGGTTCTTATTTGTTCCCCATACTCCTGCCCATCATTCAACCCCTCCACCCTTTCCTATTTACAAAGACATTGTTTCCATTTTTTCATTTTCTCATATTTTTTCTTTTCCCTTCTTTCCTTTCCCCTACCCTTCCCATTTCCCCTAGTCCTTTAGATCTTGGCTTCCTGTTTCACATTATCAGTTATATAATTTGAACCTTATTTACACTTTTAGTTTTTCACACCAGAGAAACTATCTGGTACTTACATGTATGTATGTCCTATTTATTTCACCTAAGAGTATGGCCTCAGTATGCATCCATTTAGATATAAATGTCTCTAGTTTGTCATCTGTTTTAAATACTTTTATTAGAGTAGGGCTAATTTCTTTTCTCTTTTCTTTCTTTTTTTTTTTTTTTTTTTTTTTTTTTTTTTTTTTTTTTTTTTGGTACTGGAGACTGAACTTGGGATCTTATGCTTATGAAGCAGGTGGTGGAACCACTGAGCTAAATCCCCCGCCTGTCTATTTTCTCATCTTTATGGCTGAGTAGCACTCAATTTTATAGAAAATCACATCTTTATCCAATCTCCAATTGATGGGCATTTGGGTTGTTTCCAAGTTTTACCTATTACAAACTATGCCGCTATAAACGGGGGTGAGCATATATCACTGTGGTATAATTCTTTTAATTCTTTTGGAAAGATAACCAACAGAGGGATACCTTGGTCAAATGGAACCTCTAATCCTAGTTGTTTGAGGTATCTCCATATTGATATCCACAGTGGTTGCCCCAGTCTGCACAATGGAGAAGTGTTCCTTTCTCCCCACACACCCGCCAGCATTTGTTATTGGTTGATATCTTCATAGCAGCCATTCGTTCAGGGATGAGGTGCAATCTCAGTGTTTTCATCTCTCCAATGACCAGTGATGTTGAACATTTTTTTCATATATTCATTTGCTGCTTTTACTTGTTTGCCTGAGAAATGTCTGTTCATTTCAGATACCCATTTTTGAATTGGATCTTTGTATTTTGGAGGTCTGATTTTTTTGATTTCTTGATATATTTTAGATAACAGTCCTTTGTCAGAGGAGTAGATGGTAAAAATTTTTCTCCCACACTGTAAGTTGTCTCTTAGCTCTGTTGGTGGTTTCTCTTGTGCTGCAAAAACTTTTTTAATACAATGAGATCCCAGTTCTTGGTTCTTTGTGCAAGTTGTGGTGCTGCTGAGAATTTGTTCATAAAGTCTTCTCCTATGCCAATGTCTTTGAGAGTTCTACCTAATATACTTTCCAGTAAGTTTAATGTTTCTGTTTTGATATTTAGATCTTTTAATCCACTTGGATTTTAGTTTAGTGCATAGTGAAATATAGGGATCTAGTTTTAATCTTTGGCAAGTTGAAAGCCAGTTTTTCCAACACCATTATTAAAGAGGATACCTTTCCTCCAGTGAGGACGGTTGACTTCTTTGCCAAAGTTGAGGTAGCTGAGTATGTCTGGTTTTGTTTGTGCATCTTCTAATCTATTTCATTGATCCTCAGATCTGTTTCTTTGCCAGTACCATGCTGCTTTTATCACAGTGGCTTTGTAGTACAGTTTTAAGCTGGGGATTGGGATATTCCCCGTCATGTCTCTGTTGCCTAGAATGATTTTTGCTATTATCTGTCTCTTCTGGTTCCAAATGAATTTTTTGGATTATCTTCTCTAGTTCTGTGAAATATACTGTTGGGATTTCAATTGGGATTGCATTGAATCTGTATAGCAGTTTTGGAAGTATGGCCATTTTCACTATGTTGGTTCTTCCTACCCAGGAGCATGGGATGACTTTCCATCTTCTTATATCCTCTTCTATCTCTTTTTTTCAGAGGGCTGTAATTTTCAGTTTAGAGGTCTTTTATTGGACTGATTCCTAGATATTTCATTGTTTTATGTTATTATGAAAGGAGTTATCCTTTATTGGAGTGATTCCTAGATATTTCATTGTTTTATGTTATTGTGAAAGGAGTTATCTCTCAGTGAGTCTGTTATTTGTTTACAAGAAGGGTATTGATTACTGAGTGTTGACTTTGTATCCAACTACTCTGCTGTAGCTGTCAATTAAGTATAGAAGGATTTTGGCAGAGTTTTTTGGGGCCTTCTATGTAAAGTATCATATCATCAGCAAATAGTTACAGTTTAACTTCTTCCTTCCCTATCTTTTTTCCTTTGTTTCTTTCTCTTGTCTAATTACTAGGGCTAGTGTTTCTAGAACTATATTGGTCAGGAGTGGTGATAGTGGACATTATTGTTTATTATTTTACCATAAAGGTTTTTAGTTTTTGACCATTTATTATGATATTGGATGTTGGTTTTTCATAGATAACCTTTATCAAGTTGAGATAAAGACCATCTATTCCAATTTTCTGTAAGGTTTTTATCATAAATGGGTGTTAGATTTTGTTGAAGGCTTTTTCTGCATCTATTGAGATGATCATATGGTTTTTGTCCTTGGCTCTATTAATATAGTATATTATATTTATTGATTTACTTATGTTGAACCATCCTTGCATCCCTGGGATAAATCCAGTTTGGTCAGGGTGTGTGATCTTCTTGATAATCTTCTGTATTCTGTTTACCAGTACCTTATTAAGGATTTTTGTATCTATGTTCATTAGGCAGATTGGCCTATAGGTCTCTTTTTTGGTTGTGTCTTTCTTTGGTTTAGGAATCAAAGTAACAGTTGCTTTCAGGAATGAATTTGGAAGTATTGCTTTCCTTTCCATTTTATCGAAAAGTTTAAAGAGTAGTGACACTAGTTCTTCTCTAAGTGTGTTTCAATTTCATTGGAAAAATAAAAATGTAGTGGCAATAGTTCTTCTCTAAATGTGCTATAGAATTCAGCTGTGAAGCCATCAGGACCTGGGTTTTTCTTTGTTGGTAAAGAACTACTTTTTCAATTTCACTGATTATAATGGGGTGTTTAGAATTTTTTTCTCTTCTTCATTCATCTTTGGTAATTATAAGTGTCTAGAAATCTGTTTATTTATTCTGTGTTTTCCATTTTATTAGTGTATAGGTTCTTTAAATAGGTATTGATGATCCTCTGGATTTCTGCTCTATCTGTTGTGACTTCATCTTTTTCATTCCTAATAGTATGTATATGGGCCTTTTCTTTACATTTTTTTTGTAAGGTTGGCTAAGGGTTTATCCATTTTATTTATTCTTTTGAAAAACCAGCTCTTCCATTTGTTGATTTTTTTTGTCATTCTCTTTGTTTCCATTGCATTGATTTCTGCTCTGATTTTATAATTTTCTTCCTTGTAAAAGCTTTGGGTTTCTCATGCTCTTCTTTTTGTACAAGATTAAGATTCAGCATTAGGTTGTTTATTTGAGCTCACTCTATTTTGCTAGTGTGGACATCCATGGCTATGAATTTTCCATGTAGAACTGCTTTCATTGTGTCCTATAGATTCCTGTATGTTGTTTTGGCATTGTCATTTATTTGTAAAATCTTCCTGATTTCTTCTTTAATTTCCTCTGTGACACACTGGTTGTTCAGGAGAGTTTTATTCAATTTCCATGTACTTGTGAATTTCTATTAGTTTCTTGTGCTATTTTTCTCCAGTTTAACTCCACTGTTGTCTGATAATATACATAGGGTAACTTCATATCCTTTGCATTTACTTAAATATGTTCTATAATCTAGTACATGGTCTATTTTGAAGAATAACCCATGTACACCGGAAAAGAATGTATATTCTGATTTTGTGGAGTGGAAAACTTTGTAGAAGTCTATTAAATCCATTTGTTCAAGAGCTTGGTTCAGTTCTAGTATTTTGCTGTTGATTTTTTGTCTAGATGATCTAGTTGTGAACATGGAGTATTGAGGTCGCCCACCTACAATTGTTTTAGTACTTATATGGTTTTTCAAGAATCTTAATATCTGTTTTGTATAGTTGGGGTAATTAGCATTTGGTGCATTTATATTTAAGTTTGTCATCTCTTCCCCTTGGATTGTTCCTTTTACAGCATGTAGTGGCCTTCTTTGTCACTCTAAATCAGTTTTGGTTTGAAATTTGCTTTGTGGTGAATAAAATAGCTACTCCTGCTTTTTTCCTGGGCTCCTGTCATATGGAGAACTGTTTTCCACTCTTTTACTTTCAGTCTAGAGTTTCTTTTTGAACTAAGTGTGTTTCTTATGTACAGCATATTGTTCAATTTTGCTTCTTAATCCAATCTTCCAGTCTAGGTCTTTTGATTGGTGAATTGAGGCCATTAACATTGATAATTGGGAGCCGGTTGTGGTGGCACACTCCTGTAATCCCAGCACTCAGGAGGCTGAGGCAGGAGTATCACCATGAGTTCGAGACCAGCCTGGGCTACATAGTGAGTTCCAGGTCAGTCTCAACTACATAGTGAGACCCTATCTCAAAAAAAAAAAAAAAAATGATGGTTGTAACTAATATGTACTAACGTCTCATTGTCATAATGTCCTTTTGTTGGCTCTTTTGAATCCCCCCCTTTTTAATTTCTTGCCTTGCCTGATGGATTTGCTCTTTTGGGCTTCATGAAGTTGTGACCTTCATTGTCTTTTTTCTAGGATATTATTTAGAATTGTTTGGAGTGCTGCTTTGGTATTCATGAAGTTTCTCAGGTGTTATTTGTCACGGAAGTATCCTAATTCCCAACCAGTTTTCAAAGAAAGTTTTGCAGACTACATCAGTCTTGGTTGAAGATTGTTTTCTTTTAGGGCTTGAAATATCTCATTCCAGACTCTCCTTGACTTGAGGGTTTGTGTTTAAAAGGCTGTTGTGATTTTGATGGGCTTTCCTCAGTATGTGATTTGTTTCTTTCCTCTAACTGCTTGTATACTTTGTTCTTCTGCTGGGTTTCCTGGATCTTGATTATTATATGTCTAGGTGTAGATTTTTTGTTGATCATGGTTAATTGCAGTCCTATATGCCACACCTATTGTACATCAAACTCTGTTTGGGAGGTTTTCTGTCATTAATCCCGTGAATTTTTTCTGTTATTGGTAGTTTCTCCTGCTTTTTCATGGACTCCTATCAGTCTTATATTGTGCTTCTTTGCACCATCTAGGAGCTGCTGGATTTGTTTCTCATGGTCCTTTACTATTTTTAAGAGATCTCTCTTTTCATGGTCACTGACCACCATTCTGTCTTCTATATCTGATAATCTGTCTTCAGATTGGCTCAGCCTCTTCTGTATACTTTCAGTAGAGTTTTTGTGTCCTGGATATCTGTTTGAATCTGTTTCATGGATTCCATTTCTTTCCTATGTTGGGATTTCATGGCTTCCATTTCTCTCCTATGCTGGGCATTCATGTCTTCTATCAGAGTCCTGAATTTAACTACATTTTTATCTCTTTCTGTTCTAGAGTTTCTACTTATGTCTTTCATTTTGCTCACCATCTCTGTAGTTATCTGAGAAATTATTTCTGTTTTGAATTTTTCTAGAGCCTCATTCATCTGATTTGTTACTTCCTGTGCTATTAGCTCAGGGCATCCAGATCGTTGACACTCAGACTTTTCCACATCATTTTCCTCAGAATTTGCCTTTGAAGAGCTGGAAGTCTATATTTGTGCCTTGCTTAAATGTCTTCTCACTTCTATTTTATTTATTTATTTTTGGAACTGGGCATCGAAATCAGGACCTTGTGCTTGTAAGGCAAGCACAGTGCCACTGACCTCAATCTCCTGCCCTAACTTGTACTTTTCTTGTTGATATTGTCCTTGGTTTAATTCCTGGGTTAATACATCAATCTTCCAGATATAGCTGGTCTTTAGATTATGAGTCTCTAATGACTCTGAGGCAATCTCACTTTCATAGTACCAGGAAGGACAACTAATTAGATCAATCACAGTACCTTAGCCCACTCAACAGCACAATAGTATCAAGCACAACTTAGAAATGTCTATTTGTGGTAACTGTTAATCTATCACCTTTAATCATGTGAATTAAAAAAAAAAATCGAGGACCAGCCCCAAATGTGTTTATACTGAATAAGCTCTTCAATATAGCAACTTTACCCTTCAGGATGGGGATTTAAAAGGTGTTAGGGAGAAAAGGGTACATAGGTAGAAAGATAGGGGAAGGTTAGAAGTGAGGCCAGAGGACACAGAAAGATAACTCAAACTCTTTGAAACTGTTGCAGACAAGAGGAAAAGCCAAAATAAAAGAACAAAGACAAGAATAAAACAATCTGACAGAAATAGGGAAGCTAGAAACTGTATTCACTTTCCTTTGAAATTAATGACAATTGAGAGAAGGAGAAAGAAATTAAAAATCTGCATTAGGGCAGTAACAGAAACAAAAACAAGATGAAATACAATGTGGGAGAGCAGAACAGTGAGTGAAAGAGAAATAAAAAAGAAAAGAAAAAATAGAAAGAAATAAGGAAGTCCTGCACATTTCTGCCCACATTGTCTATTGTGTCAGCAGAGATATACCCTGAAAGAAGCTCTTCAATATTTTTCTTTATTTTTCTCTTATTTTCTTTTTTTTCTATTCTGCAAATTCTTCCTTTTTTCTTTCTTCTTTATTCTGCTCAGTCTCTTGCTCCCCTGCATTTTTCTTTATCTCCATTTTTGTTCCTGTTCCTGCCCTAATTTGGATTTCTTCTTTGTTTTTCTTTTCTTCTCTTTCTCCTTCTCTCAATTGTCATTAATTTCAAAGGAAAGTGAATACAGTTTCTAGCTTCCCTATTTCTGTCAGATTGTTTTATTCTTGTCTTTGTTCTTTTATTCTGGCTTTTCCTCTTGTCTGCAACAGTTTCAAAGAGTTTGAGTTATCTTTCTGTGTCCTCTGGCCTCACTTCTAACCTGCCCATATCCTTCTACCTATACACCCTTTTCTCCCAACAACTTCTAAATCCCTATCCTGAAGGGTAAAGTTGCTATATTGAAGAGTTTATTCACTATAAACACATTTTGGGCTGGTCCTCAATTTTTATTTACTTCACATGATTAAAGGTGATAGGTCAATAACTACCACAAATGGGCATTTTCTTATCTGTGCTTGATGCTTTTGGGCTGTTGATTGTATCAATTGGATTAAAGAGTTGTGATTGATTTAATGAGTTGTCCTTTCTGATATTATGAAAATGAGAGTGTCTCTGATTCATTAGAGGCTCCAAACCCAAAAAGCGACTATATCAGAAAGATCAAAGTACTAACCCAGGAATTAAACCAAGGACAGCCCAACAACAAAAACAAAAATGAGAAAACACTTAAGCAAGGCACAAATACAGACTTCTAGTTCACCAGAAGCAAATTCTATGGGAAACAAGGTGGAAAAGTCTGACAACCAACCATCAGGACACCCTGAACTCATAGCACAGGAAGTAACAAAACGGATCAATCAGGCTCTAGAAAAATTCAAAACAGAAATTATTTCTCTGTAATTATTTATTACAGAGATGGTGAGCACAATGAAAGACATGATTAGAGACTCTAGAACAGAAACAGAAAAAAATAGATGAGCTAAGGAGCATGATAAAAACCATGAATGCCCAACATAGGAGAAATGAAAGCCCAACATGGGAAAAAAAATGGAATCCCATGAAACAGAGTCAAACAGATGTCCAGATGAAAAACTCTATTGAAAGTATTCACAGCAGAATGAATTAATGTGAAGATAGAATTTCAGATATAGAAGATAGGATTATAGTCAGTGACCATGAAAAGAGAGATATCTTAAAAACAGTAAGGGATCATGAAAAACCAATCCAACACCTCCTAGATGATTCAAAGAAGAATAATATAAGACTGATATGAATACATGAAGTAGCAAGAGAAACCACAAAAGATTTAAAAAACTGTTCATAGAATTAATGACAGAAAACTTCCCAAACAGAGCAATAGAATTTGACATACAGATGAGTGAGGCATAAAGGACTCAAATTAACCATGATAAAAAAAAAAGAATCTGCACTGAAGCATATAATAGTCAAGATCCCAGAAACCAAAAGAAGAACAAAATACTGTAAGCCATTAGAGAAAATAAACAAATCACATGCAAAGGAAAGCCCATCAGAAGCACAACAGATATTTCAACACAAACACCCAAGTCAAGGAGATCCTGGAGTGAGATATTTCAAGCCCTAAAAGAAAACAACCTCCAACCAAGACTGATGTATACTACAAAACTCTCTTTTAAAATAGATGGGAAAATAAAATACTTCCATGACAAACAATTCCTCAGAAACTTCATGAATACCAAAGCAGCACTCCAAACAAGTCTAAACAATGTCCTAGAAAAAGAAAATGATGGTCACAACAACATGAGGTCCAAAAGAGCAAATCAGTTAGGCAAGGCAAGAAACTAAAGAAAGAGGGGGAAAATTAAAAAGAGCCATCAACAGGACAATACCGTGACAATGATAAGTCAATACATATCAGTTATAACCATCAATGTCAATTGTCTCAATCAAAAGAAATAGACTGGCAAAATGGATTAAGAAGCAAAGTCCAATGATAACGTTGTATACAAGAAACGCAACTAGTTCAAAAAGAAACCCATAGACTGAAAGTAAAAAGATGGAAAACAGTTCTCCATGAGTCAGGAGCCCAGGAAAAAAGCAGAGGCAGCTATCTTATTTGCAAAGTAAATTCAAAACAGAACTGATTTAGAGAGACAAAGAAGGCCACTACATCCTTGTAATGGGAACTATCCAAGAGGAATAGATGACAATCATAAATATAAATGCACCAAATATTAATGCCTCCAACTATATAAAACAAATGTTAAGGGATATGAAAAGCCAAATAAGCACTAATACAATTGTAGTGCAGGACCTAAATATAACACTGTCACAAATAGACAGATCATTTGGACAAAAAAATCAACAACAAAATAATAGAACTGAACCAAGCTTTTGAACAAAAGGACATAATAGATGTCTACAGAGTGTTCCACCCCACAAAATCAGAATATACATTCCTTTCAGCTGCACATGGGTCATTCTCCAAAATAGGCCACATACTAGCTTATAGAACAGATTAAATTGGTGCAAAAGAATTGAAGTTACTCAGGTACATTATCAGAACATAGTGCAATTAAGCTGGAGATCCACAGCAAAAGAAACTAAAAACTTCACAAACACACAGAAATTGAATAAACTCTCCTGAAAATCAGTGGGTCACAGAGGAAATTAAAGAAGAAATTAATCAGTTTTTAAAAATAAATGACAATGCCAAAACAACATACAGGAATCTATGGGACACAATGAAAGCAGTTCTACATCAAAAATTCATAGCAATGGATGTCCACACTAGCAAAATAGAGTGAGCTCAAATAAAAACCTAACGCTGAATCTTAATCTTGTACAAAAAGAAGAGCAACAGAAACCCAAAGCTTTTACAAGGAAGAAAATTATAAAGATCAGAGCAGAAATTAATGCACTGGAGACTAAGAGAATGATTTTAAAAAATCAATGAATCAAAGAGTTGGTTTTTCAAAAGAATAAATAAATTGATAAACCCTTAGCCAACCTTATCAAAAAAAAAAAGGGAAAGAAAAGGCCCATATCCATACAATTAGGAATGAAATAGGTGAAGTCACAGCAGATACAGCCGAAATCCAGAGGATCATCATTACCTACTTTGAGAACCTATACTCAAATAAAATGGAAAGCACAGAAGAAATGGACAGATTTTTAGATACCTATGAATTACCAAAGATAAATGAAGAAGATAAAAAATTCTAAAAAACCCAATCAGTGAAATTAAAAATGTTATTAAAATTTTACAACCAAGAAAAGCCCAGGTCCTGATGGCTTCACTGCTGAATTCTATAACACATTTATAGAAAAACTACTGTCACTACTCTTTTAAATTTTTCAATAAAATTGAAAGGGAAGCAATACTTCCAAATTCATTCCTGGAAGCAACTGTTACTTTGATTCCCAAATGAAGGAAAAATACAACCAAAAAAGAGACCTACAGGCCAATCTGCCTAATGAACATAGATACAAAAATCCTCAATAAGATACTGGCAAACAGAATACAGAGGGTCATCAAGAAGATCATATACCCTGACTAAGTCGGATTCATCCCAGGGATGCAAGGATGGTTCAACATAGGTAAATCACTAAGTGTAATACACTATATTAACAGAGTCAAGGACAAAAACCATATGATCATCTCAATAGATTCAGAAAAAGCCCTCCACAAAATTCAACACCCATTCATGGTAAAAACTGTACAGAAAATTGGAATAGATGGTCTTTAACTCATCTTGATAAAGGCTATCTATAAAAAATCAACAGCCAGGGGCCAGGGATTTAGCTCAGCAGTTCGGTGGCCTGCCTTGCAAGCACAAGGACCCGAGTTCAATCCTCAGTAGCAAAAATAAACAAAACAAAACAAAAAATCAACAGCCAAGATCATAGTAAATGGCAAAACAACTGAAAACCTTCATGCTAAAATCAGGAAAAATTTTACCAGCTGCTCCTCAGACAGTAGACTACTATCTAGAATATATTAGAACTCAAAAAAATCAGACCCCCCCAAATATAAAGACCCAATTTTAAAATGGGTGTCTGAAATGAACAGACATTTCTGACAAAGAAGTAAAAGCAGCAAGTAAATACATGAAAAAATGTTCCACATCACTTGTCATTTGAGAGATGCAGATGAAAACACCACTGAGATTCCACCTCACCCCACAAAGAATGGCTGCTATCAAGAAATCAATCAATAACAAATGTTGGCAGGGTTGTGGGGAGAAAGGAACCCTTCTCCATTGTTGGTGGGAGGGCAGACTGGTGCAACCACTATGGAAATCAATATGGAGATACCTCAAAGAGCTGGAACTAGAGGTTCCATTTGACCCAGCCATCCCTCTGCTGGGTATCTTTCCAAAAGAATTAAAAGAATCATGTCACAGTGATATATGCACACCCATGTTTACAGCAGCACAGTTTGTAATAGCTAAAACTTGGAAACAGCCCAATTTGCCCATCAGTTGGAACCTGGATAAAGAAGATGTGGTTTTTCTATAAAATGGAATACTACTCAGCTATAAAGAATGAGAAATTAGATTCATTCATAGGAAAATAGATACATTTTGAGGATATACTCCTAAGTGAAATAAATGTCACACATGTGTAAAAGATGAATAGTTTCTCTGGTGTGAAAAACTATACTAGTACACAAGAACCTAATGAGATAATTAACAATGTGAAATAGGAAGAAAAGGGCTAAAGGTGTAGGGGAAGTGGTAAGATCAGGGGAAAGGGAATAAGGGAAAAGAAAAAAATATGAGAAAATGAAAAAATGGAAATAAAGTGTTTATAAATGGGGAGGGGAGGAGGAGGTGAAGGGAGGGCAGGGCCAAGGGGATAAATGAAAACCAAGACCTGTCATGTAAAGGTACAAGATCCCAACAATGAATGTAACTGCACTGTATACCTAAAATGTACCAATAAACTCAATTAAAAAAAAAGAAATAGACTGACAGAATGGACCAAGAAGCAAGATCCAACAATATGTTACATAAAAGAAGCACATTTGATTAAAAAAGAAATTTGTAGACTGAAAGTCAAAGGATGGAAAACAATACTTTATGGGACAGGAAGCTGGAAAAAAAGCAGGAGTAGCTACTCTATTTGCAAAGTGGATTTCAAGCCAAGGCTGATTAATAGAGACAAAGAAGGCTACTACATCTTTGTAAAGGAAACAAACTAAGAGGAAGAGATAAAAGTCATGAATATATAAGCACCAAATATCAGTGCACACAACAATATAAAATGAATATTAACAGATAGGAAAAAACCAATAATCATTAATACAATTCTAATGGAAAATCTGAATGCCCCAGTGTCATAAATAGATCAAGTAGACAAAAATATTAACAATGAAATATCAACTGAAGCAAACTTTTGAATGAATGAACTTAGTAGAAGTCTAGAGTGTTCCACCCCACAATAGAATAAAATTATTCTCAGCTGCACATGGGGTGTTCTCCAAAATAGACCATGTACTGGATCATAGAAGATGCTTAAACAAATGTGCAAGAATTAAAATTATGCCATGCATATTATCAGACCATAGTACATTAAAATTGAAAATCAATCACAAAAAAACCCCAAGAAATTCATAAACACATGCTGATTAAATAATACCCTCCTGAACAAGCAATAGGTCACAGAAGAAATTATGGAAGAAACTAGACCATTTCTGCAATTACATGATAATGCCAATAGAATATACCAAAATTTATGGGATACAATAAAAGCAGCCCTACAAGGGAAATTTGTAGCAGTTAATTCCTGTATCAGAAAAATGAGTGAACTCAAATGAACAACCTAATGTTAAACCTCAAACTTCATGAAAAAGAAGAATTCAAGCCCAAATCTTGTATGAGGGAGGAAATTATAATGATCAGAGCAGAAATTAATGCAATGAGGACTAAGAAAATAATACAAAGAATCAAAGAGTTGGTTCTTTGAATGATTAAATAACATTGACAAACCCTTAAGCAACCTTATCAAAAACAGGAAAGGACTCAAATCCATGCAATTAGCTATCAAAAGGGTGAAATAACAACAGATCTTGCAGAAATCTAGAAGATCATCAATTGAAAATTTGTATCCTAATAAAATAGAAAACACAGAAGAAATGGACAGATTCCTTGCTACATATGAATTACCTAAGCTGTGTCAACAAGATATGAAAATTCTAAATAAACCAATATCAGTCAATGAAATTGAAGATGTAATTAAAAACCTATACACACACACACAAAAAAAAAGCCAAAGCACTCATGGATTCAGTGTTGAATTGCATAAGAAATTAACACAAGTCTTTATGCTGATACTTCTCAAACTCATTCTGAGAATGAAAGGGAAGCAATGCTCCCAAATTCATTCCTGGAAGCAAAACATTACCCTGGTACCAAAACCAGAGAAAAATCCAACAACAACAACAACAACAACAACAACAACAAAAAAAAAAAAAAAAAAAAAAAAAAAAAAAAAAAAAAAAAAAAAAAAAAGAAAGAAAGACCAGTTTCCCTAATGAACATAGAAGCAAAAATCCTCAATAAAATACTGGCAAACAGAATGCAAGAAGATTATACACCATGACCAAGTAGGATTCATCCCAGGGATGCAGGGATAGTTCAATATATACAAATCAGTAAGTGTAATACACCATATTGACAGAGCCAAGGAATCACATGATTATCTCAATGTATTCAGAAAAAGCATTTGACATACTGCACCATCCATTCATGATAACCCTATAGAAAATTACCATAGATTGTCTTTTTTTCAATCTGGTAAAAGCTATCTTTGACAAACCAATAGCTAACAAAACACTAAATGAACAAAAAAATGAAAGCCTTCAATCTAAATTCAGGAACAAGACAAAGATGTTCAATACAGTTCTGCAAACATTAACCTGCGCTATTAGAAAAGAGGAGGAAACAAAGCCTGGCATGGTGGCACACTCCTATAAACCCAGCACTCAGGAGGCTGAGGCAGGAGGATCGCTGGGAGTTCGAGACCAACCTGGGCTACCTAGTGAGGTCCAGGTCAGTTTCAACTATGTAGTGAGACCCTGTCTCAAAAATAACAACCAAAAAAAAAAAAAGAAAAGAGGAGGAAACAAATGATTAGAAAGGAAGAAGTCCAATTATCATTGTTTTCAGATGACATGATACTCTACATAGAAGACCCCAAAAATTCCACAAAAATTTAATAACCAAATTCAGTAACATGTCTAGATACAAAGTAAACACTCAAAAATCAGTAGCATTCCTGTGCACAAATAACACAGTCATTGAAAAAAATTAGGGAAACAACATCTTTCACAATAGCATTGAAAATATGAAATACTTAGGAATCAACATAACAGTAACATTCAAAAACAGTAACAATATAAAAAATTTACATTTAAAAACAGTAACAATATGAAAAAGATTGAAGAGAATATCAGAAAATAGAAAGATATCCCTTATTCTTAAAGAGAAAGAGCCAACAGTGAAAACAGCAACACTTCCAAAATTCTTGTACAGGTTTAGTGCAATCCCAATTGAAATACTCACTGAATTTGAGAAAACTATCCTAAACTTTATTTGGAACTAGAAGAGACCTAGAATACCAAAAGTAATTCTGGATATCAAAGGCAAGGCAGGGGCATCAAAATCACTTGTTTGAAATTATACTACATATCTGTTGTGATTAAAAACAGTATGATGCTGGAAAAAAAAAAAAACACAAAAAACTAGACCTGAGGACCAATGGAACAGATTAGAAGATGCAGAAAAAACTCCAAACACACTCATCCGCCTTATCTTTGACAAAGGAGCCAGGTACTTTCACTGGAAGAAAGACAGCCTCACTACGTGTATCTAAATTGTAGCAATAAAATAAAAAGAGGGGGAAAAAAGAAAAATAAATACCAGCAGGGCTCTGGTGAAAATGAACTCTCCTACATTATTGGTGGGAGTGTGAATTAGTACAGCCATCATGGAAATAAGTTTGGAGATTTTTCACAGTATTAAAATTAAAAATTCCATTTGACCCAGCTATATCCCTTGAAGATATTATCTCCAGAGAGCTAAAGACATCATACTACAGCAAGGCATATATACTTATATTTCTAGCAGCACAATTTATAATAACTAAACCTTAGAAGCAGCCTGTGTGCCCGTCAACAGATGAATGGATAAAGAAAATGTGGTGTCTATACATAGTGAATTATTATTTAGTTAGAAAGAAGAAAATTCAAGGGCCAGGAATTTAGCTCAGTGGTTCTGCCACTTGCCTCATAAGAGCAAGCACCCAAGTTTGATCCCTGGTACCAAAAAGAAAGAAAGAAAAAAAGAAGAAAATTCAAGACATTTGTAGGAAAATGAATGCACCTGCAAAATATAATGTTGAGTGAAATAAATCAGACACACAAGCTTAAATTCTATATGGTATCTGTCATGTGAGTAAGGCAAAGTACAAAGAGCTTAATGAAGGATGGATAGAAGGAAACAAGGGCCAGATCTCCTGCAAACAGGAAGGGAACCAAGAAACTGAAGGTGAGGGGAGACAGGAAGGGAAATGGGAAGCAAGTAGATTTAAAACATGTAATGTACAGGAATGCAAACATTACTTGTTATGAAATAAGCTAATAATAATATTGACAAGAATGAAAATAGAAAAAAAGTAATTCGGAGGCAGAAGTAGGTAAGTGGGTGGGAAGGGGATTAAAAAAAGAAACAAGCTGAATTATGTACGTGTACCTACTCCCCAGTATGAATGTTAACTTCAAGTACTGCAAATGTGTATGAATAAAATACAGTAAAATAGAAATGAACAATAATAATTATAAAACTAAGGCAATTTATGCTTGATATGTGGATGAAAACATTGATGCATCAGCCACACCTTTTAGGGGCCTTGTCATTGCTAAGTACAACTCCTTAAAAAGGATGTGGATGAACTACAGCATATGATTTTAGAATTTACACAAAACATAGGGTGTGTTTCCTAGAAAGAAAGTCAAAGCCACATTCCCTGTGGAGGAAGGGCTGTACTTATATTGTATGCTCAGTGTATTGTCTCTTAGTGTCCAAGGAAATTGATTCCAAAACCACTTTGTGAATAGCAAAATCCACAGATCCCCCATTATCTTACGTAAAATTGTTTTTCTACAACCCATGCACACCTTATTGTATACTTTAATTCATTTACAAATTACTTTCAACACCTAATGGAATGTAAATGCTCTGTAAATAGTTGTTCTGCTGGATTGCTTAGGGAATGGTAACAAAAACTGTACGTGGATAACACAAGCAATTTCATTTCTTCAAATTATTTTTAACTTATGATTGTATTAAATCATAATGTGTAAACTCTAGATACAGAGTGCTGAATAAGTCAAAATAAAGAGATATATGACCTCATCTAAGAAAAGATTTTCTATTATGTTTATTCAAATTAAATGAACGGGTGGGATTTGTATGTGTTTAATTATTGGGAGGATTTAAGAATATGCTGGATGAATATTTGCTCAAACATTACTAGAACTTGAAGTTAATGGTCACTGAGGCTCTTCTATTTACATAATTGTATGAGACTTGATTACAAATACCTATATGTCAAGTGCTACACTGTGTGTTTTTATACTCTAAAGGAACTTGCTCAGTTTAAATACACAGCACAGTGAGCTGATATTTATGGCTATATTAAGTTTTCCTGGAACCTTTGTGACATTGAAGGTTTGCCAAGTTCTAGATAATCATTTCTAAGAAAAATAGAATCTCATAAAAGACATATCAAAAAAGGATTATAGGGTTTGGCAATCAAGTCACCAAAACCATGATGAATTATCAGGCAACATCATAACCTTCGAAGATAACCATCATGATAGGATAAGAAATAAGAACTTCGTTGTATTCTACTGTATAAGCATATAAATCATTATCTTGTAAACCAGGTTCATAGTTTCCTCTTATTTGATTTACAAGGTAATTTATAAGAATTATTCTTATCAAATAACTTTATTAAATAGCCTAACTAAAGAATATAGTTTTGATTTTTTAAAAATATTGTTAAAACAAACTATATCCCTTTGCTTATAATAATAAGAAGAGTAATTTTGCTCAGTTCTCAAAGTTCCTGGATTGTTATCATAAAACTGTGGAGAGTAGTATGATGGAAATGATTATCACTAAGAATTATATATACTCATAAAGAAAGTCAAATATTCACAATTTTATTTTCCTAGGAAAACCCACAGAGTGACCTGCTTCAGTAGCAAAAAAAATAATGTAGATTTGCTATGGTCATTCAAGTCATTCAAATGTTTTCATTGTATTTTCTCTTCTCTCTGATTTGTTAATGCATTTTATCCTCTCCCTGTCATTGAGGAGAAGTCATGTCACAGGGTCACAAGTCATGTTCTTTCTTTTCCTTTAGGAAATACTTATATGTACTTTAAAGGTTTAAGCATAATGCTAGCATCATCCTACAGTGGAAGGAGAAAGGGAAGGATTAAACTCACACACTCTACCGCTTTGTAGTCACCTAAGGGTGAAGCCCTTAGGACCTGAATACCACCGTAAGGCCCCACCTGCCAACACTACTGGAGTGACACATTCAAACCATAATACAGGTTCGTTCCAGATTTCAGGGGCTGCTTCCCAATCTCTCATTCTCATGAACCCTAAGTATGATTTAACTTTCTCTACAGAGTCACTTCTCCACATCAGAACCCATGAGTTAGCAAATCAGAATCTCCCAAAGGGCTATTACTCTGGTTTGCTAAATTTCAAATGCTGACTTTGTCAATGCCTTACCAAACTGCAACGGGAAAAGACGCAATGTAGCAAGGGCAGATAATTGAACTCAACCATGACTGTGGTCCTTTGGAAGAGAAAGAATGGAAAACTACCTATGCCACTACATAACTCGTAAACTATATATCACATTTTCTGAACTTCTGTTTAGATAGTAATTGACTTTGTGATAAAATAAAAATATTCTCACATGTATTTATTTCAGAGTACTATATACCTCTAAATTTACCAGAGGAAGAGAAGAGAAGGAAGGAAGAAGGCAAAGATTTCTTCTAAACTTTACTAGGATCACCACCAAAAAGACCTGGGTTTCTTTGTAGGATTGCACCTTCAAGAAACTTTCCCATTCCTTCACAATTCCAGTCCTTCTCACATCAGGTAAACAACCATTCACCCCAGAACCATTGCTATTGCTGAGAACAGAAACACATGAAAAGAGAGCATTCAGAGGAAACAAAGCAACGATAGACATTGGAGATAACTGCAGAGTTTGGTTTATTGACCCAAGTAAGACTGCTCTCTGCTCTGCATGTCAGTGTCAACGTTTGGAAATAGTGTGGGCACTATTTGGTTTGGACAGAAAGCAGGATGTGGAGGATAGGAAGGAAAAGACAACCTCCTGCCTGCAAAACATCAACTATATTCTTTTTAATTTTGTAAATAAGTTTAATTAGTCAAAATTATTAGTAATTGCTGGATCTAGTTGGCATGCATTGCTTCAGAATATCCCAGAAATCCCTAAGCCTAATGAGGATTGACCCAGATCATCCTTTGTTACTGGGGAATATTGTTTGTCATAGAGTGCCTGATTCTGGCCTCTCTCTATTCTGACCCTCAGTTCCCCAGAGAGAAGAGTGCAGATTCTGTAGTCAAACAACTTTTAGTCCAAGGTACAATCTAAGCTCTTAACCTTCTGTGTGACTTTGAATATGATGTTAATATCCCAGCTGTGAAATAGAGGTACAAAGACACCTATCTCACTAGGGTTTTTGTTGTTGCTGTTGTTGGTACCAGGGATTGAACTCAGGTCCTTGCGCTTGCAAGGCAGGCCACCAAACCACTGAGCTAACTCCCCGGCCCAATATTAAATTTTTTGGGAATCTCCACACTGATTTCTGTAGGTATCTAATGTAATGGTTAAATAAAATTATGCTCTGTTAAGCGTTGGCCTTCGATGGTTCAGTAAAGGTTATCCTTGGTACCCATCTGTGGCTCTTCCAACTTCTGATTTCTTATTTCTCGGTCTTTGTGAATGCAACATTCAGCCCGGGACCTGCCTTGCCATCACGACGTCTCCATTTCCTTTTCTGAAGATTATTTTCTTTTAAAATTGACTCATTTGCTGAAAAATGTCTTATCGATATGTACATTAATTCACACTGTGCTAGGATTAGCCTGGAGAGAAGTCATAATCCTGGAGGTGGGCAAAGTACTGGACTGGGGTTGGGCAGTGCCAGAAGAGAAGAAAGACACATGGTAGGATAAATGAAATGAGGGTTTTTGACAACTTGCAAAGTTTGAGCCAGGTGGAAATGAATACCTAAGCTCAAAATGATTTGGAGCAGGTTATTTGCTGTCCAGAATTTCTTTCTAAGGCTAATTTTGTTGTCAGTGATGACATCATGTTTATCCACATTCTGTTGGAAGATCAAAAATTCATCTTTTTGAGGATATTATAAATTTTCTAAAGTGCCCACGTTTTAGCTCCCAGAGAAATCTGAGATTTATTGTGCATACCATGATATTTAAAACTCTGATCAAGGTTTCACTGACTGAGAGATCCGTAATTTTCATCCGGTCACTGTTCTTTCCCTCGGTCTGGGCTGCACTCCAGGATTCATTTCCTCTGGGTTCCAAGTTCATCCTCTGCTTTGTCAGGAAAGATTCTTCTTTCACTTATGAAGCCATTCTCTGCCTTCACAGGTAAGTGGATCCTTCTGACATACAGGTCTCACTGATCCAGAAGACTTTCATATTTCATAGTACGCCCAAGTATCTCTAACTGGTCCACTGTTCATCAATTGATAATTACTTTCTATCTTTGCCCATCCGTTTCATACACTGACTTCTATTCTGACTTTCACATTTTATTTTATTATGATATTTTTGAACTTGAAGATGAAGCACCTTATAAGCTGAGATCACATGTAATGGAGAGTGTTACGCCCCCCTATGGTGCTTGGTATAACTGATGGGGATTTAAAAGAAGTAAATGCTAAGATTCTCATATGACACAAAGGACCATTGTGGGAGCAGGAAAGATGATTCAGAGTTTCAAAATTTCATTGCCTCCAAACATTGCATACCATCTTTCTAATGGAAAGCTCTGGAGGCTATGATCCACCAAAATAAAGAGTAAACCACTAAAGGAAAATACAGGATGGAGGAAATAGCTATAACATCGTGGAAACACCATTCAGTATAAAAGAGAAAACCTCCAGGTTGGTATTGAAGCTTAGGAAGTTAGGATAGTCCATGCAGAGGAAAACTGTTCCAAACTAGCCAAAAAGATCACAGGGAATTTTTTCAAGACAATAAAAGTATTCAAATACTTCACGTGAATACCTTTATTAAGAAGAGACTCAGGCCATTGATAGAGAGTCCAGGTCACATTTCTAATAAATATATTGAAAACTGGGCAAATTAATTAAGAGAAGGCTAATTATGAATTGCACCAGATGTAAAAGTTATGAAAAGGGAGGGAGAGAGGGAAAAAGAAGGAAGGGAAAATAAAAAAGGAGAACAGAAGGAAAAAGTGGAAATAAAGCTTTTGTCAATAAGGAAACAAAGAGGGGTTGGAGGGAAAGGAGGGGATTGAGAAAAAACAAGCAAAATCTATCATATGCAGGTACAAATTCTCTATGATGAATGTGATCATCTACCTCGAAAATGTACCAATAAAATTAATTTTTAAAAACACATTGTGCAGGAAAGGAAAAGCTAACAGAGCTTACTAGGTTCAGTTCCCAATAGTAGGTACAAGATCATAATAATTTAGACAAAATATATATGATTAAATTAAAAGTACAGAATAATTATAATAAAAGATTGGCGGGAAGAGAAGGTTGTGTTTGACGGGGTGGCAGAAGGATAAAGAATGTTAAATCCTATTACATAGCAAAAAATCAATATGTAATAGTAAAGCTAAGAATTAGGAAGCAACCAGATTGATGCACTATTTAGGGACACACAGGAACACATAAAAATTATCCAAAAGTTGATAGTGGATTTCAGCAAAATGGGATAGATGATTTGTATTATAAGAACCTTGTAGGTCTGTAGTATTTAGTGTTTTATTTATATTGTGTGCATATGTATCTATAGTAAATTAGCCAAAGCCATCAACAAAAAAGAACAATAAAAACAGTAGATGATTAAGTACAAATATGCTTTTTAATATGTTCTTTGTTATTTAAAATTTATGATATTATTTTTTCCCAAACATTCAGATAATCAACACAAAGAAAATAAAATTAATTAAAATGTTTAATTTTCCATGCTTCAAAATAAAAGTGAGATTATAAGATTCCATAGAAAAGTTGAGACATAGTAAATACACTCAGTTGTTCAAACAGCGCTAATTAGAAGCTCCCCAAAGAGAAAAAGGAGTTGTTGGAAGAAGTTAAAAGATCACAATATTATAAATTATCCAAAAAATAAATGTTTTAGAAATACTACATGACACATTTGATATACAAAACGAAAGAGCTGAATTCTAAAAATACAAGAAGTCCTGTTTTCATAGGTGGGAAATGGTTAACTGCAAAACAATAATGCACACATATATTTATGCTACTATTAATTTAGTTGATATCTTTGCTGTTCATTTTATTCTACTCTATTGTATTAATCATGTTTTCTTCAATTCATGATTTTAATTTTTCAAATGCTTATTGATTGATTCATTTTCTCAGAAGCATGTACTTTTTTCATGTGCTCAATATTCTTTCACATATTTTGAGTGATTTTAGTTGAAATAGTAAGTCATCTTCTCTTGCCCTTATAAATTTCTCAGGTACCATCTGTTCCCATTGATGTTTCTCTCTAATGGCTTGTTGTTCGCAGATGTCTGCTCATATTTCTGATTGAAGAACTAGAGTGGTCCCTGCTGGTTACTCAATTTTGGCTTTCCTCGGCAATTGTAGGAGGTGCCATTCCTACACCAGGCCTCTTCCCTAATGGAAATATGTTCCAGCCCTCTTTGTGTAGAGTAGTGGGGATGTCCCTGTAAAGTACCTCTTTTCAGGTTCAACTAGAGAAAATCAGTATGAGTCTGGGAACTCATTTTCTGGGAATAGGGAATTTAGGGTATTTCATTCCTACAAGAATTACTTTCCTATTATTTTCCCTTTCTTGAATTTATTCATCTCATTTATCACATTCTAGGAGAAAATACCACTGTCAGCCCGCTGGGTACCAGAGGCGAAAACCAGCCCAGCTGCTGGCAACCCTTCAATTAATTATGTTGCTAATTACCAAATGGGCTGCCCATTCATTCAACAAATATTTCTAGTCCCGTTGATGGTGATTTTGGAGTCATTCCAAGACTCTGTGGGAAGACTGGTACTTTCTTCGGTGACCCATTCCAGATGTCTCAATTTGTTTGTAATTTTTTTTTCTCTTCCTGCTCTCAAACCAGTCTACTTTGTAATTTCCCAAAAGTTGATACAATTTGTCATCTGCTAACAAAACCTCCTCTGTGTGGATTTAATCTACTTTTTTATTCTTTTAGTCATTTTTTTTCACAGATTTGAAGAGAAAACGGAAAGGTCTGTGAAGACTAGGTCCCTAACTTTAATTCATTACCTAATTTGAGTTTTCTGAGTAAATTTTCATACATGTCTTCTTGGTGCTATATTTTCTGAACCCTTACTTGTCTGAGAAGTTTTAGTGCCCTTTTACAGAAACAAAAGCTGGGTATAAAATTCTAGTCTCAAAATCTTTCCATCTCAAAATTCTTCATTCACTCTTCTTTCCTGCTTCGTATACTTCTTTGTGTTTTCCCTCAAATTTCTCCCTTATTCTAAGTGCTTTGTACTCTAACCATTGAATATATATTCAATGAGAGATAAGCTATTTTAGTTTCTCTATCATTTCATCTTTATGCCATAGAGAGATAAGCTATTTTAGTTTCTCGATCATTTCATCTTTATGCCATATTTTAAGACTCATTCTCCTCTTCAAAAGATAGCCTCTTCAATAAATTGGGTTGGAAAATCTGGATATCAACTTGTCAAAGATTAAAACTAGACCTGTATCTTTCACCATGCACTAAATGAAAATCAAAGTGGATTAAAGATATAAATATTAAAACAGAAACACTAAACTTACTGGAAGATAAGTTAGGTAGAACTCTTGAAGATATGGGCATAGGAAAGACTTTATAAACAAATCCTCGGTAGCATGGGAACTAGCACAAAGAATCAGCAAATGGGATCTCATCTTTTTAAAAAGTTTCTGTGCTGCCAGGCAAATCACAAGCAGAGCTAAGAGACAACCCACAATGTGGGAAAAAAATTTTACCAGCTATTCCTCAGACAAAGATCTATTATCCAGAATATATAAAGAACAAAAAATTCAGACCCCCTAAATATATAAATACCCATTTCAAAAATTGTGAAATGAATAGACATTTTTCAGACAAAGAAGTAAAAGCAGCAAATAAATATATGAAAAAATGTTTAACATCACTGGTCATTCAAGAGATGCAGATGAAAACAACACTGAAATTCCATCTCACCCCTGAAAGAATGGCTGCTTTCAAAAAATAAATCAATAACAAATGCTAGCAGGATTCTGGAGAGATAGAAGCCCTTCTCCATTATTGGTGGGAGTGTAGACTGGTGCAACTACTGTGGAAATCAATATGGAGATACCTCAACAACTAGGATTAGAAGCTCCATTTGAATCAGCTATTTTTCTGCTGGGTATCATCCCAAAAGAATTAAAACAATTATACCACAGTGATATATGCTCACCCATGTTTATAGTGGCAGACTTTGTAATAGCTAAAATTTGGAAACCACCCAGTTGCACATGAACTGGAGACTGGATAAAGAAGATATGTTTTTCTTATAAAATGAAATATTACTCAGCCTTAAAGAGTGAGAAACTAGAGATATGTATAGCTAAGTGGATGTACATTGAGGCCGTAGTCTTAAGTGAAATTACTAAGTCACACATGTGTAAATACCAAATAGTTTCTCTGGCATGAAAAACTAAAAGTGTAAATAGGGATAAAATGTATAATTGATATTGTGTAATAGGAAGAAAAGGTCTAAAAGAGTAGAGAAAGCGGGAAGGGTAGGGGACAAGGAAAAGGGGAAAATAAAAAATATGTAAAAAGGAAAACATGGAAACAATGTCTTTTTAAACAGGGAAAGTGGAGGGGGTGAAGGAGGGCTGGGGAATGGAGAAAGATAAGAACCAAGGTAAGTCTTATAAAGGTACAAGATCCCAACGATGAATGTAACTGTACTGTACACCTAAACTGTACCAATAACTTAATTAAAAAACCCTCTTCCCTGCACCCCTTCCAAATAATCAAAGAGGTCAAGGTTTTCTACATCAGTTTAAAAGCTTAGCTTTTCAAGTATATATTGGGAGCTCCCTCCTGCTTCATTTCCTCTTACAACCCCCTTATTTTTAAGAATAGGTACAACATCCTCCCTACACCTGCAACTGCAGGCTTCGTCAGTATCTTCCGAGTGGATTTCTCTTACATTCCCAAAATTGTTCTTTTCTTCATCACTGCACTCAGACAATGCCATCCTCTCCTTTGTTTTCATTTACCATGTAAATGCAGGGTGCTATCTCCTGTCTGGCACCTTCTTCCCGCTCCTAGATCAAACTGCCTGTCTCACATATCATTAACACATTAAATTCAACATGTTCAAAGCAGAAGGTATTATTCAACGTTTCTTCCAAGGCCCTCATCTCAGAGAACGGCATTTACTTACTCTAAATCTGTTGTGTGGCTGTTATCCTTGACTTTTTAACCCTGATATTCACATCCAATTAATTTCAGGTTGATTCTGCCTCTTAAAATTTCCTCTTATTTATCTATTTCTCTACACTCCCATGGCCACTTTCCTAGTGTAGATTACCTTTCTCTCCATAAATTCTGGTGATAAACTTCTAATTGGCCCTTCACTGTTAGTCTTCTGCTATTCATTCTCCACTGTATTGTTGAAAGACTTCTTAAGAAAATACACGTATGATCATTGTTAGGGAAAGTCTTTATCTTTGCGTGGCATTGCCCTTATCTTAGTCTTAGCCTTATAGTTGCAGTGATTCACAAAGATGACCAGATCGTTTAGAGATTCGTCTCTGCCTTTTCTTTAACCCTATAAATTCAGCTTGTCTTTGATTTCCACACTTACAGAAATGTTTTCAGTTGTAAGACTGTGCCACGCTGTCACTTGGTTTTGAGATTTTATCCAGGTTGTTACTTCTACCTCAATAACTTTGCTTCTCACCTACCAAGACATTTTTCTTTATAAGGCCTACATATTTCCCAAGTCTGCTAAAATATTACTTCTGGAAAATCACTGCGGATCCCTGAAACCAGTTAAACAGAAATTCCTGCGAGCTTTTCATTCCTCTCTAGTGCTTTTTGCCCTTTCTCTTACTAATTATGTGATCGGCCTGTCTTCTATGTTAGACTCTATTCTGTTGGAGCAAGTGTTGTGCTGGTGCTGCTCGTTTCTTCTTTCGTTCGCTCATTCATTCATTCCCTGGTGCTTGGGATCCAGCTCAGAGCACCATACATGTTGAGTTATTTCTTTAATTAGTTTTGTTCCCCACCTGTGATTTACATATGCTCCATAATTTCTACCCATGTGACCTTTAAAAAATAAGTTGTTCAGGGCCCTTGTTAAGGCTTTTAAATAACATCATAACCCTCACTCATTTTAGCAGTATGCACTTCTATTAATATTTTGATTATTCGTTTTCCTTTTTGCTCTTATTTTTAACTTTTGGAATTCCTAACATATAAACTATCATGTCCTTTATCTTCACTTAATAATGATTTCCATAATTAATCACTTATTAAGTGCCAACACATTTTCTCTAAATTCTACATTTTTCGTGTGTGTGTGTGTGTGTGTGTGTGTGTGTGTGTGTGTGTGTGTTACTGGGGATTTTCCTAAACTTACTTCTACTGAGAGATGCTGTGGGACCATATCTTAAGTTCATGTCTTTCGTAACATTTCAAAATATGTTTTGTCTGATTTTAGGTTTCTATCTTTTCATAACTGCCTACCTCCTCCATAGATACCACACCCTCTCAAACTTGGTGAGAATACCAATGAGAGATTCTCTAGTCTTTGTGTGTTTTTTTCTGTTTGTACACCCTCACAGAGTGCAGCTGAGATGCATTCTGTTTGAAACATTGTAACTATAATATTCTTAAACCTCTCAGACCCAAGATAAAGAAGTATAAAAATCTCACTTTTTTTAATTGTTCCAAAATTTCACTTTTCTAAAATTGTCATCCACTTTTTTGTAGAGTAGGAATCGGCTATTGCACTGTGGCTTTGGGTTGCATAGTATTTTTGAGTTTCTTGTGAAACAGAAAGTCAGTTGGGTCAGTACCTTCCTCAGCATCAGGTCAAGAACCAGCACCACACATGGTTTCCCATGACTCTGATGGCTTTGAGCTCTTGGCAAAGATAAAACCAAAGCCTGTTCGTCCCCACTACCAACATGTCAGTGTCAGAATCTATTCCCAGATAACAGGGATTGCTTCCAGGGGTCCCTCAACTTGTTCCCCAGCCAGGCATTTCCTTCAAGTGGTAATTTATTGTTCAAGCTAGTCTCCTCTTCACCTTGTGTTACAAAGGTGCATTAATATTTCAAAAATGTTGACAGCAGCCATCAGTAATTTCTAAGTTTGGTAAAATTTTTTCTCTGTTCACCTTGGTCACCTTAATGGGCTGTAAATAGAAGCTGTCTTAACCCAAATGTTATTTACAAAATCTCCTATTAATAGCATTTACTACCATATTCCATCCATGGTTTGTCACAAAGTATGTAATCCAGGCTGTACCATCCTTCAGGGTAAATGGCCTAAAATATCTTTACATTATGGCTCCCCCTACTGGTTCTGTCGTGAGCAATAAACCTGTTCCTCCTTAAAGCCTCTCAGAACACTGATTTGGCTGGAGTAAATAGAGAAACACTCAGCTGGAGCTAGATTCCTTTCTATTAGCTGGCTAATTCAAATTCCTAAGGTCCTTTTAGCATTTCTTAGGAAACTGCAGGCAGAAATTAAGTATAGCCCCTGCACATTAGAGAAACTTCCTCTTGCAACTAAGGCTGGTCCTGCCTTGGTTGGACTCTAGGAAAGGTCAACAAACAATACAAACCCTATGCACTGAGAAAGAATTGTATCTTACAGCACACACAGAGAGAAGAATGTTTGCTGCCTTTGCAAAGTTGGGCAATTGGGCTTCAGTGAGTTTGTGAGAAGAGAAAACACTCTCTATGATTGGAAACACGCACATGTACAATTCTAAAATTCTAATATTTTAACAAGATAAAGATGAGATAATTTAATACTCAGTAAAGTCTTGCTTAATGATTCCATGTTTCCTTTATTATCCATAATGGTTTAAAACCATAGTCTAATTGGTATATTATGATCTGATCAAATTCTGAATTATGAAATTTAATCAGTAAGAAGGGTTTGTGCTATTCAATGATTCTAAGAGCCTTGACGAAAAAAATGCAAAAATAAATTTGGTTCTTCCCTTCAGCCTGTGGTGCTCTCACCATACATGTGTTTTGTGTTTGGAACTCTGACCTTTACTTTCCTTATTACCTCAGGCTATGGATTCAACCAGTAATAATCATGATGTGTATGAGCATGTGTGTGTGCATGTGTGTGCTTTATTTTAATAATCATTCGTGTGTATATACCTGAATGTGTTTCCAATTGAAATTATCATCAAAATATCACAAAGAGAACACTTTTGTAATTATTAATTAACTAAAATAATGTTTACCTTAGCTAAATAGAAAGGGACTTCCCTTAATAAAATTATTTTGTGAAGGACAACTTACTCAGCAGTTTCCATTATGTGAGTCAGGCACAGTTACTCTTTTCCATGAAATAAAGCCACCCATTCTCTTTTTCACTCTCTTTTTATTCCACCCGAGACACATCTGCAGTGCCAACCCTCCTCAGAGACTGTTTATGGAGGTCTAAGAAAGTATTGACATATTTCCACATGATTGGATGATAATGCCATTTAAAGGAAAGAGTGTATTGCTTTAAAACTCTTTGCTAAAATAAGTTTTTTTTAAGGTTTGTAGGCTGCAGACAGATGAATTCGTCCTGCCCTTTGCTCAGGCTCACAGAGGCCATGGAAACTACACAAGTGATCCCTGGAGACACCAAGTTTCCTTCTGTTTACAGAACTTGTAATAACAGCCAAAGGGCCCAGCCATGATGCTCCAATAATAGACCCACTATTCTACACTTTTCCTGAAACAGTACCTTACACTTCTTTGGGTTTCTAATTACCAATCTCAATCTGTATGTCTAAATTAGTGAGATTTCTCCTTGGCCAGTCAGAGCAGGAGTTTCCCCTCCTGGTTATTAAGATGTCTCAGTGCAATTAGTAAATCCTTGGACTTCAGAGAGAGTATTCAGAAAGATAACCAGAGATAAATGTTGCTTCTTATACTGAATTACTTGGGAGCAGCCACTTTATCACCACATGGGACCCAAGAGCAGGGCAGTATGGAACATGGGGCTGAGAAATGAAAGAACCAATGACGTTACTTGAAGTCCAGGATTTATGCTTAAAGCTCCCAGCTTCTCAGTTACATGAAACAATGCCATCTTTTTTCAGTAAATTGTGTTGGATTTTCTACCATAGAAAGAGTTCCAACTTCAAATCCTTTGGAGTTGTTTGGTTGTTTTGTTTTTAATAAAATGGAATACTACCCAGAAAGATAAACTAGGGACATTTATAACTAAGTGGGTGCACATCGAGGCTATATTCTTAAGTGAAATAAATAGGACGCACATGTGTAAATACCAAATAGTTTCTCTGGTGTGAGAAACTGAAAGTATAAGTGAGGACCAAAATGTATAATAGATAATGCGAAATAGGAAGAAAAGGTCCCAAGGGAAAGAGGAAGGGGAAAGGAAATAAGGGAAAGCAAAAAATGAAAACAAAGTCTTTGTAAATAGGGAAGGGTGAAGATGTTAAAGGGAGAGCAGGGGAATGGGGAAAAAATAAGAACCAAGATATATCATGTACAGGTGCAAATTCCCATTGATGAATGTCATCATATTGTATACCTAAAATGTACCAATAAACGTAATGGAAAAATAAAAAAGAAAGAAACTGCTACATTTGACTGTTACACACGAGATCAGGACTGGGGTTGAATAACCAGAGTGAGGACGGGGCTGGACATGAATGTTGACCTTCACTTTCTTTGCTGTTTCTCATCACAGAAACAGAGGTTGAGACAAGATCCACTTTCTTCAATATGACTTTTCGGTAAGTTGTACTTTCAGGTTCACACGTGCTAAGTGTTGATCTAACTCCTTCATAAGAGTTGTTTTGTGTTAATTTTGCACTTTGTAGAGCTGGAATTATCAATAGAGAATAATTGTTCCAGCATTGTTCAGAGTTGGTTTAATGGAGAAGGACACCAAAAAATAAATAAATAAATAAAGTGAGGGCAACGTTTCTTGGATTTGCAGTGGGGCACACCCTTCCACTCACATACAGTTTCTCTTTAGCTTTTTCATGCTTGAAATTATTAAGGGGATGTGGGGGGAGGGATTACAGGACCCAGGAGAAATTCTCTAATCTTGACCCAACACCATCCCTTTCAAATGAAGAAATATCTGAGGAAATTCGCTAAATAGTCCAGTTAGGCAGGCTTAGCACTGCAGTAAAGTCATATGTTTTTCATTATTATAGTTTAAAAAATTATTAATATTCAATTTTCACAAGTAATACATCATTGCATTTTAACTGTGTCCATTTAACAAATAGTGAATGATTTAAAAACAAAGTTCCATGAAAGTCTTCCCCCTTGGCAGAAGTAACTACTGATATTAGCATGGAAGATTCATTTCCAGCTTGTTTATATGTGTATCTATAGAAATATAAAGCACTGCTTTACGGAACATTAACACAAAAATAGTATTCTCCTAATATGATTTTCAAAGCAAGTTGTAGATTAGTTCCTGGTCTTTTTAATAATCAAGCTACCTTATTTTCTCACTGCTGAAATTTTGGGGAAAAATATTGCAGGTTAACCATTCCTTATTCCAAATGCTATGGCTAAGAATTGTTTCAGATTTCAAATGAATATTTGAATATTTATAATGAGGTATATTGGAAAAGGAACCCAATCTAAACATGAAAATTCATTTATAAGCACCCTTATACACGTGGCCTGTGTATAATTCTATATAATATTTTTAGTACCTCTGTGTTTTGACTGCAACTCATCACATGAGGACAGGTGTGGGCTTTTCCACTTTTGGCATCATGTCTGTGTTCAGAAAGCTTCATTGCATCATTTCTGATTTCTTGATTAGTGATGTTCAACCCATACAAATAAAACAAAAAAGACCTTGAACATGCCCTTGAGCTTTTCCTGCTTCAAACCTGCTGGTTTTCTTGTTTTATTATCTTTGTACTCTCTTAACAAGAGGGCTATTTACTCTTAAAACATTTAATTAAGCATTGTCTCAGTATTTGCTCTGAGATTAGTTTACAGAGCAGGATTTCCAGTCTTTCACTAAATGCCTTCCTTCAGAAATACAAAATATTGAGTTCTTTACTCTTATTTGAAATTTCAAAATGAATGGTACAAATGAGAACAATGAAGCAATTATAACACCAAAGACACTTTTTTCAAACTTTTTTCCTTTTATTGATTCTCCCTACCCCTACAGGTTTAACATGACTGGATGGCTTCCTTCTACTTGGTGACTGCCCCCCTTCACCTAGTAGCAAGGTATCCCTAGAGAGAACTCTAGTTGTTAGCTCAGAGGTGTCTGAACATTTATATTCCAAATACAGTGATAATCACACAGCTGCATTCTACAATACTGGAAAGGAAATACAGACATTATAATGGTTAACAATACACTCACTCAGGAAAGCTGGAGTTAGCTTTTCTCATGAATTAATGAAAAAAATTATTACAAGAGTCCTCCTGATTACTCAAGCAGCCTAGTAAAAGAGTCAGGATAATATGATTTTCTTTTTGTGATAGCATGCTTTTGAGATTAGTTTTCTGGTCTGTATTGCAGAAAGAGAAAGAAGACCCAGTTGCCTATCAACTTTGACATTTCCTTGAACTACCTACTTGACCCCCCTCCCCCCAATTTTTTCTAACTCTGTGGAGTTTGACACAAACCAATGGCAAACACTCTAGATGAGGTGATGGGCAAGCTATAAGAAGCTGAGATTGTTATCTGAAGATTAACCACAGAGGCTCTGAAATGAAGCTGGGATGTTTTAAAAAGAATTTCCCGTGAGGTTTTCCAGGTCAGTTTATTGGGTCAGACTGGCTCTTCTCTGATCTCAGCTTTGTCAAGAGTTCTGCAAGATCATTTCTCATCTTTGACAGAACATGGTCAAGGAGGGAAGAAAATATATAACAGGCTACTGAAGCAACATGATCTAATTTGCTTTAGGTAGAGTTTTCATTCACTGGGCAGGCTGAGAAAATCCCTTGAAAGCATGCAGTTGCTTTCCCTTAATCAACTTCATCTACTTCCCCTTCCTTCTAGATCCTGTGTGCTGGAGAGCAGTTCTAGGTCCTGTCCACTCACGCCCCACCACCCAGAAACAACTCTGCATCCCCTTAGCCCTCTGAGACAATTAAAGCCTATCGGGGACTCCCAGAGACTTCCTTTCCACTGATGTCTGAGCCTCTGTGATGATTATACAGCATTACACTAACAATATAGTCATTAATAATATCATTGGATATAATCTTTTTGCTCTAATTTCAAAGTGATCTAGTAAACCTATGATGATAATGTGAACTCCCATGAAGATGCTGCTATCAGCTAATATAAATATCTGTTCACTAATATTTGGCAATCAATTACTTTGCATTCTGGTTCAAACATCAAGCTCTCGAGATTGTTGAGTGTGACCAAAGTCCACAGGTTGGGCCAGGATTCTGACATATGGAACTGCAGAAACCGAAGACCAGGACCCTCTCCACCACTTCGCTGAGTGAGATATGCTGTTAATTGGCAAGCAGATACCTTAGTGAGATCTCTCAACCATACCCAACTCATTTAGGGAAAAGTAGATTTGCTGTTGTCAGTGAAACACTTGTATAAGGAAATAACAGGGGCCAAGTTGAGATCCTGAAAAGCAAGCCAGTGTATTTGGCTTTAAATATTTTTAAAAATAATGAAGTCATCAAAGGTTTGTGAGTATTTAGCAAAAGTAACAAAAAGGTAAAAAGGTAAAGAAAAGGGTCTTAAATGCGTGCTGTATTTTATTTGTTTATGTATTTGTTTGTTTGTTTATTTATTTATTTATTTTGAGACAGGGTCTCACTAGGTAGTTGAGACTGACCTGGAACTCACTATGTAGCCCAGGATGGTCTCGAACTCGCAGCGATCCTCCTGCCTCAGTCTCCCAAGTGCTGGGATTACAGGCATGCACCACCACGCCTGGCTCTGTATTTTATTTTAGAAGGCCTTTATCACACAATTTTATGTAAGCTTGCCGACATTATATAGCATAAATGGCTAGCCCCATTCCATGGATGAATAAGTTTATATGTTAAAGAACTGTGACTGGATCAAATTTATTCAACCTCTAGAACTTGGAATAAGAGCAAACATTGTAATTTCAAAGGCAGTGTTTATTCTAAGATTATTTAAATAGTCCTATGGTAGTTAGGTCACATTTATCGAAATCAAGTTACCATAATGGGGTTGTGTTTCCTATCCAGACCTTGAAATGACACAAAGAGTACCTCTTCCCTCCTAGGATGAAAAAAGGTAACAGTTTCCTACTCTAAAATGCTGTGTATAAATTTAGGCCTGCAAATTCTATGAGGTATGTGTGTATTCAGCTCATGAGAATATCCTCCCCAGCATGTTCCTTGGCCTTACTTAAGCTTATGTAACATTATCGTAGTCCCTGATTTAAACAATTTCATGTTATATTACTGTTTTTGGTGGGGGGGGTGGATATTGGGGACAAAGGTATTATTACTTCAACAAATTGACTTAATGAATTATGTCAACATTGCTCCACAAACTCACAAAAATAGTACATCTCTGTTGATTTTTAATCAAAAAGAATATTTACAAGTAATAGACCTAGGCCCATTAAAATTGTTTCTTTGTCATCTAATAACAATTACCAAAGTGAGAGACTTCAGTTGTTTTTAAAAACAATCTAATAACTGGCATTGAGAGCCGAGTCAGGACCTCATATGCACTCCATGTGTTTAGGGTGCTGATTCATTGCAGGCTCTAAAAGGAAAAGTGGGATTTATCCTCTTCTTAAAATGCACTTAATATACAATACACAGTGGTCCTACAGAGGATCAGCAAAGCATTACGCATATAATGCTGAGCTCTAGATGGGAACAAACTGGAAAACATAGGTATCAGTTATTGTGTATTGCCACGAGAATGAATGGCGTCGGGCGGGGTCAGAGGAGGGCACCATGGGCTTTTAAATTCTCTTCAGTTGCTGTGCTTCTATGTTCAGAATTTTCTTGGGCTAAATGAACACAGATACAAATCAGAGCTCAAGCAATTTCTTTCGAGGACTTCAGACCTGCAGGTCTTTCACATCATCACCGTTCTACTATTTCTGTGTTGAATTGCTCCATGAGGAGCTGATTCAAGTCCTACTCTTTGCTGCGCTGAGCTGTCTCAAGGCGAAGACAAAAGCTCTCTTGGGCTGTGAGGACACTGCTGCTTTCTTCCCAGTTTGCCCTCCCCAGCAGTAATCAATGTTTATGGCTGTAGTTACAGTAAAAATAGCAAAAGTCAATATTTGTGCTCTGTATCTGTCAGATAATAAACCTGGCTGGAGGCAGGGCTGCCTGACATCTGCATGCAGCAGGCAGGGGCTGTCCCGCCCCCAGCCCATCCTTTCAGACAGTTTATCTAAAGGTGGCGTCATATTTGTACAGCTGACAGTCTCAAATCCCCCCTGTGTGTCCTTAGGGAAACTCAGAATTTTTGTTTGATTTTTGATCCTGTTGATTCTGGCCTTTCGACTGGAAAAAATGTTAAGAAAAAGAAAGAAAGAAAATATGAAAGTAAGAAAAAGAAACAAGACAGAATAAACACTCAGAAAATCTATTTAACAGTCCTAAATTAAACGGAAAGGTCCCTTTTACCCCAGAAACTCACCCTCACCTAAGGTCTTCTAAATGACAACACGAAGTCAGACTATAAATTGTCAAGTGTTGTTTACACATTGCCTATTTCAAAAAAGGATAATGAAAAGCAAGGACATGAAAGATTGTAATGAAAGACCCTAAAACAGGCTGGGAGATCAGAGTTCCTCCTGGAGGCTGAGTTTAATTAATGATCTGGGTTTCAGCTTTAGCTCTGAGACCCGGGACAAGAGTCTTACTATGAAAAGGCCTCAGATTTCTTGTTTATAAAGTAAGAATATCAACAGATTCCAATAGATAGCATTGTTGCAAAGATCAAGTGAGGTATTGTGGGATGGGAATTTTAGTACATCTTATGGTAACCAATTCCAGGGGTTATAATCAAAGCATGGTGATTTTAAAAATGAAACAACTCTGCAGCCTGACTAAAAGAATATTATATATCATTGAAAAATGAGTGTGAAAAGCTAGAATTGACATTTTATAATTCATTTGTGTGCTCCACTTCTTCATTATTATCATTAATTTTCTGTAGGCTGATTCTTACATGTTTCCATCTTGTTTAATGATTCTAAGTCAGAATTACTGTTCTACTCTAAGGACACTGCTGTCATAATTTTTCTGCAATATGATTCTGAATTTTCCTCAGGAATCCTCTAGCATTTCGCAGTCTCTTTGTGTAGCCCCTCCCATACGGACTGAGACCCTCCTTCCCTCCCAGTTACTGCACTGAGCAAACTAGTCTGTCTTTCGGAGTGACGTCTTGTAGTACATGAAAGTGTCACATTTCATGGTACATTAAATCATTTGTAGTATATGAAATGCTTTTAGGTAATGTCTGGGTGAAATTCTATAATTCTAAAACTCATTTATTTTGACATGTATTAGAGAAAACACCATAGCTGATAAAACCATGATTTCTGCAATATAGCATATAAGTTGAGAATACAATAGTGTAAAGTCAAACATTAGGCCACTTAAAAATAATTAAGGAAAATAAAAAATAAATACAGACCGCAATAACTTTGAAAAATAATAATTAAGGAAAAGTTGATTAGGCGAGGCACACCTGCTTCTACCTTCCTGTTCCTGACAATCCAGGGGTTCTGTGTCACTGCTGAGCACAAAGCCTGTGTGCCCCTCTCCTACCAGCTCTTACACGACCATGGTGACAAACAGGGATGGATATTCCAGATGACAGGTAGAAGATGGCAGAGCCAACACTGGCCTAGGTCCGTAGGTGACTATATAGGGCACATCCTTCTGTGCCCGTGACAGATGTGTATGCATTAGAGATAAACTTTTATAGTCTTAATTTACCAACTTTTGGAGATTGCTAGTGACTTATCATGGTAGTATGAGAAAAAAAAAAAACATGTAGGTAGTTAAAGCAGTTCTAAAAAGGACAGTTTCCTCCATTGTCCCCAAATAGCCTCATTTCAAATCTTTACTATTTTCCCATCAACTCTTCTGTGAGCATGTTCTAATTTGTTGATGGCTTTCTTAAGATTTAGTGCTCAGAGATTAATATAACCAACTGGATGTGGTCCACTATTAACTGAACCTACAATACACAAGCCTTTCTGTAGTCCTTGCATCCCAACATTGACCATATTAATAAATATTACTCAAAATCCTAGTCATATGAGTTTCTCTGAAGGCTTTCCTTGTCTATCTTTTCCTTTGTTGGATGATTTACTATGACAATATTTTTTGTTTTGGTCCTATAAGGTCAACTTATAAAGATATCTTTATAAATCTTTATTCTTTCCTGAAACATAAAACCATCCCTCCAGGCATTGTGCTTGCCATATATTCGCATGGTTTCCTTCAGGGAAAGCAATGCTTCTCAAAATAACCCCATGCCTTCATCACTAAGAAGACAAAAATGACCTCCAATGGGTTAAATATAGAGTTCAATTCACTTGAAGCAAATGTGGCATTTTTTATTTTTAAAACGATAATTCAATTCAGTACAATTAATGCTATAAAAGAGATTACAGCATTTATTGTATATCTGGGGTGGGATAGGCTTAAAATGAATTTGAAGTAAAAGAGAAAAAGACATTAAGACAGACAGAAAGGAAAGAAAGAGAGAAAAGAAAGGAAGAAACAAAGAAAACAAAGAAAGAAAGAAAGAAAGAAAGGGACCGAGACAAAGGAGTAAAAAGAGGGCTGGAAAAGGGAGAGAGAAAGGGAGATGAAAAAGAGGGATGGGAAGATAGAGCAGGAGGAAAAGGAAGAAAAGAAGGGCAGGCAAAAAATGAAGAAAAATATTTTAAAAATAAAAGAAGGGCAGGAAGGAGGGAGAGCTGACACTACACCATCTACTTCCTCTTTCTAATAGATATTTATTTAATTACCATCTAATATTTGTAGTCTCTCTGTGCTATTTTTGCCAACTATCCAGTGACTTTTCTTTCCACTTTGTCTTTTAGACTCCCTCCTTTCTAGTTGATTACAGAGCATGATCCAAATTTACTCAGAATGTTGAAATTTTATTACAGAAAATGATACGTTCCCATTAATTCCCCGCAAAGCACTCCCTACCCCTTCAAACATATTTATCCCCTTATGCTTGCCACTTTCTGAAGTAGCTTTGGAAGTCTTGTTTCATAAGTGTCTTTGGAGGGTGTGATCAGAAACATGGTGAACACAGCTACCTAGAGTGCTTCTGCCTAGGGCCTTCCAGTGAAAAGGTAGGCTTGTCAAAACATGGGTATCCTCATCTGCCTAATACCTGTAGTTAGCGGGATCTGGCTTCTGGCTCTTCCCCTAGGACAAAATGACCATAATCACTGAGCATTTTATATTCAGGACATCCAAGCAACCATGACGATGCAACTAAAGACACGAAGGAGAATTTCAAGAACAGCTTTAGCAAGTGGCAAGAACAATGGGACAAGTGTTTTTGAAGTGAGGGGAGTATTATGAGGAGAATTATGGCAATGTGCCTTTTACTATAATAATTTTTTTAATTTAAACCTTCATCGGATTTTTCAATCACACCTCATATATTTTTTCTGTTACAGTAAAATATGGCCTCATTTATTTAACTGATATTTATTGAGCACTAATTATAAGTCAGGGCCTTGGCTAGCCATAGCAAATAGAGGATCAACAAGAACAAGGTGGCCAAAGGCCTTAGGAAACTGAAAATAAGATTCCTGGGCAATCCACGATTTCCTTAGGCATCTTTGGTTTTCCTCTTCACCAGCATGGTGTTGTTTACACAGTTGGAACTTAACAGTGAGAGGAGTCTCCTCTCCCTCCTGGGCTTTCACCCTCTTCACATTTTTATTTTAATAAAAATGCCTGTAACTACAGAATCGGGAGGACACTTTCTGTGAAAGACCGGGTTTCGGTCTAAGGCCCACAGTCATCTCTTAAACATGCCTGTGTGCTTCTGGCCAAGCAAGTTCTGCTTTAGCAGAGGGTGGATGTGCATGGCTCAGGTGGGAAGAAACCAAGCAAAGGATCCCCGAGGGAACCTGCCTAACTTGAATATAGGTGCTTCTCTAGATGTGCTTCCTTCTCAGACTGAAGCAGATTGTGTGAAATGACTTACATGATGATTTTCCCAGCTGGGGGCAGTTTGGAGAGAAAAACTCTGTTCTGCCTTTTTTTTTTTTTTTTTTTTTTTTTTTTTTTTGCTGGGTGAACCAAAAAGCGTTTCCAGAGGCACACTGCACTAGAATAATGGCTCTAGGAGTTTTGTATTATGGGTGTTTCCTGTAGAAATATGTTAAAAAATATATATATATACACATGTAAATATATATGAACAAAACTCAAATAAAGTAGGATATTCACGGCCCAAAGGTTTCACTAGCTTTATGTAGATCTTTCAACATGGAAAGTCTTAACATTACAAATATATATTATATTTACTTGTTCATGCCCTTTGGTTTTATATCATAATACTACACAATATTTTTCTCCTATTACATGTGGCTATTTCCCATGACATTACACCATTTTTGGGCTATAGTTTCAGTAATGGTTTACAGTGCTGACATATAATTTATTTTAAAATACATTTGTATTCAGTACTTAAACAATTTTTTAAATTATTACTATTATGAAGGTCAGACTTAGGAACTTTCTTAAAGTCTGTGTGTAATTCCTGAGGATACATTCTTGCTAGGAGAATTATTGAGTAAATTTCTAAGGCTGTATATGTAACTCTTTAAGGTTTTTTGGACCTATTATCAAATAATTTCCCAGAAAGTTTGTTATCAATTTATATTTCTAGAGACTTCTCAGTTAACAAGGACCATTACTATGAAAATACTTTCTATTTGATAAATAAAACACATTTTGTATTTCTTTTTTTTTCCAGTTGTTAATTTTTGCTTTTCTCACTAGGACATATTTCTTTCTAAGCTACTTAAAGTCTGTTACATGACAGTTATCTGTTACTTGGTTTTTATTCTTATGTGCTAAGAATACTAATGTTTTCATTTTATATGTTGCACATATTTTCTCAGATTTTTGTCATGCCAATAGCAATTCTGTTTTCAGTGTTTTCGAGTTTCAGATGAGATTTTTATTACAGTTAAATATATAAAATTGCCATTTATGTGGTATTCCTCTTGTCTTTACTTCTCTTTTTCTTGAAAAGTCCCATAAAAGAATTACAAACAGAAAATTTTGTCAGTGCTAAAAATTGAAATGGTATAGATTCTATATGATAGAATGTTAAAATCACTTGGGAAGCTTACAGGGACTTCTCTGAAATATAGAACAAGAAAGACAAAATGAAAGAAAGAACTGACCAGTCCAACTCAACCAAATTACAAGTTTTGGGGCTCAGTGGTTCCACCTCCTGCCTTGCAAGCACAAGGGCCAGAGTTTGATCCCTGGTACAAAAATAAATAAATAAATAAAATTGTTACAAGTTTTGTCAACCAGCAAATTTTCTCCTTTCCACCATCCTCAGTTTTCCAAAAATTTCTACAGTATTTATTTCATGATATACAAAATTTTCATAAAATAGAGTTGGGGGTTGGTTATTATTACATCTGTGTACACATGCACATATCTTTCTCTATTAATGGGTGTCAGGCGTGAGTAATGCTCATGTCACTGGTTTTCATTTGTTGAAATATCACACTGTACTCTATAAATATGTATAACCAAGATAATAATTTTTAAAAATATAATGGATTCCCATTCTCCTCTATTTTTGATGAAAACTCCATGTACTGAGCTACCACCCAGTTTCCCTTGGTAACTACACCCCAGTTTTAAAACAGATATGTAACAGTCCTGACCAAATAAGGCATCACATTAGACATAAAGACTGGTTGAGGAAAAAAAAAACAACAGACTGGTTGAGGCATTTTGATTAAATTATCAGTTTAACTAAACAATGCTCAGGCCCAATTCTGAGACTGCTACAGGAAGGAAAAGGGTATGGCCCCTTCCAGTGGAACTGAATTGGACAGAACATGTGTCTAGAACTTCTGGGATTCAACTGCAGAGAGGGAAGCCAGTATGAGCATCAGAATGAAAATGAGAACAAACAGAGATTGAGTGCCTTTGCTTATGTATGTGGGTTAGGCCATGAATTTTCAGTTATGAGAAGCAGCAGTATTTTTATTGATTTCAGCTAATTTTAATTAGGTTTCCTACCATCAATAATAAAATAAACCCTAAAAAAATAAAATGAAATAAAATAAAAAATAAACCCTAAAGGAAACCCAGAAAATGTGTTCAGAAAAAAAAATGTAAGTAACATAACCCGTAAATAATCTTTACAAAGAAATACAGTGTTTATAAATTGACACACAGGTTTTATTTTATCTGACCCTATTGGTTCAGAGGTTGCTAATTACATTGTACACATGAAATTTTTAATTCTTGCCTAATTTTTTTAATGAGAATGAGAAAAACAATACAAATTGTTCAACCGTTATTTAGTTCTAAAGCAAAACAAAAAACTAGGATCCAGGACTTTTGGCCCTTCTTGTGAACTGAGTAATCTCCTAAATAAAGTAAATATGTTTGGTGCACAATTCCCACCAGGAAAACAAATCTTGGTTTTGCTTTTTGCAGAAAATGAAAAAAAAAAATCTTTGCACAAAGCATCAAGGTAACATGTCTTTTGGTCTTGCAAATTGTTTTTAATGTGTAATTGTGTTTTTCTCTGTATAATCTGCCAGCAACTTATCTCATATGGTCATCCACTTTTTCATTTTTGGAAAGATATTTGAAGGGGAAAGAGAGAAAAATATGTGTCTCTCTGGGTACAGCAGACTAGTCCTTGGTGTTTGTAGGCAACCCTTGCAGTTGGATTGACAACCGCAGCTGTTGATGGGCTGCTGGGAGACAGGAGAGAGAAAATGCAATTCATCAGAACACTGGGCAAATGGACTTGTCTTAATGTTACTATTTTCCTTATGGCTGTAATAACCCCCTGCATAGCACACCTGGAATTATTTAACTAAGTTTAACTGATAAGTTGAGAAATTATTTGGGAAATATGTGCTCTTCCAGGAGCTGGTGGATTCAATCCTAAACAAGCCAGAGCATGTTCTCCCAGGCTGGTGATATGCTGACACATTAACTGAAAGGGATTCACTTTCATGCAAATTACGACCTTTATTATATCTTTCCATGTTAGCTCAGCTCCTGAGTTCGCCCAATAGCAGACACAAAGGTCGCAAGCTGGCAAAGAGGGCTGTGTTTATTGCTGTTGTTTTCCATTGAATTGAGTCCCTTTATATTTCATGAACTCATATAGAAAAATTTTCATTCTTGCTTGTCTTAGAATGTTCCAATATTTGGATCAATGGGACTTCCATTCTCAAGTGACAAAATGGTTGGCTGGATTTGAAGGAAATCTTCCCATGAGTTTTACTATGGTCTCCAGTGCACCTGACACTCCCATTTCATTCATATATGTTACCTGCCTGGACACTAGAAGTGTTTGTGTTTACAAACTCCAGAGGAGAAAGTGAAAAAAAGTGCTTGGAAAATATCTTTCAGACCAAATATTAGTAGGCTGGCCCATATTCAGACAAACCACTACCTTTGTTAGGATTGGAGCTACTATCTGTAGTTGTAGTGTTCTCTCTCTCTCTCTCTCTCTCTCTCTCTCTGTGTATGTGTGTGTGTGTGTGTGTATGCGTGCGCACATGAGTATGAGCATTTACATTTAATCCTTCTTTTCTTCTTGACTCAGAAATGCCTAAACTCTAGCTTAGGAAACTCACATCTGAAGGGGATATTTGAAGTAATAACCAATCCTAAAATGATTTTTTATCTCAGTCTCACAAATGGAGAATGTTTCTTGCTGTCTCCAGCCATGTGTTAATGGTTTCTCTGAGGTCACCTGTACAGATAGATCTTTTGAATTTCACTTGGAACACATGTGGTTTTAAGCTAGATGTTAATTGGAAACATTTATAGTGTCAAACATTTGATTAATGCTCTGGGTTTTAATTGAAAGGAATAAGCGTTTCTTAAATCAACTGCAGCATACTATAGTTTAGAGGGGATGTTCTTAAAATAGACTAAAATTTATTTGCAAACTAAGTAATATTTTAAGAAGAATCATCATGATGCAAAGCTGATCTTCCTTGCCTAATCCCTTTTAAACCAATATTTTTGAGATAACTATTTTACTAGTTAACTGATAATTAAAAGGGAAAATCAGATGCCAATAAATGCAGTGCTGCTTTTAACTCAGAAGTAAAGTGAAGATGATTTCACTCTACTATGACTTTCTGATATAATGTAAAACTTTTTATATGTTTAACCCTTTGAATAACATAGTCTAAGAGAAGAAAGACCATTGTCCCTAAGATGAGAGTTACTCTCTGTGGCTAGGACCCTCTAAACTGAAACCAGTAACGTTGTCATGGGGCGATACTCTGTAGGTGTGAGAAGTCCATAGCGGGGCTCAGCAGAGTTCAGAAGATGGTTCATGTTGACTTTAATTTTTGTTCGTAAAGAGCACCGATTGGGTCTCCAGATGGTGCCCTGCAGACATAATTAAGTATTGCAATAAATCACATAGTAGTGACACAGCAATTATTCTTGAGCCCTCCACCCCTCCCTTGTCAGGTGCTTGGGGAGGCACCCAGACATTCTTCCAGGTGTCCTGAAACAATGGTGGGCCATCTATTAGGGGCCTAAAGAGGGCAGGGGATGCTGCCATTAACTTTTTACTGTCAGCCAGGACAGATAATAGGTGCAAGATGTGATCTGGGCTGAGGTATTACTCCTCACTGTTGTGGTGCACTTCAGATAGCAGGAGAGGAAACAAGTGGGGGAAAATGCACTAGGCTGTGTCCACAGTTTGAAATGTAAAAACTTAAACACACAATTAGTTCTTTGATTTCACATCACCAAACAACTTGCCTTACAGGTTTTCCCTCAGATTCACAACCTGACTTGTTAATTTCAAAAATGTCTGTTCCTCAGCCTTTTTGTTCGTTCAACATATGTATATTTCAGTGTCCTTTAAATTTGAGCAATGTATAATCCTCTTTACAATCCTTAAGAACGTATTCACAGACCCACCCATTCCCAAGAAGGATATATGGGCATTTGTTTGAGAAACACTGGTCTAAGAATGCAAAATCTTTTTCTATGAAACTGTCTTGCCATGCAAAATATCCAATGTAAAATAGAAATACATTTTATTTTTATACAGTTAAAATGGTTTCTATTATTTTTGTAGGTTTTTTTAAAAAATAACATTTGAGACTTGGTTCAGCTTGGGAAACGACTGCTTGGCTTTTAAATACCTCTGTGCCACATGTCACAACACCTCCTGGGCCTAAAAAGCCCATTCAGGTTTGCCCTTTCCTTCAAAAAGAGAGAAGAACAGAGAAAGTTTTCTGTGTTCTAATGACACCGGTGTACATTCTTGAGTTTCTGGGTTACTTTTGTGAAATTACAGGCTCTCACTCTGTGACAGGCTCTTGAAGCAGAACTCAAAGATCATCGAAACACAGAAAGGACCTGTTATACTTATAGGCTGTAAGGATCTTCTCCCAGTTTTAACTAGGTCCTTTTATCTGTTTCCCGTGGCTGCTGAAATAAAGAACCAGAAACTTAGAGAATCAATAAAACATAAATTTATTTTCTGATAGTTTTTTGGGGGGGTCACAAGTCTGAAATCAACTTCACCAGGCTAAACTCGAGATGCTAGCATGGCTGGTTCCTTCTGGGGGGCTCAGGAAGAATCTGATTTTGCCTCATCCAACTTCTAGTGGCTGTTTCCATTCTTTGTTTTATAACCGGCTCTTCACACCACGCAACCCCCTCGCTTCCATGGTTTTATCGCTAAAGTCCTCTCACCTCACTCATGGGACGTTTACAAAGTCCCTTTTACTTCATAAGACGACTCTCACAGGTTCAAAATGATATAAACATGTTGGGGTTTAATCTAGTACAGTCCGTAGGGCCTAATTTTCCTCCAGCCCTAACTCCATGCCTTCAACCGTAGATCTCCAAGTAGCTTTGACACCGTGTGTCCCAGTCATGAACGAGTCCTAAACAGTCCACCTTCTCTTCCCACCAAAATCTGCCCCACAGCACCAGGTTCCACTCTTTGGTAGCAGCTCTGCCGTTCTCTCTGCCATACAGTTTTGGAACTGAACTACTATTTAAAAAGTTCCCCCGCCGCCTGCCTCATAAGTGCAAGGTCCCGAGTTTAATCCCTGGTACCAAAAAAAAAATAAATACATAAATAAATAAATAAAGATTTAAAATTCCATCCTTTTTCTATCGTCACGTGCCTTGTCTCCTGAGACACAACATTCTGCTTTTGAAATGCGTCCCAACTCAGCCCTTTGCTCATTTTAGCTTTTACCAAGCTCCCACTTGGAACAGTAGAGCATCTTGTTGAGAAATGAATAAGATGCTTAGTTAAATGCCTAGATACTGCTCCACTAGAGTTTCCCTGCACAGGTGTAGTGCTAATGTCCACTGTGAAAAGGGACAAACATTTCTATAAAACGTTCTCCTATTTACACCGAGTGTGATGCTCCCAGGCGGGGCTGAGTGTTCTACCGTTTTCTTCACCTTTCTTTCACTGACAGAGAAGACAGTACTCAGTACCACCCAAGCCCCCTTCAGCAGGTAGCTCTGTCTCCAGTATTGAAAGAATCATCCAAAATACTTTTTTCCCAAATAAAACTTGCTTCTAGTGAACCTTAGATGCTATGTGTTGGGAATCCTTTGATGATCCAATCCCACAGAACTTCAGAAACCAGCGTTAGATATGCAAAAGGAGAAGCATGTGATATAACTACTCCAGAGTTTAAACTTGATCCTGGTTGAATGACTTATCTCCTTCCTAAGTTCAGAAATTTGTTGAGGACAGGAACTGTGACAGATAGCTCATAGTAAATGATAGTAAATGCATAATACAGCTAAATAGAAGAAACTATATTTAAAATCATTTAAATCCAATGTTTGTAAAGAAGCTGTCCTAAGAATTTAACTAAATTCCTAAGAACTATAAGAAAAGCACAATGTATTTACAATGGATACTCAAACATCCACTTGCAAAGAGAATGTTTGGGGCATTTGTTAAACTGAGCTCATTTTTCATCTTCTATGCAACTGTAGCTTCCCAGGAATAGTGTAAATGTTTCATAGTGCATTTTCTATCTCTCAGTTTTAAACCATAATCTTAGCCATTGTGTCATTGGAATATCATACACTGCTAACACATTTCTATGTCTATTTCACGCAAAGAAAGAACTTCATGCGCTGACTTAAACATTTGCTACCTATGAATATCCTTTGAAATTTTTATATGACTTCCAGAGTTTAAATTTGATCTATATTCTCTTTGAACCACCTGTCAATTTTAGTTTTGAAATGACTTTGCTCCAAGCTTCCTGATTCACAAGCACACACCATCACAGTTTTGTGCATCAGGAAAAGCCAACACATATAATTTAATGTTTCATTAGACTAGGCTATTAGGTTTTCTTCATAACTGACTAACTGCAAACAACAAAATTCACAGAGGGTTAGAGCTATTTCTTTCTACAATCTCTTCTTGATATTTTCTTAAGTACTTATAAACCCTACAATGAGATAATACACAGAAGATCTTTAGAATGAGAAATGAGAATAGCACTTTCAAAAATAACACCTAGTGTGTTCCTTCAACTTTATCAGTAGACTAGCTTTTCTTCCTCAACTGTATCATATCATTGCTGAGGGCAGCAAAACCAAGAGACCAAATGTCCCCAGGAGAAACAGGGATGTGATGAAGTAGGACACGACAGCTAGTAAAAATCTTACTACTTCCGGCTTAGAGGAATCTGAGAAGAGAAAAACAACAGGTGAGTGGGTGAGCAGATCAAACTGAAAGTTTTTTCACGTGCTTAGAGCTAATTCATAATTATATAGACATATCTATATAACTGTGAGGAGCCTGAGAAGATCAAGACGAGTAGCCTGCTTTCCCAACTATTCCCTATAAAGACTATAAGCTTCTAGGTGAAAGATCTTTAATGGTGCAGCATTGGTAAATGAAGACAGTTAGTAGCTCCAGTCCTACATAAGGAGGCACAAAGGATATAGAAAATCCTCTCTCCTCTTGATGAAATGCCAAAATACTTAAAGGTTCAGGAGATTCATATCCAGCTGGCTTTGAAGATACAAAATATTGAGAATTACCAAAAGTAAAGTTGCAATATCATTAACTACACATCCAGATAACTACAAGGTGCCCCAAGTGCACAGTACTCCCTGGACAAGACCAGCCAGTTGTGAAACTAGCATCTGACCTTGAGGTTCTTCCTCCTATTGCCATGAGGTCACATAAGGCCTCTCATATACATGAACAGAAGTAAGAGAGAGGAGACAATAAAATTCTCATTCATTGAGTATTGTTCCCAAGAGATCTAGTAAGTGTAAAGCAACTGATAAAGCCCCTAATTACTAATTGGAAAGTTTAAGTATCATCCTATACTTTCAGGCTTCCAGCCAGCACCCACTGGGATAGGGGATTTGAGAAAGATTATATCAGTCAGAAAATATCAAAGCTACACACATTTTTTTAATAAATCAAGAGTAAGGTTTTGAAGTTTTCTGCCTCTCTACATACATGTAAAGTTTTTATTGATAGAAATTTTCTGTACTTAAATTTAAAATGGTTTATATTACAGGTACTTTAATTCCATCACTGATTCAGTGGTATGAAGTTAGAAATGCCAATCTTCACACTCCATCCCCCTTTTATCATCAGAAGCAACAGCATGGTGAGGATAATTTCAAATGATGCTGGTAACTCTTTCCATAAAAATGGCACATATTCTGGATACTTATTATTTAGGGCTGCCCATCTTAGATTGTTCTGGCTGCTATAAAGAAACATCATAGACTGGGCTTCTTACAAATAGTAGAAGTTACTTCTCACCGGTCATAAAGCTAGGAAATCCAAGTCAAGGTGCTGGCAGATTGAGGGTCTGTTGAGGGTCCACTTCCTGGTTCATAGAAAATCTCAGTTTACCCTCACATAGTGGGAAGGAGAAAGGGAGCTCTCTAGAGTTGTTTTTATGAGGACATCGATCTCATTCATGAACATTCCACTTTCCTGACCAAATCCACTTTCTTTTCCACTTTCTCTCCTACAGATCCCCCACCTGTAAATATCATCACCTTGGACTGATTAGGTTTTGAGGAAACGCACACTTTCAGTATATATGTTCTCCCTTTGAATTCTCAGATCCAATGAGTCATGCAAGACCCAGCTATGGAAGATGATGTGATTTGCAGCAAAAGTCTTACATGAGGGAAAAAATGATTCACATAGTAGAGCCATGGAAACATATCTCACAAAGGGTGCTACACACCCAAGGGAGGTGTTGGGATGACCTTATCTAATAGGTATGTTGGAGTCACCTCTTATAAACATAGAGCCCCCAAAATGATTTAGACCTCATGCATATTTCTCCAACATGAGAACTATGCTTTCATTAAGAGGATTCAATAAAAAGACTCTTTCCTCTCTCCTTCCAGCCACAAGTGGGGAGGAAGAAGGAGGGCAGGGGAAAGGGAAGGAAGGAGAAGCTCTTCAGAACAGACCACCCAGGCCATCCCTCCCTCTCCCAAAGCCACTACAGCCACAGGCCTGGCCACCCAGGCAGGAGGGTAAAGACAGAGGGTATTAGGAATGAGACGGGAGGCTTTAAATAAATAGAACTGATTCTTAAGAACCCAAATGAGATATTTTTAAAAACCAAAGGGACTGTACAGTCATAGAATCAAACTCAGACACCATTAAACATCCCTACTGCCCCGAATAGAGAATGTGGCTGGCAAGGTGATTAGAAAAAGTAAAACTGTTTCATGTTTGCCCCACAGTAAAGTTTAGACTCTTCAATAAACTGGCTTTATGAGGCTCATGACTCCTGCATCTTCTGGTTGCTTTGAAAATTGAATAAAGGTTATCATTGCAAGACCTAGTGCCTACACACACTTAATAAACACTAACATCCTCTTCCCTTCTAAATGTTTTCTGCTACCTTTTTATCTTTATCAATAACCTCCATGGGATAAAGTTACTCACATATACATGTATAGATATAAAGTTATTTGCATAAAAGCTTTAGTATAAAATTATGTATTGATACTTGTGTGTGTTTAAATAAAGAGGCTCCTCACCCTCATACTCTCCTCTTTTTTTTTTCTAGGGACAAGAATTCACCTCTCCACCTCAACCCAGAGACAACATTGGTCTACAGTTGCCTGAGGAAAAGCCAAAGATTATGGGGCATTCTACTCCCTCCCCTCTTCCAATAAAATGCAAGTCAAAATCTGAAACTGGATATGAATACAATCTTTTAGGAGATGGTAAGAGACCCAGTCAGGCTAGGGTAAATGTGCAGGACTGCATTTGGAGGATGAAGACTTCCTTCTCTTCACTACTGATTTTCTCCCTCCCTCACCTTCTCCCTTCTTTTTAAAAAAATCTTCCCTCCTTTCTTCCCTTTTCTCTCCTTTCAAAAAACTGAACTTGAATTTCATCAAACCTCTACATATAATTACCAGTAAAACACACAAAATTATTGCAATAAGGAGGTCAACAAAATCTAGTGTATGATATTTTAAAAATTGTACTTGAAAAGGAAGATAAAGAGTGCAAGGGAGTCTGTAAACTAAGAGACCTGAGGTTTGATTTTTAAAAGAGAAGATAGACACTTGAGAGATTTAGCTACCATGTCCAATATATGATCCTTCTTCTTTTTCTTTCTCCTTTCCCTTTTTCCATCCTCTACTCTATTTCCTTTTCCTTTTGTGTGTATGGGGGTGGATAATGGGGATTGAACTCAGAACCTGGTGATTGTAAGGCAGGCACAGCACCACTGAGCTAAATCCCCAGCCCTCTATTTCCTTTTCTTTGAGCATCAACAAGTAGGCTTTCTGTAAAATATCTCATAGAAATCCAATAGATAAAGCAGATAAGGAAAAATACGTTCTGGTTAAAGTAGACATAGGGGTTCAGAGGCCTCTGGTCCAAATTGTGGCAGTTTTTAAGCAGTATGGTGGTTAAATAAAAACAGCCTTCCAAAACCTCAACTCAATAAACCTTTCAACACCCCAATAAAGTGAAGAATATTGCTGAGGATGGGGCCAGTAATAGCCCCCGATGGGGGGACTTAGCTCCATGTCAAGCTGACCAACCTGGAAATGTGCTTCCCAGCATTCTCTTGTCTATATCTTTCTGGGTTGGAGAAGGCTGCAGGAGGACTTTGCATGAGCTTTGGGAGGTGGACATGAAGCAGCCGGCTTATTCATGATGGGACATTTGAATATAGTGAATCTTCCGGATGTGAGTGTCCATTTGGAAAAAGAAGACTCAGGCTAAGAGACTTAGGACTTCTCAGTACTGATTTATGAATATCAAACTGCAAGATGAAAAATAGATGTGAAGAAAAGGCATAAATTTTCTGAGGGAAAATATGAAGCATCAGGCAAAAGGTTGACATTGAAATCCTAGAGACTATGCATAGTTAGATGCTCGCACCGAAAGAAGTTGAAGTAGGAGAGAAAAGAGAAGTCAGCCCAGGTCTAGGGAGTGCAGTGTCCTGAAGACAGTGGAGGCAAGTGGAAGGAGAAAAGTCTTAGCAGTTTGGAAGACTGATGAGAGGTTGTAGCACATAATGTGTGGTGTGTGACACAGGGAGAAACAGTTTGCAGGACAGCCACTGTGCTAACAGCAGATGTTCTGGAAGGAAGGAGAGGGTGTCCACAATCATGTTAACTGAATCTACACCCACTAAGGGACCAGGGTGGAGGCCACTTACTTTTCTCACCTCCAGTGCCAAGTTCTTACTGTTTAGCTTAGCAATTTGTCCAAGAAGTCTCACTTTCTTCTCTCACCATGAGGGAAATGCAGAACAAATTTACCATGGAGGTGGTGAAACAGGGAAAAAATAACTGTGCTGTGCTTTCAGGATATGGCAGTCTCCTCATGTCACATTCTGTATGTTATGCCACAGGCTATTTCATTCATTTATTCCATTAATAAATATCTAGTCCTAATTGTGCAAAGCCCTCTCTCACTGGCTGAGCAAGTTGGGGTACAAAAGACTTCCCAGGTAATAAATTAAATTCAGTGAAATTTTTTTAGAACCATGCTTAATACCCACAGTTAAATATGTAAATGTCTCAAAGAACAGTAGATAAATTGCTATTAAGTGGAGAAGGCAAAGAATACAATTTTCTAGAGGTAGAAACCCTAGCTCAAGCAAGGGTACAACTTGTGGTGGAAAGAAGGTAGTCATTCATGTAATTTTCAAGGACGACTTCTTGAACTTAGCTGCCTATTACCCCATTTATTTTCCCTACAGTTCTCAACCTACACTCATGATCGACGGCATGTGTGACCCATTACTATGGCACATGCTCTGTTGTGCAGGACTCCTAAGCATTTGCTGCAACTGCTAGGCTTTCTGTCAGGCTCACAGCTGTGTGCTGAAATGTAGGCAAAAGACATATTTTTGCAAACAGAAATAACCTTGAATTTACTCAAATATATAAAGTAATTGATTCACATATACTTTCACCAAAACTCTATCATTACTGACACATCTAATAGTTAATATCGTAAGACAAGAGTATTTTGCCATCGTTAATAAAGACATCTTCCATTTCCCCCCCAGGACTGTCTAAGACCACCTAGATTGCCAACACAGACAGTACAAGATGTCCCATTGATTGAAGGAATTGCAGGAATCCTGTGCCTTAGACAGCCCTCGCTGCTTTAGTAATTAGGCTTCCAAAAACACAACCACAGGCACTCCCTGGCTTCTTTCTGAGACAGCCAAAGCACCTGGATATAGAGGCTGAGAATATTGTTTATTCTGGAAAAGCCAAATGTTGGGTTGTAGAACAAGTTTGGATTGAGGAAGCTATAGAGATGCATATTTTCTCATCGGCATCTGTTCTTGTCCAGTCCTCCATAAAAGTGTCCAGTAAAACTCCAGACACAGCCATGCAAAGGGAGCACATGTCAAAAGGAGAGATGGGGCAAGTTCATTTCACACCTGTGGGTCAGCTCACCCCAGGTCCTCCTCCCACACCTGCACTGGAATCAGGCTCTTAGGAATTAAAGATCAAAAAGACTTAACAGCTCATTTTATCCAGCCCCAGGCTCCACAGCAGGAATGCCCTGGGTCTCACACTGGAGGGTCTGGTTTTGTGTGTTTGGGGTGAGGACAGCTCTCTTTGAGATCACACTGCTTGGGCAAAAGAAAGTTCTGATCTCCCAAGGAGGCAGAGGTGGGCATTCTACAAACAGAAAAGCTTTTAGATGTGCAAAGTCCTTTATTATTAAGGAGCTCTGAGAACTTTTTCCATGTGTACTGTTAAGGGGGGGATGCTATTTAAACAAAAACTAAATGCAGCTGTGTCTGCTTTCTCCACCAGTGACATAATTCATCTTTCAGGTAAATAGTTCTTTTGTTTCAGATTATTTTTGCCTCCCTTCATGGGGGCAGAAAACAAAGACCCAGAGGCACAGCATAAATATATTAGAATGAGACCAAAAGTATCGCTGTACTTATTGTACATATTTACGAATATAAAATATCTGAATCGCTCTTAATAAAATTGATATATTTTTTAAAATTTCCTTGGGAACCTTGAAAGAGACCTCAAGGGTCTGAGAAAAGGTAAAAGGGAAATATCATAAGAAATACTCAGAGTAATGGTCTTCAGAATTGTCTGAATATTACAATCAGTTAGGCAGCCTTAAAAATATCAGTGATCTCACCCCAAGGATTCTGATTTCATGGGTTTGGGGTAAGGAGTATGCACTGGAATGTAAAAAAAAAAATTTTTTTTTTTAATGATTCTGATTTACTATATAACCAAGACAGAGAACCTTACCATAATGAAACTATAGCACAAGTTCTACAGAGGGACACAGCTGATGACAATACCCCTATTTAGGAAGTAGTTAATACACTTATAAAACTATATTTGCCATTAAATCAGACTTTGTTTTCTTCTCTGTGATATAATCAGTCATCAGTAACTTCTATAAACATAGTGAAAACTCTCATAATCGCACCCTAGCGCTATTGGGTGGCTTTCTGTGCGGGAGACAGGAATAAGAAGGTCATAGGAGTTGGGAGGGTGATAGTACCAAGGTGGTACCTTAGTTGTAGGAGCTGTGACTGAAGCCGGTGCCTGGGAATTCAGAAGGACTGGAACTGAAACAATGATTTGAAAATATGATGTCCACCTATCTGCCTAATTTTAGAGATTTTGGGAACACACTTATCACAAGGCATTTATAACCAAATATTAAAGTAAAAGATGGCAAATAAAAACTGAAGATGGAGAATACCCAGACAATAAACATTTGGCTTATCAGGCTTACTTGGAGGGAAATGAATTTAGTGATTATCATCATAGAGAAACAGAAATCAAACAAAATGGATTAGTACTGCAAGGAGTTCCTGGCCAAGACAACATGAGAAATTAGGCATTCTGATGCTCAGTAGCTTCGGATTCTTCTCAAAAGAGCCCATGACCTGGGATTCATATTCCATCCTGCTGGGAAGTTAAAAATGGAACTGTAGGGCCAGGGATTTGGCTCAGTGGTTCTGCCACCTGCCTCAAAAGCGCAAGGACCTGAGTTTGATACCCGGTACAAAAAAAAAAACAAAACACTTCAAGAATGGAACTGTAGAAAAACAAACCTATTTGGCAACACAACCAAACAAGGTGTTATAGATAGTTAGGAGGTAAAGTGGGCTATTTATTAATGTACTCATGAATAAAAACAGATTTTTTATAAATGAACTTCACTTTGAGATGATCATGCAGAAGCAGGAGAGAAAATGAAATGAAGAACATGAAAACTTTCGAGGGAAGTCACTGACGGCCGGCAATATGACATCCAGACCTGTTCAGTGTAGATTTTGCTGAAACAACAGTCAGTATTTTAAAAATCTGTCTCTAAGCAGAACTGGTTTCTCATATTGCAGTTATTTTGGCTTCTTTTTTTCCTTCTCCCTTTCTTCGGCTCTTTGAAAAAAATTTTTTTTTGAAATTCAAAGAAATAAATTTTTATATTGCAGGATATCCTATGTCACACACTTTCTTCTGTGCATTTAAAACTTTGTCTACGATGGGGCACAAGTCAAATACAGTACCTATGGAGACATCCGTTGCATGAAATGAGATAAATGTGGATCTCACAGTTCAGTTCTGGCATATACCACGTGCTTCGAAGACACTTCGGTAGAAACAAACAGCCCCAGAGTAATAAAACCAAGTTCTTACACCTCTGTCTTGCTTTAATTTTTATTTCTATACTCGCTTCTGTGAAAATTGAATTTATATTTGTACTTTTGCCAAATTTTTATTCCATAAGGAAAAATGTGCCACAACCATTGAAATAAAGTACAAAATAGATACGCAGAAAAATAACCTTCGGACCTCTCTTCGCTCTCGCCTCTCCTCTCACGTCATGCTGCACTCCCTGCCGTCATCTGCGAGTGTTAATGATCATAAGAAAGATAGAAGGAAGGTTTTGTTTTGTTTTTATTCAGTGCGACCATGAACCACATTTAAATGTAAATCATTTTTCTTCCTAAACAAGATTCTTCCAGTTAATAAAAGCAGTCACTTCATTTTAAAAGATCTGTGAAATTATGTGCTTTAACCCATCACTTTACCTATGAACGACCACTCAGGTGATGTGCTAGTTTTTTTTTTTTTCCAGTGCAAGGTCTCAAATCCTGAGTCGTATACAACCCAGGCAAGCGCTCTCTCCCTTAGTTACATCCCCATGTTTTCTTTTTATTGTGCTTATTTTTTTACCACTACAATTTGCGGTGGGGGTGGTGATAAATGTTCACATAAGAGTATTGGTTGTAAGTGAGACATTTTATCTTATCAGGACTTGAATTTCATTTTTCTATTAACTACTCTCAACTTTATTCTGTCAAATCTTCCTTCCTATAAAATTCCCATCATGATTCATTAGCTTTTGTTTGGTATGACAACCTCATTTAAGCTCAGAAGATTCCATCTAGTTCATTTTAAAACTTGAATTTTATATTGGAGTCCAAGTTCTCCTCCCCTCCTCTCTTATACCCAGTGCCAGCAAGATTTGTGTCTCTAGTGAAAAGCCAACATTGGCCCGAGAAACCGAGAATCCCCAGCCCTTTATAATTCCACTCAGCCCACCATACCATCTTGCTAAATATTCTCATGTTTCTTATTTCTGTAGACTAAATTTGCAGGGGTAGATTGCTGGGTCAAAAGTTATATATCTTTAATAGAGAGACACTGCTAGATCACTTTACCAAAATGCCCGCTGTCCTCAGACCATGGCTGAAAGTGCCATTCCTTGTGTTCTGGCCTTTAGTAGATGGTGATAAATTTTCACTTTTAAGCCAGATAGTTTGATAATGCATGGATACAAATTACAGTACAAAATATTCATGCTTTTACCTTTGAATCTTTGTAAGACAAAAAAATATTTTTGAAGACATTGAATACCAGGCGGACATGACTCATTGAACAAACATTTAGTGAAGCCTATGCGTCTTGATTTATACAGTGAAGAAACTAAACAGCATGACTTTCATCAGCAGCCCTTGAAGATTCTGATGATAATCATGACTTTCCTGATGTGATGGGGGACTCCTTAGCCAAAGCCCTGTTCCTCCAGGGTGAGCAAATAAACACATTTATAGGAAACAGATGGCTGCACCACGACTTTTCACTGTAACAAATAGCATGTCAGGAGGATAACTTTCTTCTGCAAGTACTGCAAAGGCCCTTGATTTCTTCTGGTGTGGATGAGAGGTACTGTGTGCATCAACCAGACCTTCAAGGTAATTGTGAAAATGAGGGTGATAAGAATGAGGAATTGCCCAAATATTTTAAATTCCACCTTTCAAATTGTCTGTAGGTCTGATTGTATCTGAAATGAAATTGCTCCTGCTTCATTTCTTCCCAATTTCAGTTGCTTCCCCTTTGGTAGAGGCATTGACTTTCAATTCCCAGATGTTCTTTTGACAGATATGTGAAAAGTTCTGCTTTAAAAAAGAGAAATTAGCTTGTTTCTGGGGAGTAACAGTCCTAAAAATAGGATTAAAATGTTGACAGCAGTATGGGAATTGTTTAAGGTGTTTCTAAAAAAAAAAAAAAGCAAATTAATGCAGGTCAGAATTAGTCATGTGTTATAGATGATTAAGATGTTGCCTCTCATGTGACTTAAATGGGCCTGCAACATGTTAATTTCAACTCCAGGGAAGGAACCTGACCTCTTCCCAAATACTGTGACTGTGATCTTAACAACAAAACTATTTTTAGTTATGGCAGGAGATCATAGGATTTCACATTCATACAAATTAAAATTTTGGAATTTCATAATTACAGGGTACTGACAGGGGAAGCTTAGCCTTCATACCTAACTTTTAAATTCCAATAGTTTCATCTACAGACTAAATATATGACTTTCCTGGTTCTCAGGATAAAAAGGTACTTTTCCACTAAGTCTTAAAAGAGTTTTAATCCCCACATTGAGGTCTAATTGCTGCTTTCATAGTTTCTTACCACTTGACAGGATTCTTTTCATTCCTGAGTCTCACAGCCTTGCTTTATATTATTTGAATGCCTATTTTTTTCTCTAATATCACAAACCAAGAACAATTGTTACAACACTGAAACCTATCTCTGCCAAGCAGGGTAGTGCCACAGTTTTAGAGGAGCTTCTCCTAAGTTTTAAGATCAGTGGAGCTGGGTCGAGCAAAAGATGCTCATATTTGCTTCAAGGGCAAACAAAAGTCTTTCTAATAAATCAGGGGTGACATGCAGGGGTGACTTAGGAGCAACTACCTTCCAACAATGATCCCACCTCTGTCACAACTAGGAATGAATGCAAGGAACTATTCTACATCAGGCACGGAAGCTGTCTTTTGATGAGGTCTCACAAAGTAGAAAACTGAGGCAAATGTTAATAATGCTAAGTGCTGTGAAGAGGCAGGTCCTACAAAAATCAATCAAAATGCAATCCAAACTAAAGATATGAGTTATGAACATTTAGTTACCAAGTATATGATAGTGACAAAAGGAAGTGGAGTGAAATTAACAAAAACATTCTAATGAGATTTTTCATGTACTTTTAGACTGACAGATCAATTCGATGAAAATAAATGAACCCAATAAATAATATTAATTAAAGTAACATTATGTTTTAAGATATTTTTGAATGATATATACTATAAATAAATATTATAATGTCTTTTTGCTCACCTACTGAACATTTATAAAAGTTGAACACATATCATGACATTAATGAAAGTATATTACCCGAAGCTCATATAAGAAATTTTCTAAAATAAAAAGAAATACTGCAGAGCAGTTTTGACTTGTGTGGAACAAACTAAGGTGATTATCTCCTAAGCTTTATACAAACTTAGATGTTATTTGTGTCATTAATAGCCATAAGTCAGCCAGTAAGTAAGCAATTTTTATGGAACTACATTATGTCTGTCATTTTACAAAATAATAATAATAATAATAATGATAATAATAAGACCAAGATATCAACTATCTGAGTTTCTAGTTTGCTGAACTGCTTTCTCCTCAGGGTCTGTCAAATGAAAATGGAAATATTCATCTAAGATGTGTTTCTTAAAAAGTCCTTTCATGCAACTGTTTCCAGAAGATAACCTCTGCTGAATTTGAATGGTCTCAGAGCCATGGGATTTTCAGCTTTGTTCATTCCACACCTAAACATTTGACATTAAAGATGCTCATTGGCTAAACTTGTCTTCAGTGAAAGCCTGGGAGAATAATAATAAGCAACCAGGCACACCAAACTGAAGATTCTACAGAGTCAAGCTGATACATTTTTAATGAACCACTCACTTTCAGATTTATATGCTAGAGCAGCTCATCCTATTATCAGGCAAATTCACAAGTTTTATTCTCCAACTTTCATTAGTCGTTGCTGATATGCTCTACCAGGGTCCATGAAAAAATTAGAGCAAAAGCACTTGGGAACAATGGGCTTTGAGTGTCTTTCTAGGCTCCTAGGTACAGTTAAAAAGAAGGAAAAAAAGTACTCTGATGAACTTAGCAGAATGGCAAAGTGGAGAAACAAGGGAAAAGAGAAGTAGGAATGTGTGTAAAATGATAAATTGACTCCACGTCAAGTGAAATAGATTCCGAAATAACTGTGAAAAGTATAAAATGTCTGAGCATAAAGAGCCTGCCACTGACAAAAGATGAATAAATGGGGCACTTCAAAGAAGAAATTTTCCAGCTGTGGCTCACAAGAATCTTCAAAAGCTCTTCCATATGAGATGGCAGGAAAATATTTCAATAATAAATAGAAACAAATATCTGTGTATACTGACAATAGAGCAGAAGTTTGAAGAGAGCTATTTGCCGTATATTACACTAACCAAACAGGGGTCATACTGGCTGCTTTTTAAGACATTTATGTGTTAAATTTTTGTAGCTCAAATTCAGGAAAAGGTGTTTCGTGTGATTTTTTTCATTTTCCCAGAAGAATTTATATAAAATAATTCTTCGATAGTCACAGGAAATATGCCTGCGAGACCACAGAAAACTGAAAGGTAGCCAGGGCACAAAAGCTTCGATTTGGGCATAAAGAAGGATGAAACAAATGTAAGCAGGAGTCAGTATCACCACAACCAGAGAGGAAGCTGAGGGCCAGGATCAGGTGACATCTCATGTGCCCACGCTCAGCTTGCTGGAAGACCCTTCCCTGGCTGTCTCTTAGCCTCCTCGTGTCTCAGCTGAGCTGTCTCATCATTCACACAGCAGGCCCTCAACCCCTTTCCTTGGAGTTTCCAGTCACCTGTTGTAGTAGAAAATCTTTGTTCTGCAGCAGCTGGTAAGGGCCTCTCATTGTCATCTATATCCCCTGACCTCTTTGTCCAGTCCCACAGAGATTCCCAGAAGATCAAAGAACAACCCACCTTCTGCATTTCTAAAAAAAAAAAAAAAAAAA
>NW_022900925.1:4883117-4899092 GCF_012274545.1 Fukomys damarensis
AAAAAAAAAAAAAAAAAACTTACACCAAAAAACCATTAACCATCAGGTGCAAACAGAGGGCAGTCACACAGGCCTCTGTGAGGATTAAAACTCTGTGGCAGCCATTGTAACAGCCTTAATAATAGTATCTTTGCATCGGCGTTTTGCAAGTGAAGGCTGATGGGACCAGGAAACAGGTTCTAGTGACTTAGAACTTTGACTCACACCTGCTCTCTTCCTCCATCCCCCAGTTTTCCCTAGATGTATCGAGTGTGTTTGATTTTTGCCTGCTAACCCTAGTCCCTGACGTGGCTCCTCTTCAGTCATTGCTGTCCAGGTAACAAGCAGACCATGTCTACAGAGAGAGGCCCTCTTTTGCCTTCACTCTTTCCTTTCAAAACAGAGTTGAGCCCAGCCTTGTCCAAGTCCTTTAATTTCTGGGAAAAGGCCATGGTGGTACCAATCTTCATCTCAGGTGATTCCATACCTCCATCCTAGTCTGACATGAGTCCTGGGATGGAGGTTGCCCTTCTCTGAGGCTCTCAGTGGTTGGGGTCTGTGGAAGGATTATTTCTCTGCTCTGAAAAGGGGTCTCCAATTTTATTCTGAACTGAACTCCACAAAATTACTCAGCCAGATCTAAGGAAACTTTTTCATATTCAGTCTCTGCTTTTTCATACTCACTCTCTTAGCTACATGTGAATAACAGAAAATTGATTATAATCATGCATTGCTTAATGATGGGGCTATGTTCTAAGCAGTGCATTGTTAGACAGTTTTATTGGGTGTGAACACCATAGTTTGTTCTGACTACGACATCACTATGCAATATAGTCTTATGGAGGTCACCATTATAATATGCAGTCTTTCCTTGACCGAAATATCATTATGTTATTCACAACTGCATTTTGTGATGTAAAACAATGATTCCCAGGGAAATTTTCATTCAAATACCCTCAATATTGAGCTGAAAATTTGTACTATGTGACTGCTACTCACAGATCCCAGTGTTACCATGTGGAATAATAGGGAAAACGTTTCTATTTGTCTTCAACATAACTGCAATATTTGAGAAATGATACCATGTTCTACCTGTTCTCTAGATAAAACATTCTCATCCCCTCCAGCTTTGCTCAATAAAGAGGTTTTAAAGTTGCTTTCTGTGCTGGGTAAATCATTTGGGGTGGTTCTTGCGAAGATCACTTAGATCACATATGACACACCAGATTTCCTCTGTATGGCTCAATAGGAAGAATATTCCACCTCCTTCTAGGTGAAAGAATTTGCACTATCACATGTAATAACAGCTTCACAATAATGAGTAACATTCATTTTGTATTTAATTAAAAGCTCAGAGTCTATACAAATCAAATTTCCCCATTCTTTACTGATAGAGTTTCCTATTTGAGTCTGTGTGCTGGGCTATACTTCTATTCTAGTTAAACTTGATCTTTCTTTATTTGATGAAACTCCCTAACAAACTGAAAAGTTTTAAGTCCCCAATTTTTATTTTCAGACTTCATCCCTAGCTCCATGTCAACCATCACTTATACAAGTTCTTCCCTACAAATGTTATCATATACATGCGTGTGTGTGTGTTGAGAATTTTATGACTTTTTCTTTATTAAAATTTTTTCCAAAGTTTACTAAAAAATGTAAAATTAATTTTAATGCTATATTGTATTTAATCCTATAATCCAAAATATTGTTCTTGCATAAAATCAACATAAATTTTTTGAGATATATTACTCCCTCTTTGTGCTCTTAGGGTATATCTTATAGTTTGGACTGCCCACGTCTCCAGCACTCAGCAGTCATACGTGTTGGTGGCTACAGTATTGTGTGGCTGCAGTTAACAAAATGAAAAACAGGGTGAAAATGTTGGGCTCTCAGCAAAGGGGACCCACTCTCATCATGGCTTCTCAGTGGAGGGAAGAACAAGACTGCTGTGAGGGACAATGAAGCCCAGTATAGAGCAAGATCTGAAAGAGGAGGAAGGTGGGAGGCTGACAAAGCAGGGATTAAAACATGTAGCTGTGGATTTTGTTTGGAAGACATGGTGAACCAGTGAATAGTTACACAAGCACATGACATGAATATGTTTTAAATTCTCTGCCTTCTGTTTCCATGTAAATTATTGATAGGAACCCCCTCTTCAGTGGCCAAATGCAGAAGCCTGAGTCTTTCTTAAATAGACTGATAAGGACCCACTGAAACAGGAGCTCCAAAAAGCAAATATGCCCATTATCCTCATCAGAGTGCTGACATATAGTAGGGTCTCAGTAGGTATTTATATCAATAATAATAACTATGGCAATTTTCAATGGATTCATTTCCAATCTGGCTTGGCTATTTCTACACAGAGCAAGTGGGTCTTTCTGGGGGGCCCCTAAAGACACAGATTTCAGACTCCTGTGTGCCCTCACTCATCCCATGAAATGGCCTAAGTACTCTAAGAGGGAGCTGTTTCTGCCAGCTATAAAATGAGCAAACAAACAAAGAACCTGAAGCCCTGAATCTCTTCAATTCTATCAGACCATTCTGACCAAGTATCTTTTCTTTCAGAATTTGAAATATTTTTCTTGTTATGCCAAAACCATTACCAACCCACCAAGACTGGGAGCCAATATCACAGAACACAAAACTGATTCTCTACAGCTTCCCATGCAGCCAAGAAAAGAGTGCAAATTAACATCTGACAGGTTCCCATCTGCCTGAGAGTAGCTGTGGACATCACATGAGGGCCCTTTACCCACTTTGCAGGGAATCTTTTCTTCTTCTTTCTTCTTCTTCTTCTTCTTCTTCTTCTTCTTCTTCTTCTTCTTCTTCTTCTTCTTCTTTTCTTCTTCTTCTTTTCTTGTACTAGGGATTGCACTCAGGACCTTGTGAGGCAGATGGCAGCACCACTGAGTTAAATCCCTGGCCCTTTACAGGGAATTTTGACTGTGCAAGGAGCTATGGAGGTCTTGAACTTTGGAGGCATTTGCACATTTGGCAAGTGGACAATAAAGTATGCTTATATCTTTGTTCAATAAAAACAGGGGGAACACAGATACTGGGACATCCAGGTCTCCTTAGCACAGCCTGAAGCCCTATTTTTAAGCTCTGAAGTTAGAGGTGAGGAACAGAAGCTGGAGCAACACTGTTCCTACATGATGGTTGGTTTTGATCATAGGCATCTTGATACCCTAGTTCCATTCAGAGAATGAGGCATCAATATAGAGAAGAAGCCTAACACATCCTGCAACAGAACTCTGTCCCTGAGATCAAGGTACAGACTCACACATGCAGAGAAACCATAGTTGGTGATGGGAGAGAGCAGGGCCCCAGCAGATTTTAAGGAAGACACTAGTAGCAGAGCTCTGCAAAAGGCCAACTCTCCACAAGTATGTGAAGCAACCACCAGAAATAAGGTAGCCAAGTAGGAAGAGAACACCCAGTTAAACGTCATTTGTGGATAAACAATGAATGACATTGCGATAAGGCATAAAATTAGTACATGTATTTAAAACTGGAATGGTCTTAAATGGCCTAAATACAAGTCCTCTTCTTTCTATTATATTCTCACAGATAATGCTCCATTTCTTCTGAAAACCAGGCAGTCTTTGCTTATTCCCAAGCAATGGGCTTCAATTTCTTATCAGCCACAGAAATGTTCGAACAGACCAATCACATCCTTCTGCAATGTCTTAGTTACTTTTCACTCATTGCTGAGACAAAATGCTTGACACCCAAAGTTAGAGGGGAAGGGATTTATTTAGCTCACAGTTTGTAAAAATTTCAGTCCATAATCAGCTGGATCCAAGGCAGAGATGGTAAGCAGTCATCACAGAGGAGAGACAGCATGGCACACACAAAGTAGCAAGAGCAACAAGGGACCTTCACAGAATCTTTCTGGCCCTTTTATCCCATCCAGACTACTGGGATTGGGGTGGTGCCAAACCAATCACTTACACGCAGAGGTTTAGTAATCACACACCCTTAACACCAGCATCATACGTTTCAGAATTTGCCAACTGTGTAAAAGAAAGTCCAACCTCATCTGCCTGAAGTTTTTTTTGGGGGGGGCATCTAAACACAAAAGCCACAATAACATGCAGGAACCAGGGGCACTTATTCACCTGGTGCTATAAACCTGCCTTCTACAGCTCCTTTTATGGTTTTTCTCTTCCTAAATTTAACCACCATGTGGCCTGCATAGTGTGCACTATCCTGCTACTTGGGTTGTCTCTCTCTCTCTCTCTCTCTCTCTGTGTGTGTGTAAATAGTAAACTACTACCAGTCTCATCTGTGCTATGTCAGGTGTCATGTTTGGCTATTACTACAATCATAGGGTGGGGATCCCTATCTCACCAAGGGGAGATGGGTGTGGTCAAGATATATAACATTTGGACCATACTAGAAACTCTACGTTTGTCTGAGCTTTGTATTTACTTGGGCATCTTGTATGTATCTTAAACCTGGTAACTTGGCCTGCACAGTACTACAAATCGTTGGGATGCACTCCAGGAGGAGCTGCACCACACGTGCTTGCTGGAGATGAAAAAAAAAAAGCTTCACTCCTTGAGGGGTTTGGTGTTAATGCCACTTTGACTTTATCTGTACCTAGTTTGTGAATAGTTTGGAAACTCAGATAAGACTGGCATTATTATTTTGATTCTTTTAAGCACCCTGAGTAAACCCTTTCTTACCTCTTAATCATAGAAACAAACTATTGCTCATATTGATTTAATCAGGGCCTCAAAATTGAAATTAGAATTCCAAATGGTTTTACACATAATGCATTTGACTCTGGGTCTTTTCTTAGAGCTAGAAGTTGATGAAGCTTTTTCACATGCAGTGTCTCACTGGACCCTTGGGTGCATTACATTGGCTGCATTCTAAATGTCTCTCAGTGGTCACTGATCTTATCCATGTCCTTTTCTTATCACTCTGTCACTGTTTTATTTTTGAAATCTGTTCTTGTTATTAGATATTCTGCAATTTTCTGCCAGACTCTTTTTTCTAAAACTTAGTTCTGACTCTTTGGTCACTCCCTGACTCAAGACAGTCATACAAGACAGAATAAAAATCAAATTCTTCAAATAGATATTTAAGATTTGATACCAACTGAACCCATTTTCTTGTTATTCTAAACTTTTACGAATTCTTTTCTACAGCATGAAGGTTCCAACAGTCTCACTTTGAGGATTTATTTGTTCATTTTTTATTCTGCTAGATCCTTTCTCACCTGACTCACATGTTTCTATGGTTTTTCACTTTGTCTATGATATCAGACTTTGTTTAGAGGTGCTATGCTATGGCTTGCATGTAATTTCTCTAAGTTTCATGTGCATGAATCTTAAAATGATATTGAGAGGTAATGAATGTAAGAGGGGGGCCATTGTGAGGTAAAACTACCATGGACAATTGACTTATAAACTCCATTCGCGAGGGCTGGTTGTAACTCAAGTTGGTCAGATGAAGTCTCAGGCTCCTCTACATAGCCTTCAGAGTCTCTCCCCTGTGTACATGCACATCTCAGTGTCCTTAGAGAGACATTGGCCCTGGATTGTTCAATTAACCACACACAGGAAAGGATGTTGTACTGTTCCTTCCAGAAGTCTGCAAGGATTAAATCTGTATCTGGGACCATCAGGAAACACAAGTGGCTGACATTCAGATCGTAACTCAGTATTTTGGTCATAAGTTAAAACTAATATTCCAATCATAGCCCCAATTGTTCATATGTCAGGCCAGTCGTAATTCAAGGGTCCACTGGAGATCACTGGGGTTCCACTTTTATAAAATCTTTCTCCAAAGTTTGCATTAGTTCTCGCAAGAGTGAGTTAGGTCTTGAGTAAATAAGTAAGTTACTGAAACAATAACTTCTTAAAATCAGGTCATTCTCTCTGTCTGTTGCTCACACATGCTCTCCTGTACTCATCCTCTTCCCTCCTGCTTTTCAGCCATCAGTTCAACCACCCTGAGAACCTATGCACATGTTGGTACCACGCTCTTGGGCTTTCAGAACTGTGAGATAAATAAAACTTCTTTCTCTATAAATCACCTGATTTCAGATATTCTTCTATAACAACAGAAAACAGACTGAAACAGAGGGCCATCTTGAATATCTCCCAAATAGAGTGAAAATTATCACCAGCACAAGCTCGTTGTCCTACTTACTTCTCTCACTGCTGGGACATAACAGCTGATATCCACAGAATAAGGAAAGTAGATTCATTCATAGTTAAATGGGTACATTTTGAGGATATACTCCTAAGTGAAATAAATAAGGCACACATATGCAAATACCGAATAGTATCTCTGGTGTGAAAAACTAAAATAGTACTCAAGATCCTGATGGGACACTTAGCAAATAGGAAGAAAAGGACCAAAGGTGTAGGGACAGTGAGAAGGATAGGGAAGGGGGAATAATGGAAAAGGAAAAAAATATGAGAAAATGTAAAAATGGAATTAAAGTGTTTGAAGCGGGGAAGGGAGGGGAGGGTGAAGGGAGGGTGGGGACAAGGGGAAAAAATGAGAACCAAGACCTGGCATATAAAGGTACAAGATGCCAGTAATGAATGTAACTGTACTGTATACCTAGAATGTACCAATAAATTAAATTTAAAAAAAAAGAAATAGGGATTCTACTAATAAAATGTTTCTGAAAAACAAATTCAAAAATTACTGGTTCCTTCCTAATCCAACACTGAAGGGTAGATTTTTAAGTGTTCTGATAGACTCCTGTCCCAGGCTTCTGATTCTTTTACATGAAGAAAGATTTTCCAGTATCAGACCTTCCCCAGTTCTCCTCAACATATCCTCTTCATCTCCTGACAGGAAATTTATTTTGTTATATTTCTGTGTTTTCTTGCTTGCTTAATTTCATTCTGTTTTCTTTGGCATTGCAAAATACATACTTTTCTTCCTGTATTGAGGGAGAGAAAGAGATGCTGGCGTTCTGGTCAGGCCAAACATGTTATTTAACTAACTGTTAAATACTTTGTTAGAGAAAAAGCTGAGCCCTTCATAGGAGAAGATCTGGAAGGACTTACTTAACTTGCTTCTTCTACTTAACGTGTTTCTCCTTTTGCTCAGTACATTTAGCCCTGACGACAACCAAGCAGACTTTCTATAGAAGGAAAAAAGTCCTGCCGCTACTGGAGAATGCTCCTCTCCTTGTGTTTGCAAAGTTTAAGAATTGGCAGCTTACACTGTGTTATGTATAATGATGCTTAGTACCTTCTAATTTAGGCATCAGTTAAGTTTGGCTTAAGCCTGGCCTGCCTACCTGCAGCCATCCCTTTCCATTGCTTGCACACACTGTGAATCATTTGAAGGGAAACGCGCCATTGAGGTGTGGAAAGAGCATGGGCTGGAGGTAGGAGGGCATATCCGTGCCGTTCTGTTCCCTAGGCTTTCAGCCCAGACACAATTTCTGCCTTGATGAGTGATTTGTGAATGATTGCATATTCCTGGGGAGACGTGGACGGAGACATAAAGGGAAAGCAGGGAAATGTGTTCCTAACCTTGTTCATTTTATACTCACTCCAGAGAATTTTGTCACCTGGATTTCTTCCAGAAAATTCTGACACCTTTAATTTTTTCTGCTCATCCATCAGAAGCAGCAAGCCAGGAGCTACTGATGGAGGGCTTAAGGCTTCGCACTTGCAGTGAGCTGAGATAATACCAGCCAACAGATTGCTTCTCAGCGAAGAGATTCACTCTCAGCTTTGACCCAAGTGACCTCTGCCAACATCCCTTCCCCCCAGAAAGGTTGATGAATCACTCATAGCCAAGATCTCATTTCTTCTCCTCCTTGTTCTTAAATTTCAGCTGGGGTTGTCATCTTCCCCTGGGTTCCTACGAGCAGCAAAATACAACTCCGATACAGCGTTCAGCTCATTATACAAAAAACAGTTGGCCAACTCTTGTCCTTCTGAGGCGAGCACTGATCACAAGAGCAGTGGTGATAATTTTGGATATATAAAGTACTGTCATTAAATCAATGGTTTTTCTCTGCTTCCAGTGAAAGCATGAGAGATTACTGACTTTGTGTTAGAAAGAATTTCCAATCCTTATACCCAGGCTCAGTTTACAGAGTATTTACATTTTACTATACTGCTCTATCCCCAGTGAAATTAGCTTGCTTTGTTTACTCCCAATTTCTACTTTGAGCTGACATGTGATTCTTCTGGGCTTTAGAGCCTCATTACTAGATATCCTATCACAGGCAATATTGTAAAGTAGGATGAGATAATGTGGGTGAAAGGATTATTTTAAGGAAATGAATTATTTATTTTAATACCAAGTTTATATTGATCTCATTTATTTTTAGCATTTCAGAGAACACTCAATTTTGTATCCTTGGCAGAAATGGATACAGGAGCATTGTGTTTCTACTCTAAACAAGAGAGAAAATTGAGTCCAAGATATCTCAGGACAGAATTTTGTAAAGAGTGGAATTGAATGCTATAAAATTTCATTCAGTTTCATGTCACAAATAGCAAAGATTCACTGTATATGTGTATTTCATTTGTATCCCTTTTATTCTCCTGAGATTTTAAATTTAGGGCTTCATTTCTTTGGAAGATTGCTGTCATGTCCTTAAAAGTGCAACTTTATCTTCATGTCCAATGGCACCTGTGTGGTCTTTCAAATATATGTTTTTAACATTCTTTGGTTACAAGAGTTTGTGAGCTTATGTTGGATACATTGCCGGAAAGCCAAATGGGAAATTTCTGAGGCAAATGGGACTTTTGTTTACAAAAGGAGAAAATCAAAGTCAATAAACAAATTTACTCTTGAATGAATCATGCTACAGGCTGCAATGGAAACGGAGGTAGGATTGAATTAAGAAGCTTAGTCATATGATATAATTATGTGGCAAGGCAATGGGAGAGGGGTGGGGCCTCACTAAAGAATGGCCTGGGGCCGGAGATTTAGCTCAGTGGTTCTGCCGCCTGCCTCAAAAGCGCAAGGTCCTGAGTTCGATCCCTGCTTCCAAAAAGAAAAAGAAAAAAAAGAAGAATGTCCTGAGTTATAGATCACGAAAAACCTTTTCCAAGGTCCAACCTTTTCCTTTCCTGACTTTGGACACCATTATTGCATTGACTACAACTTCCTCCTAATGTTCGTAGCTTATTTTCAGAGACCCAAGTCTCAAACCCTGGCTGTGGCAGTGGCATTCTGGAGAATTTTCAGCTTGGTTTGGCCCAGTTTTACATTACAGAATTGCCACATTAACACAACTGTTTTGTTTGTGTATACTGTCCTCAGCCTCCACACTTTTTGTGCCCACGTCTTCCAACAAATTATTCATATATTCAGTAAACATTTATTGAGTGCCTATGATAGCCCAGGTGCAAACCAAATAGAAAAGGCCTAAAAATTAATTCCTCATCTCTAAGGAAATACATGTGAAATGTCTCCCTGTTCCAGGAGTCTGTCTCCTCAAAATATACAGCCAGCATACACGGCTCCAGCCTTGGCTGGACACTCGTCCTATCACTTTGCTGTCACACCTGAGAGAGCCAGACCTGATACCATGACTTAGAGGTAAAAGCTCCTTTCCTGGATATTTCTGAATTAAGAATCTAATAACATAGGACCTGCACTGTAGCAGGCCTTATACTTGTACTTACAAGTAATAGAAAATAATCTTCAACAAAAAAAGGATATACATTTGCTCGTGGGAATGATACACTCAGCTATAGATTTACCTTCAGATATGGATCGATAGAGCCTTTAGTAGTATTTCTTTGTGTGACTGTTTGCTCTGGTTACCCCTGTAATTCAACTTTGCCCCAGCTTGACTTCAAGTTGTGAAGAAAATAGTTGCAACTCAAGATAAGCTTTATGTTGAGAATCAGGAGAGAAGGGTGTGGGGATAATTCTGAGATTTGAAACCAGTTTTCCAGCCAGTGAAATGATAAGCAGCAAGCAACTTAGCAAGCACCAGCATAGGCGTGTTTCATGTGTGCAGCACTGAACCAGTTACAGTGACCAGAATGTAAGTTCATCTCACTTGAAATACAAGGCTACTGCAAAATGGAAGAAAAGTGAAAATTATATTGGAAGTCCGAAGAGATGAAATGCCACTTTCTACAAACAGATTGTTAAAATAAATATGAATTTTTTTAATATAAGATCATAAGTGATGGGTTAGATAGAATTGAGACAAAATCTTTCACGTTGTGAGTGAAGAAACTGCCAGCCCAAGAGGTTATTTGACTCATTGAGGCAGCAGGCGGCAAGGCCACAATTTTAACTCTGTTTCCTCCATTCTTATTCCAGGGCCCTTTCAAAAACTGGGGCTTCTTGTCTGCTGCACCTTGACTATTCCATGTGGCATTATGAGATGGGGTACTTGCTCATTTGGGCATATTGCTGCCTCACAAAACTGAGGATTTATTGCAAATGAAGAAGGGGGTAGTTACTGTTGTGACACAAGCAGCAGCCCCTGCTCCAACCAAGTGTGTTTTACTTGGTATAAAATAGATACTGTGTGTAATGTTATATATAACCTTATATATCTGTTTTCTGTTGAGCGTTCTTTCTTGATCTCAAGAATGGATGTTGAATATTGACAATTACCTTTTGTGGAATCCTTCCTAATTTGATAAGAATCCTCTCTCTAGTTCCTGTCTTTTGTTCTGTTTTTGTACCCACTTAATGTTATTTATCCAGAAATGAAAAGCAGGTGAATGTGGATTTGTGGCAGAATAGGATGAAGACCTGAATTGTATCATAAGTGCATAAGATGATGGGGTGCCTGATTAGCCAGAAGCTAAAAGGAATTTGAGCAAGGAAATTTCCAATTGATTTCAAAGTATTCTACAGCATCATTCTGTTTTAATGAATAGGGACTGCCGACATGAAGTTCTACTGAGATAAAGCACTTTATGTAATCAAATGCTGGTTGAAAAAAGTAGTTTCTTTTAGAGCCCACCAGTTATTTTACAATTACAAAATCATAAAAGAGTAGAACTTGATGACATTTGTTTTTACAAAGATTCACACATATAAACACATTTGATGCACAAACCATCATTTAAATTTATTTTCATTTTCTCTACATTGGATATCTTCAGACTTGTCAAAAACTCTGTTGTATACTGGGCAAAGAGGAGTTTTTAATTCATTTTCACATGTAGACACTATAAATTTTGACTTACAAAGGAGAACATAGACACAGGTCTTATGTGAACAACTTTCTATAGCATGAAAATATTAATGTGTGTGATACAGTGTGCCACCTTCAAAACTAAGAAGTACCAGCTTGAGGTTGCCATTTCTAGGACTCATTCAAGGGTCAAACAGAAAAGATTTGGGCTAAAATAGCCCTACATGACAACTGAGAAAAGGTAAACATTTTAGATGTGATCAGTTGGTTTTTATCTCCTTTGTGGGAGTGCTTTACTTATCACTGACATCTTGCTTCTCCCAGAAAGCTATAAAAGTTTGTCTTCCATAAAAAGAATAGAATAAGCTGCCAACCTTTCCCCCATTGTTCATTAGCTCTTTTCATGGGAGGTCAAGCTATTTAAGTCACTTATCTGGTTAGTAGGACACAACTCAAGCAGTATAGACATTTATCTAAAGTGCAATGTGGATGAATCTGGGTCCAGTGTTAAAAATATATCTGTGGGGCTGGGGATTTAGCTCAGCAGTTAGGTGGCCTGCCTTGCAAGCGCAAGGACCCAAGTTCAATCCCCAGTATTAAAAATATATATGTGTGTGTGTGTGTGTGTGTGTGTGTTAGATTTCAGGAATGCTAGTCTCTCCCTCTCCCTCTCCCTCTCTCCCCCCCCACTCTGTCTCTGTCTGTCTCACTCTCTTTTTTCCCTCACCCCCTTCCCCTGGTCCCTCTGCCCTGCTCTCTTTCTCTCTCCATCCTTTACTTCCTCTTTGTTTCTCTCCTTCACCAGAAAGCCAAGACAAGCTTTGGTTGTCCATGTACCTGGCTGGGCAGTGTCTGTTCTGAAGAACAGGTTAACTTACCCATGGTCTATCTCAAGGTCTAGATTGGAGTGGTTTGGGAGTAAATACTAGGAAATCTCATTTCTGCCTCAAGTCCAAGCCACATTCAGCAATCCAGCTCTACCAAAAAAAAAAAAAAAAAAAAAAAAAAAAAAAAAAAAAAAAAAAAGAAAAGAAAAGAAAAAAAGAAAAGAAAAAAGTAAGCGAGGAAGAAAATAGTTTTATCATCAGTGAGACTACTTAATTTTTATTCATTTTTCAGCTTATATTTGAAAATTTCATTTTCAAAAGTAGAAAGAATAGTATAGTAAATCTTCAGTAATCATCACACAGCCTCAAACAAGTATCAAAATCTCATCAATTTGTTTACTTATACCTCCCTAAAATATATTTATTACTGGCTATTATTTTGTATCTTTGTAATGTATAATTTACATACCATATAGTAGCTGTATCAGCCAATGCTTTTATTTTTAATTTGTTTGTTCTTATTATTTTAATTGTACCATGTGATAATTTAATATATTGTATATTATGTAATGATCATATCAGTATAGTTAGCATTTCTGTTTCCTCAGATTTTTTCAATTTTTTGATTAACCTGAAATGGTTTTACATATTTATGATGTAGAGTGTCAAACACTAGTATTTGTATGCATTATGTACTGATCAAATTAGAATGATTTACATTCCTATCTCCTTGTGACAACTGATATTTGAAGTGTTTGAACTCATCTTTTCTACTTATTCATAAACTATTCGGTAATTTATTATGAACTATAGTCCTTATGGTGTTCTGTAGAACACTAGGACCTACTACTTTTATATAATTGTGCTGGGTATCCATCATGTAACCTCTACATTTAACCTCACTGTCTCTCTACACCTTTCCCAGCCTATAGCAATAACAGTTCCACCTTCAGTCATTTCTAAATGTTCACATATGAGAGACAACATTCAGAATTTGTCTTTTTGCATCTGACTCTTCACTGGACATCATCATAACCTTGGACTACATCGATTTTAATGCCAGAACTAGGCTCTCTTCCTTCAAAATAGCTGGATAATGAGCCATAATGTGTATATACCATAATTTCATTATCCATTCATCTGTTGATGACAGTCTAGGTTATACCATATCTTATCCTTGAGAACTGTGCAGTGACAAACATGGAAATACAAGTGTCCCTTGGATAGACTGACTTCATTTCATCTAGATAAATACCCAAATGTGAAATTGCTAGATCATGTGGTGTCCCTAGTTTCTTGACGAACATCTCTACTATTCTCCACAGTGGTTGTACTAATTTATTTCTTATCAACAGCATATAAGCATTCTTTCTTCTCCTCATTCTTGTCAGCACATTTCATTGCGATTTTGATTTGCATCTCCCTGACAGTTAGCGAAGTTGAGCAATTTTTCACAAATTTGCCATTTAAATGTTACCAGGGATTTTAAATAAATTTAAAGAACTATATAACCATCACCACGATTCAGTTTTTGATGTTTCCAAATAATGTGTCTTGTGGCCATTTGCAAGCAATTCCTGACTTTAGGCCCAGACAACCATTGATCTGCCCTGTTTCTATAAATTCTGAGTATTTTGTATGAGTAGAATTGTGAGTATACTACTTCATTTACCATACTGTATTAAAAGTTCATCCACATTGTAGCATGTATCAGTAGTTTTTAAAAATCTGTATTGCTAGGGCTGGGGATGTAGCTCAGCAGCACTGAGCCTGCCTCACAAGCTCCAGGTCTTGAGCTCAATCCCCAGTACTAGGGAAAAAAAACTCTGTATTTCTAATAGTATTCAATTATATGGAAATACTAAATTTTGTTTTTCCATCTACCAATTGATACATCCATGGAATTTGCTTGTTTGGGGCTATTATATATCACATTCATATATATGCCTCTGTAACATATATTTTCATTTCTCCTGAATAGATATTTAGCCCTGGACTTTCAGGATTGTATAAATTTGTTTTTAGATTTTAATACAATTTACACAAAGTAGTACAAGTCTTTTAACTCTGCTCCTTCATAAAATTACTTGGACTTTTCTTAGTCCTTTATATTTCTATAACTATTTTAAGATTTGCTTATCAAGGTCTACACAAAGCCTGCTCAAATTTTGATAAAGGATTTTATTGATAGGTGATCATGTTTCATATAAAATTTTCACAAGGCTTGTATTGAATCTATAGGACAATTCCAATGAATCACTGTTTTTCAAAGTTGAGTCTCCTAATTCATGCACACAATAAGTATTTCACTTTACTGAGATCTCCTATAATTTATCACAAGAAAGAATTATAGTTTCAGTGTACAGATCTTGTATTTCTTTTGCTAAATTTATTCTTAAGTTTATTTTATACCATTATGAACTAAGCAGTTGTTCTAACTTCAATTTTAAATTGTTCATCAACGTATGAAAATATCATTGATAGTCATGTTTTGATCTTTGGTGCTATAACTTTACTGAAATCATTTATTCATTTTTAATAGTCTTTGTGAATTTCTTGAATTTTCTATATTCAGTCAAATGATTTCTTTTAAAATATCTCATAGGCCGGGGATTTAGCTCAGCGGTTCGGTGGCCTGCCCCGCAAGTGCAAGGACCCAAGTTCAATCCCCGGTACCAAAAAAATAAAAAATAAATAAAATATCTCATAGAACTCACCAGCAAAGCCTGTTGGGCCTGACTTTTCTTTGTGAGATTTAAATTAGTAATTAAGTTTCTTCTTTTGTTACAGATTCATTCAGATTTCCTATTCCTTCTTTCATTCATTTTGATGATTTGAATCCTCATAAGAATTTTTCTATTTCACCTAACTTATCTTCTTTGCTGGCATAAATCTGGCCATAGCATCCTTTTTGAATTCTATTAATTTCTGTTGGATTCTTAACCATTTTATTAATTTCAGCTCTTTATCTTCTCTCTGCTTGGTTTTGGGTTAGTTTGTTTTTTCTTGTTTTAGTTTCTTAAGCCCCAAATATAGGCTTGAGATCTTTTTCCTTACCTAATATACTATTTAAAACTTCAATATTTCCTTTAAGCTAAGCTGAATCACGTGCATTTGAGTATATTGTGTTTACTTCCATTTGACGGAAATTTCAAAATGTTTTCTAATTTCCTTCATGATTTCTTCTTTACCAACTGGTTATTTAAAGGTCTTTGGGGAATTTCCTAGTTTACATTGCTATTTTTCCATTGCTGTTAAATTCTATTGAAAACAAATATTTTTATTATTTCAAGTCTTTTTAATTTGTGATTTATTTATAGCCTTGCATATGATCTGTGCACACTTGAGAAGAATGTGCACTCTGCTATCATTGCGTGGAATATTCCATGCATATTTGTGAGGTCATGGGAGTTGACAGTGTTGTTCAATTGTCTTAGATTCTTGATAATTATCTAGCTATTTAAATATTGAGGTTGGAATGTTAAGACCTATGATGTTGGAATTGTTTATTGCTTCTTTTAATAGTCCATGTTTGCTGACTGTATATTAGGGCCTCCATTCTAGATGTATGTGTACTTATGATAGTCACATCTTCCTGATGAATTGCTCCTTTTATATATACGGTGTTATCTTTGTTTATCACATTCACAGTCTTTAAGGCTACTTTTTGTTAATGAAATTATTTCAGATCTTTCACTGTCAATATTTGCTTTCAACTCTTTAACTCTAAAGGATGTCTCTTGTAGAAATCAGTGTCTTTGGATTTTTTTCTTTAATAAAAATCTGACAATCTGGTTGTTTTTTTTTTTAATTTTATTGAGTTTATTGGTACATTTTAGGGATACAGTACAGTTACATTCATTGTTGGGGTCCTGTACCTTTACATGGCAATTCTTGATTCTCATTTTTTCCCCTTACCTCTGCCCTCCCTTCACCCCCTCCTCCCCTCCCCATCTACAAACACTTTATTTTCATCTTTTCATTCTCTCACATTTTTTTCTTTTCCCTTTTTGTTCTTCCCCTACGTATCACACCTTCCCTACACCTTTAGCTCCTTTC
>NW_022900925.1:4909679-4925659 GCF_012274545.1 Fukomys damarensis
GGACTTCCTTTTGCACTAGGTGTGTTTCTTGTATACAACATATTGTTGGATTTTGCTTCTTAATCCATTCTGCCAATCTGTTTCTCTTGATTGGTGAATTGAGGCCATTAACATTGATGGTTACAACTGATATATTTTGACTTATTCGACAATCTGGTTGTTTAAGTCACTTATTTTAACAAGATAATTGATATGGATATATATAGATCTGATGTTTTGTTGTTTTCTATGTGTTTCTTCTGTTTTTCTTTTGCCCTGCCCTCTTTTCCATTAAAAAATTATTTTAGTTTTATCATTCTACTATTTATTTTGTCTTTTTAAACTATACTTATTTTAGTCATTTTTTGTAACTCCTATGGCACCTGCAATTTGCATTTTAGCTTATCACAATCTCCTTCAAATTAATACTAATTTCACTGAAAATATAAAAATTTTGACCCAATATAAATCCATTTATATGCCCCTCTTTTGTGATTTTGCTGTCATCTGTATATTGTACCAATATATGTTGTAAAATTAACAATGTAATATTCTAATTATTGTTTGAGGCAATCTTACATAAATCTTTAAAGAATTTAAGACAAAAAGAGAATAAAGTGTGTATTTATACCATTTTGTATGTAAATCTTCTCCCCTACCATTTAAAATCTTCCTCTAGCATTTATAGTGGTCTTCATTTCTTCATAGGTTGAAATACCATTGGGTCATGTTTCCTTTCCAGCTTAAAGGACTCTCTTCAAAACTGCCTGGAAGGCAGGTCAGCAGGCAGTAAGTTAATTCAGTAACTGTTTAATAAGAATTAGTGTTTCAACATATGAAAATATGTTCCACATCTCTGGTCTTTGGAGAATGAAGATGAAAACAACACTGAGATTCCAACTCACCCCAAAAAGAATGGATGCTATCAAGAAATCAACCAATAACAAATGTTGGCTGGGTTATATGGAAAAAGAAACCCTTCTCCATTGCTGATGGGAGTGCAGACTGGCACAGTCACTGTGGAAATCAATATGGAGTTACCTCAGAAAACTAGGATTAGAGGTTCCATTTGACCCAGCCATCCCTCTGCTGGGTATTTTTCCAAAAGAATTAAAAGAATCACACCACAGTGATATATGCGCATCCATGTTTATAGCGGCACAGTTTGTAATAGCTAAAACGTGGAAACAGCCCAAATGCCCATCGGTTGTAGACTGGAAAAAGAAGGTGTGGTTTTTCTATAAAAAGGAATACTACTGAGCCATAAAGAATGAGAAATTAGATTCATTCATAGAATAATGGATGCATATTGAGGTCATACTCTTAAATGAAATAAATAAGTCATACATGTGTGAATACTAGTTTCTCTGGTGTGAAAAGCTATAATCATAAATAAGATCCTAATGAGATAATTGACAATGTGAAATAGGAAGAAAAGGGCTAAAGGTGTAGGGGAAGTGGGAAGGGTAGGGGAAAGGAAATAAGGGAAAAGAAAAATATGAGAAAATGGAAATAAAGTTTTTGTAAATAGGGAAGGGAGGAGGAGGTGAAGGGAGGGCAGGGGTATGGGGAAAAATGAGAACCAAGATCTGTCATGTAAAATTACAGATCCCAATGATGAGTGTAACTGTACTGTATACCTAAAAAGTACCAATAGACTCAATGAGAAAAAAAAACTAGTGTTTCTATTTTGAAAATTTCATGAAAGAAAATGAATCACTGATATCCATAAAGGCTAATTTTTACCCAAGAAGGAAATAGACCTTATGTATTAGTTTAATTTTTAATTAACTCTTATAAGATATTTTCACTAGAGTGATTGGTGATAAAGAGCAAAAATATAAAATGACTTGTTTAAATATTTTCAAGTATATATTTTGTATACAATTTAGCTTCTGGTTTAGTTATTAGATCAAAATGTGATAGCCAAGACATTGATAGGATTACCAATCTCATTTGATTTGCTAGCAACTTAACAATATTTTAGCCCCTTTCTTTAAAAGACCTTTTATATATACAGACATTCAAAATAATATGAAAATACAATTGCACAGTATTCTACTTGTCTAACTAGCAGGGGTAACATTTAGTTATATTTGTATTTCAGATCTCAAAGTATGGACGGGCAGGAAGAGGGATATATAATTCAGAAATTCAACGGGAAAAGATAGGGAAAAACAAAATGATTAATAAAAATTAGAATACTACACCAATAGTTTTGTTTATATGGTGTGTGTGTGTGTGTGTGTGTGTGTGTGCGTGTGTGTCTGTGTGTGTGTGTGTAATGTAAGTCCAAGAATAATCCAGGTGAACTATGCATACAACTTTATGGGAATTACCCATATAACATATGTTGAATGGATTAGTGGTTTATTTTTAAAGTCTATCAGTTTTACTACCTAACGTTCTTCTTTTTTTTTTTCTTGTGCTGTCATATAATCATTTATCTTCAGTAAGTATCTGTACCTTGGGACTCAGACCTCCAAGGACCTGGCACTTAATTTATAACATTAATGGAAATGGCCTGCTCAATATTGATAGCTATGGGACCCCTGCATATTTAGGGGGAAGGAGAAGTTGTATCACCCATGAACAGACTAATGAGCTAGGCAGATTTCAGGAGAAAATGGTCTTTTGTCTTGCCCTTGGACCTTGTTCTACCAGTGAGACTCATGTTAGAGTCATAATGATTCCAGCACGCACTTTCGAAATATAAAATTATATGACATACGAGGACAGTTACTCAGAAGTCAGAGCTTTCACCAATAAACGCCAACTTAATTGGATGCCTTAATTATATCACCTTCACTACTAGAACACAACCCCAGGGACACTTTGAGGACTGGTTTTCAGTTCATAATCTCAGTCTTTAGTCCCCCAGGTTTCAATACAGTTTTTCCAACAGCTAGCTGTGGTCCTCTGCAATTTGGGGAATATGTGTATATTTGGCAGATGGAAATTCTCAGGAGAGAATTCAGGGGAGGAGACAGAGATCTGTAAGTTAAAATATGTCTGTACCCGGTTGGCTGGTTTTACAAGGCTGCTCTGATCCCCTTCCTCCTCTTTCCTAAGCAGCTGGGAGCCAGCCATCTTGAAGCAGGTGGAATGCAAGCATGCTATTGGCTGCCGGCAAGCCGCAATTATTCCCCTCTGTATCCAGATGTTGCATCAGTACCAGGCTGTTTCAAAATGATGAGAGAATCTGTTACTGTTTCAAATTTTTTCTGAAACCTTAGCATCTTAAACATTGAAGCCATTCTCTAAACTAGCAATGTGTTAGCTAGTGGAACACAGGAACTAATCATAGAAAAAAGGCATTTGGGATACATCAGAAATTCAATATCAGCTTTGTAAAGTTGTTAATAATTAGCCACAGCTTTTGTCTCTATCCCTGCAGCTAGTGACATGAAAGTGATTAGGTTTCTAAAAAACAGTTTAAAGCTTGCTAAATGTATTAAGTAACAAGGTTTTTAATCAACAGTTTATTGATTCCAGCAGGACAGTTGTAAGGGAGAGAAAAGAAGTGAAAAAGCTCTGGTTGAGGAGGGATAGGACCTGTAGGCCAGTTCACTGCTACTTTAAAAATCAATGCAATATATAATTTGTAAAAATTTGATATTTTTCCTTTGGTAGTAACTCTAAGATGAGAAAAAATTACTATAATAATGAAAATATTATTCTAGTATAAAACTACTTCTTTCTTTCTTTCCTTTCTTCTTTCTTTCACCCTTCCTTCCTTCCTTATTTTCACTTTTACATTTTAGGTCAAAGAAATTAGTAAATGTCAGTTCTACACTCTATGTTAGACAAATATCTCTTAATTTTCCAATTCAAAATAATATGCTAAATTAACCCACTCACATAACTGAAAATTCAAAAATACACAAATTTTCAACTAAAATTTATAGCTAAGCAATATGACCTCAGAAATCTATAAGCATATAATTGCTTGGGACTTGGAGAATTCTCCCCCAACCATTAGAACTGTATTGTGGAACACATGAGTCTTCCTTCTTGATTTTCTTCAAACAACTCAGAAGCCCGAGGACATATCTATCAGTCATTAAACCATCTAACTTGAAGGTATTGTGTTTTGAGCAAGCAATGCCACCCGTCACCATGTGTGTCCTGTTGCCTTGCCCTAAGCCATTCCAGGGTGACAACTTGCAAGAAGTAGGTGAGATTCCAGAGAAAGAGGGTGAACGGTGTTGCCTGATGTGAATTGGAATTGATCTGACTACCAGCCGCAGAGATCCTGAAGAGAGAGAGCAACAGGAAGTGTAAAGAAGAAACGATCAGAGCAGAATTTTCAGGGCTGAACAGTTGAAAGTCTAGAAAGACATGAATTTTCAGATGAAAAGGAGTCCCAGATTGTAGAGTAGCCTGAAATTTAGACACCCTTGTATGTTTTTAAAGGAAAGGGAAGCCAAGGAGGTTTTCATTTTCAATTTTCTGTATGGTTTCTGAATTTTAATTTGACAGTGATGTTATAATTTAAAAATTAAAGATATATCTAAATATAAGTAAAATATAATTTATTAAGAAATGAAGTAAATGTAGAGGCCAAAAATGAGGCACATATATAAAATGCCAATCAAAGACATAGAGAAAAATGAACATACAAAGAGTGGGGAACTAATTTGTTGTAAATATACTAAAGTGAATAAAATGTAAAAAATTCCTTAAAACAGAAAATATAATGTAGTATATAATCTGAGATAATATAAATTTTTAATGACATAATAAAGAAATCAAAAGGACAGGCAACCCATTTTCCTGTCCCCCTTCTAACTCTCTTAGACAGAAGCTATTTTTCTCTCAATAAAGTTTTCCTTTTCTGATGCCCAGTTTTGAATCGGGTCTTTATATTTGGGGGGGCTCATTGTTTTGAACAGACATTTCTCTGACAAAGAAGTAAAAGCAGCAAGTAAATATATGAGAAAATGCTCCACATCACTGATCATTCGAGAGATGCAGATGAAAACAACACTGAGATTCCACCTCACCCCACAAAGAATGGCTGCTATCAAGAAATCACACAATAACAAATGTTGGCGGGGTTGTGGAGAGAAAGGAACCCTTCTCCATTGTTGGTGGGAGTGCAGACTGGTGCAACCACTATGGAAATCAATATGGAGATACCTCAAAGAGCTTGGACTGGAGGTTCCATTTGACCCAGCTATCCCTCTGCTGGGTATCTTTCCAAAAGAATTAAAAGAATCATATCACAGAGATATATGTGCAACTATGTTTATAGCGGCACAGTTTGTAATAGCTAAATCTTGGAAAGAGCCCATTTGCCTATCTGTTGGAAACTGGATAAAGAAGATGTGGTTTTTCTATAAAGGAATATTACTATGGAATATTACTCAGCCATAAAGAATGAGAAAATAGATTCATTCATAGGAAAATGGATATATATTGAAGATATACTCCTAAGTGAAATAAATAAGTCACACATGTGTAAATACCGAATAGTTTACTAGTGTGAATAATCTGCAATAAAACATAAGATCCTAATAAGATTATTGTCATTTAGAAATGAGAAGAAAGGAGCTAAAGGTGTAGGGAAGGTGGGATGGGTAGGGGAAAGGTAATAAGGGAAAAGAAAAAAATGTGAGATAATGAAAAGATGAAAATAAAGTGTTTGTAGATGGGGAGGGGAGGAGGGGGTGAAAGGAGGGCATGGGTAAGGGGAAAAAATGAGAACCAAGACCTGTCATGTAAAGGTACAAGATCCCAACAATGAATGTAACTGTACTGTATCCCTAAAATGTACCAATAAACTCAATTAAAAGCTGAAAAAAAAATAAAGTTTTCCTTCTCTGTTCCTATAATTCATTCTTCCATTTTAGAGAACATGAACTCGTGTTTTGGATATCTGGCAGATTAGGGAGTAGTGTCCATTCCCACTATGTCACCACCACCAGAAAAATAAACAAACAAACCAGAAACACTATTTCACATGACTGGGGTGGATGTCATGGTGCACTTAATTCCAGGACTTGGAGGCTGAGGCAGGAGGATTGCCGTGAGTTCGAGGACAACCTCAGGTACATACTGATACACTTTCTTAAAAAACAGAACAAAACAAAAACAAAATGAATTAGGAGGAAAACATAAACTGCTTAATTAGCTATTCTTTATAATCTTTTAAATATCTATCTTTTGAATCTGACCATTAAGAAAACATAAGTATAGATTGATTTAAAATTTTAGTGAGTACATGCCTTCTGTGTCTTTATGTAAAATATTTATTAAAAGAATGTATTATTGGTGAGAATAAAATCACATATTATTGGTGAGAATAAAAAATGGTACAGCTACTTTTTAAGGAAGTATAATAGTATTTTATAAATTTAATTAAATACTTAGCATAAAACTCAGCAGAGTTTTATCCTAGGTATTTATCCTACAGGATTGAAAAAATATTTTGTCATCAAAACCTGTAGTTGAGCTGCTTCAGTAGTTACAGATAAAAATTGGAACCAACTGAAATGACCTTCTGTGGAAGAGTAGCTAAACTACAGGATAATCATATAATGGACTGTTACTCGGCCATTCAAAGACATAAATGATTGCTGTACAAACTTGGATGAATATCGGTATTGCTCTGAGCAAAAATGAGTAGGCAACCTCAAAAGATCATGTTCTGCATGGGTGTCTATAGAATACTCTCAAAGTAATACAGCCTCAGCGATGGAGAACAGATCACCAATTGCCAGGGGTTAAGACTGGGGAGATCGGGACCACCGTGTTTAGCACGAGAGGAATTTTTGTGTGGATGATACAACTCTGAATCCCGGTTGTGGTGATAGCTACACAAGTCTATGTCTATAGTAAAATGTAAGACACACACGTTCCTATAGTAAAGTGAATGTAGAGACTGAGAAATCCAAACACGGTCTTCATTCTAGTTAGCAGGGTCATGCCGATGGCAAACCCATCTTTTGGCAATGTGCCACAGTTGTTTAAGAACATCATGGAGTAAGCTGAATAAAGGCTCACAGCAATGCTCTGTAGTGTTCACAACTTCTGTGAGTCAGTATAAAAAAATTATAATACAAAATATATTAAATAGTAGCTACTGCTGCATAATCAGACCATTAGTAATTTCTATTTTCAATTTCTATTTTCTAATTTTTTAAATGCTGCAGATTAGAGGCACTGTTTTTATTATTAGTTTATATTGTTCATGCACATTTGTAATGTAAAGATAAAAAGTAATGTGTATGTGAAAGATTCATTGGAAAAAATTAGCATGTATAGTTGTTTGTGTATAATTATATCATCAAGGATAAAATTGTAGAAAAACATTAAGCTTTGCAGAGGTGGAAAAGGAGGACTAGAAATAAAAACAGGAGCTAATTTTATTTTGCATTTGAATTTATACAGCATTGTATTTTCCTGCTATAGAAATAATTACATTTAAAATTTTAAAGATATCCAATAAGAAAGTAATATGCTTAACAGCATTATTTTAAAATCTGCAATGCTTTACATGAGAAATAAAGATTGAATAAATTTATGTTTTTGCTTTAAAATATTTCTTTATATAATTTCTATCTTTGTCTTATGCTTGAGCTTGTATTAAGTGGAATTTTTTACACACAGTGTTATTAAGTTAAAGAACCCCATTGAAACAATGTTTGAACTATCTTGGACTAGATTATTATCTAGAATATAGGAGAAAAATCAGAAGTTATATAATACTTATGTGTATTTTTATAAAGTCAAAATAATTTTTAAAATATTATTTCTAAGAAGGCCTGGATGCTTTAAAATATCAAAAATCAATAAAAATTAGCATATTTGTAATTTTAAATAATATTGTTTATTTTATAGACTGTTAATATTAATAATATACTTACTTTCTGCCATAAATACATACATTTTTAAATCTCAATTTAAGAATTAAAATTTTAATTTAAAAAATTATTCTGTTAAAAAATGAGCATCCCAAAAATTTAGTACCTATATTATAAAATGTTTTCAATATGTTATTAAAAAGTAAAAATGATATTTCAGAAGAGCTCGGGGTCACAAATTTCAAAGAAAAAACTTGATTTGTGACCTGTGTTGAAACCCACAATTCAGATATTCTGAAGGATTTGGCCCAGAAAAAGTATGGTAGCTACACTGATAATACTGGTATTGACTTCATTTCTCCATTTTAAAACTTCTGTGTTCCTTCCATTATATTTCTAATGTTAGGACAGTCAAGTAGAGTCCTACATTTCACTTTAGATGTACAAAACTGGAGAGTGAAGTTGCAATGGAAGAAATCTTACTTATTTCTTATTCATTTTTTGCTCCACCGTAGACAACTAGAACGTTTTAAATGTTGGAGGGTTGAAGTCAAGCTGAAGTTTTTAACAGCAACCATTGAGCCTGGTAAGATTTTATAAAATTTTATTCTTTTTCCACACACCATGGATCTATTCCTATAGCAGAGGAGACAGACTTATGAAAGAAATAGCCAGCTCTTGTTTTGTTCCTGGTGACTTCTCTGTTTCTGTGTGTGTGTGTGTGTGTGTGTCTGTGATTGTGTGTGTGCCGTGTCAAGGGATGAATATTTGAATACATGTCTTTAGAATACCCTGTACAAATCACTCATTCTTTGCCCCTCCGTATCAAAAGATTCATTAACTTCCTTGGAATAACGGCTCAGTGACTTAATAGTTACGTGACCTTTCCCAAAGTACTTAAGCTTACTGGTATTCGCTCACCTTAAATAGTAAGAAAATTTATTTCAAAGAAATACAGCGAGGTTTACATTAGATAATCTGCCCCATGACTGAGAAAATATGGACCTCAATAAACTGAGGTTGACTCTGAGGCCTAAAAATTAATATTAGGAGCTGCCAAACAATTTATCAAATATCCATTACCTCTGCCATACACTAATCTAACAAAGACAGTTTATGGAAACGCTAATTTGGTGTCTTAAGAAAACAAATTTAAGTTGCTATTCCTTCACTTCTCCCTTTTTGCATGATATTTGGGGTGTCTGATACTCACGGTATTTAACAATTTAACCATTCTCCCTGGAATCCAGTTCTGGATTTCTAGCTCTATCTTCATCTGGCTTCTGAGTTTTTATTATTTGTGAGCTATATCTTTTTCTTAAACACAGGACAACTCGATGTAATTTAATAGTCACTAATAATTACTTACTTTGTTATTTGGAAAGTTTCATTATGTTCATGATGGATGTTCAAGCAGCTCTTGACAGAAGTGAGTGCATGATGGCTTTCTGTTGTCTGGTTGGTTAGAAAGAATGTGACACCTACCAGAATTCATACACACACACAGAACTATACTTAGAAATTCTTAAGCAAGAGGACCCAACTAAGTTGGGCTAAATATTAAAGAACTACGTGTATTGTAAACTTTCCTATTCTGATGGTCAGCCAAAGAAGCTGCCTCTCTTCTTCCCACGATAGTCACTATTTTCTTTATGGATTAGACTAAACACGTACCATCTGTGTTCAGGAATCTTTGGATAAAGAAGAAAAAGATGAAGGTGGTGGCAGTGGAGCTTCTCCACTCCCAGTCTATGACTTTCACTGATATCCTTGGAGAACCAAGGCAAGTGAGCATAGGGTGAGGTCTGTGCTTGATTGGGTCTCAAATTACAACAGAGTCGACATCACAAAAAATATGGTGAGGTCATTACTGGGTCTTGTGACATAGAAATCCAAGCATGTCTATCTGAGAATGTATGGGTTTTCTTTATTTATACAGCATTAATGAAGTTGTCTTTCTAAGGTTGTTACTTTAAGCCATGATCCTTACTGCTACTCTGGTTTCTTCTTAACAGTCTTAATGGACCAATTACCTCTTGGGCTCAAATATGGGAGCACTCAGCTTCTCATTACCCTCCATACTTCCTTTGTGGCCTCATGTCACTTCCTTCCACAATTTTAGATACAATGTTTGCCTCTATCCCATGTGGAGAACCAGTATTATGATAAGAATTATGGCCCAGTAGTTCCTAAAAGACTCAATCCTGCTGGGTCTCTTATCCACAAGGGGAACCTACCAGTTGATGTCCTTATTCATGATTTAAGAGATAACACAAACAGCTTTATGGGGCTATGATCAGCGTGTTTCTGAAGGGAAGACTGTTCCTCCTTCTTTTTCCATGCTCCAGCCTTTTTCTTCTGATCATCTTTAGAAGTTGCACAGATGACTAAGATCTAGTAGAAAAATTACTTTGAGGTTAATCTGTCCCAATATCCCATGCTTTTATCCATCTTATACTGATGGGTGCTCCTTTTACTGCAAAAAAAAAAAAAAGTATGTTCTTAGAGTAAATATTTTCCATGAGATGAAGGAAACATGTGAGAGTTACCCTGTTGTCCTTACCCCTAACACAATCAGAGGAAGTGGCTCTAGATATCTTGGCACACTGCAGAGGCTCTTGAGACAAACTTTATCCTATCATCTAAGATCTCTTTAGAATTCAACATTTTTGTATACATCAAAAAATCATCTGGGACCTCCAAAGGAGTAAGGGCTCCAGTAGTGGCTTATTTGTCCCTACCTCCTTTAAAATGTGAAATGTTTTCCAGGTGAACATCTGATATAAGCTCCTAGCTCCGCACTCTGGCCCTATCTTTCTAAATCCCTGTGGAGACTTAACACTTGGCTCATCCTGTTCCCTGACATAAACACAAGTAAAAAATATTGTATTATCAATGGACTTGGATGTTGTACTACTATAACCCTCCACCAGTCATCTCAGGAGACAAAATTTTTGAAAGTCAAAGAGGTCTTACTTTTTTTTTTTTCTTTCCAACTGCTGCTTCTTGTGGTTGTGAATGACAGAGGACTTCTTCCTAAACTCAGAGGAAGAGCCTGACTACCCCTAATGTCATTGTGAGCCTGTGATCCTTCCAAACCCAGCTATGCCTGATGCGATCTTCATATGGCTGGTTGAGCAAATAGTCTGATGTTAGATAGTGAAAGAACGGAACCAGTGGGTGTTATGCCTATAGTCAGCATTCAGGATATTTGTGCTCATCCATTGTGTCTCTTTTATCTTCCTTTGGGAAAGGTTTAAAAACTAGTGAGAAGGAGCAATTGAAATTGCATGTTTTCCTTTGGTATTTATGATATGATGTTCTTGGCAGACAGATTCAAAGGTGGATGCCGTGATTTTTACTCCCTGGTGTTCATACACTGTATATGCTTTCTTCTTGGATTTGGAAAGGACCTGTAACTTGTTTCTAGCAATAGAATATGACAAAAAAAAAAGAGAGAGAGAGAGTGTTGCAGATGTAATTAACTTCTGTGTCACTTTATTTTTTGTCGCTATAACAAAATTCCTGGGACATGAAGGGAAGGAGAAAAGGGAGAAGAAAGGAGAAGGCCACCAAGAAGAGAAAAAAAATATGTATTCTTGAGAGATAAATATGTTTTGCATATATACATGTATGTAGCTTAAAGACAGAGGTTCATTCTGATAAATGCATCTTTAGATGAAAATATCATAGAGTGAATTTATACAGATGAAGAAGGCTACAATATCACCAGCTAATATTATCTTTTGAGATAATATTATTCTTATTTTTGTCTTATCTGTAGTCATTACAAACTGAAAGGCTGTTATGTGGACATCACTGTATATTATGGAAACTACATATCAAATCAGATTTTAAAATACATATCTTAATAAATTAGAAATTAATGAATATGTGATAGTATCTATATAAATTATAAAATATTTTAAAAATTGTATATCATTTAGATATATGTACATGTATGTCTCCACTGAAATGGACAGAAGTACAGAAATTCACAAAAGTTGTTGCCATGAGATATTAGAAGAAAGAGCAATTATTTCAACTGAACAGATCAAGAAATGTTTCATGCAATGTGAAAGGAATGGAAGAGATGCATTGATTAAATTGTCCTATACGTGTGCAAAATCTAAACTAGATATTGTGGTTGACATTAATACATTTAATAAAGGACATTCATATTCATAAAGTCTTACATATTTTCTTTAAAATGTTAATGAAAACAGAAAGGGCGTAATAGCTGGACAGAAAAACGTGCATAAAAAAACATATAGGCAGGAAAGTAAGTAGAATATGCAGGAAAGAAACCCTGATTTCCTTGGAAAATAAAGGGAAGAGAATGCAAGTCTTAACTGTCCTGTAATGGAGGGCAATATTATTTGATAGGTGATGGGGAGATCCACAAAGATTTTGCTTTCTCTAAATATGGATTATGAAAATCTGCTAATAATATAAATGTCTGACTACTAGGATAAAAGCAGCACCTTAGTCACAATAACGTGACTTTTTCAGCATTGGTAAAATAATTGGTAAGAGTGCAAGGCACATTGCTGCTATGCTAAAGACAGCTACGGTTAGAGGTGTACACAGACCCTTGCAGTAAAAATAACTCACATCTTACTAGGCAGATTCTCTTTTTCAGTGGCCATTGAATGTTTTTATGATGCTTCCACACAAAGGAAACTTCCAAAATAATCCCTGAATTCCAATTTTCTCCATTTTCTATTTACCTTTTGTTGGCCTTTTTCCTGAAACTTGCGACCATTGCCCAAAATTTTGGATTAAATCTTATATAATGTTGAAATAAGTCAGGTACACAGTCTTTTATTCCTCTGCTTCACTAAGTCTGAAAAATCCCATCTGGGTTCTAGGTCTATACACACGCCGTTTAGTATCTAGCAGCTCATCTCAGTCTTTTGGCTTGGTTCTGTTGAAAGGGACAGCTTGCTTCCAATTTCTAGCCCAGGCTTGCCTTTGGTCATTAAATGAGAAAAGAGCTTTCCCATTCAGGTATTGAGTTGACCCTTTGCAGGCTTCTGGCCAAAATTGTCTTTGCACCTATCTCTTAACTATTCCATCCTACTGTATCTTAGCCATTTTGTGTACCTTCCCCCTCTACAAGATTCAGTAGCAAGTCCTCATTAGCAGTTGTTCTCTGAAATCTTGTCTTTTAAGTCATATATTCCCTCTATTTTAATTTCTTCTGCCATTAATGCAAGAAATTACAACCACTCAGCTTTTTCCTAAATTGTCTCCTTTAGACTTCTAACATTCATCAGAGCCCATAATTTACTATTTGAAAATCCCTAAGTGAGGAGGAAATGACTTGGATCCAGAATAAATCCATGCTGATTCCTTGTGATTAACACTCTTTTTATTTATTTTTTAGTCCACCAACATCATCTGTAGTGGGTGGTCATGTGTAGCTATTCAGGATTCCTTGAAATCTTTCTTACATTTTAACTATTCTCCACATTTATGAGTCCCATTTTCCCAAAGTAGTAGCAAGAAGTTACACATTCAGACTCAGGCAATCTAACGAGTAAGGTTCAGTCATGCAATCTGGGCTCTTCCAATCAAATGTAACTATGGGAATCTAAGCAGAGATTTTTGTAACTCATTAAAAATAGTGTGATCCTTGTAGTGCAGAGCAATGCAGCCAAATCACAAATGCAGAGTCCACTTCTGGAGCTGAATTGTAGTACTTGCCCAGTTCATAACTTCAGCATTTCTCTTCTGGAAAGTGTGCACCCTTCCCCAAGACAGCCCCCTGTGGAGTTCCATCATCATAGCAACTCCCTAATGATACAAGCTAATGGAAAACTGTAGAAAATCCTAGTATCCAGGATTGCCATGGTTAAACCCTCATGATCAGGAAAGTTTGGATCACTCAATCAGGTAAACAATCCTGACTAATTGAATGCTTACCAGAGGAAAAGAGGCATAAAGGAAATCATAGACACAAACAGCTTCATGATCACTGTCCCTGATCTGTGCCATTTTGCTAGTGTATGTTTATGGTGTAAATTTTGCTATACATTACACTAATTTTTAAAAGCATTAGACTGAAGGAGGAATGATTACCACTTGGAGGACCGATGACCTTCAGAGCTCACCTTTAGCAAAGATGACTAATCCTACTTTTGTTGCTGTAAAGAAGAGTTGAATACTTTATAAAGAGTATGTTATTCTTGTTATTTGTAAATGGAATCCAGAAGTGGACTGCAGTTGGCACTTGTCCATCCAGTGTGTTTGAACATGCATCCTTTATTTTGCTCTTTTTCCACATTACAGACATAGTTTTCCAAAGCAGAACCCAGAAAAATTACATCTTCACATTGAAGAATATAGGAATTAGAATTCATGAATTACATTCACACAAGGGATAGTCAGTTAAAGAAGGAAATAACAAAAAATGTCAAAAGTCATACCTAAGAAACAGGCAAGACAGTAGGGGTGTCTAGTTCCTCAGGGCAGCAGAACGAGAGCAGAGCATATGGTGTCCCATCCGAAATCATGCTTTCTCTGGAGAAGGACCCTGGCTTCCTTGGGGGATTCTACAAATTATGTAGTATCCTTTAATATATACTTCTTATTTGATTATTGTGTGTACAAATAAAGACCATGAATTACATATTTAATTGAATCCTGAAATCACAAATTAGAATTAAATCAGTTGCATATTATGTGCCTTCCATTTTTTAAGTGTGTGAATATAACAAAATATGTGAAACAAATTTTTCAAAAAGCTTATAGATTTCTGAATGGTATTATTTTGTTGGGGTTGGTTTGCTGGGTTTTGTTTAAAATTGATTTAAGATCGTTGTAAACTCACAAACACAGTCTCATCCAGTTTCCCCCAATGATAGAATTTTTGTAAAACTGAAGTACAATACCACAATAGATACAATCTGCAATTATTATTCAGGTTTCCTCATTTCTACATGTACTCATTTGTGTGAATGGCAGTGCACACACACACATATAGGTATTTATGCCATACCCTTTTATCACAACTGCGGGTTCAGCATATGATTTCTGTGTGTGTAAACACTGCAGTCACAAAAGTGGATCTTCATCATGTTGCCTTTTATGATTATACCCACTCCCTCTTGCACCGCCACTTTTTCCCAAGCCTTGGCAATCATTAATCCATTTTCTGTTTTTAAAATTTTGCCAATTGAAGAATGCTGTATGCAACAAATTATACAGTATGTAGTCTTTTGGCACGGGCTTTTTTTCACTAAATGCAATTTCTCAATATTCATTTGAGGATTATTTTTGGAATATCAGTAAATCTATTGCTTTTTATTGTGTTGTTATATTTCATGGTACAGACACACCACAATTTGTTTAATCATTCAGTCCCATGTTGAAGGACATCTGGATTGTTTCCAGTTGGGGGAGTATTATAAATAAAAGTATGTATTTTTGCACATGAACATAAGTTTTCATTTTGGAGGAACAAGTGCCCAAGAATATAATGGTTAGATTAGATGGTTATTCCATGTCTAATTTTGTAATAAACTACTGAACTATTTTCCATGGTGAATATACAATTTTTCATTCTCTCCTACAAAGTACAGGTAATATAGTTTGCAACATCCTCCCCAACATTTGATACTGTCACTATTATTTTTATTTTAACTATTCAGATAGGTGTGAAGCAGTATCTTGGCAGGGTTGTGATGTAATATATGTATATTGTAATAGACAGGAGGGAAAATATAAAACTCAAAAAGAGCTTGAGGTAAGTATTGATGTTATTTCTCATGGATTAAAAAAATAATTATGAAGGAGAAGGGGAAGTGGGGAGGGTAGGGAAAAGGAAAGAAACGAAAGAAAACTTTGAGAAAATAAAAACAATAGAAACAAAGCCTTTGTAAATAGGAAGGGGTGGAGGCATTGAAGGGAACACAGGGGGATAGGGAAAAGATAAGAACCAAGGTATATCATATACAAGTACAAATTTCCAATGATGAATATCTTCATATAGTATACCTGAAATGTACTAACAAACTTAATAAAACAATTGTGATGGATATGTTCAAAAATGTTGAAATTAAACAGAGAACTGGAAGGCACCAAGGAATTAAATAGAAATTGTATAACTGGAAAAAAGAAGCTGGCATTTCTTTCAACAGATTATTTAACAATACCCAGTACCAAAAAAGAAAACCACCAAGAATGTGG
>NW_022900925.1:4925904-4959816 GCF_012274545.1 Fukomys damarensis
AAAAAAAATCATATATTAAATCTATGCTTTGAAAGATTATTTAATAGAATATCCTAGAGATAGACAAATTTTTCTGTAAAAATTCAAATGGTAAATATTTTAGGCTTTCTCTGAGGTACATCCTCTGTTGTTAACTAAAGACAAATATCCCTTATCTGAAGAGTCTGGGAACAAATCTATTTCAGATGTAGTTTTTGTGATTATTTTTAAATTCAGCACATTCAATAATGAACTATCTTGAGAACAGGATCCAAATCTAAACACAAAATGCATTCATACATCATATATACCACATCCACAGAGCTTGAAAATTTTTACCCAGTACTTTAATATACCTGCTTCTTGACAGTGATCAGTCACATACAAACAGATGGGAACTTTTCACTTGTGATCTTCAGGTTTAAAAAGTTCAGAATTTTGGAACATTTCAGATTTTGAACTTTCAGATTAGGTTTCTCAACCTGTAGTCAGCTTTTCATCCACTACAATGCCAATCCTGCCATCAAAGATACACAATTTAGTGAGCATAGCTGTGTGCTGCTGCAGCTTTATTTACAGAAAAGCAGATTTCAAAAACAGATTGCACAATCACAGAAAGAAACAAAGATGAAAATTTTGGAAGATATTCTAAGAGACATGGACCAAGGAAGCACCACAGTGGTAGAGTACCTGGTTTCAGTCTGCAGTACTAGTAAAAATTCTGAAGGACATATCACACTTGATTTTTTAAAGTTTGAAAATGAACAAAAGGAGAGTGAAGCAAGAGCAACATTTATAGAGATAATGGCTAAGAATTTTCCAAAATGGATAAAAAACTTCAAGCCAAAGACTCAAGAAATACTACAAATCAAAGCAGGAGATTCAAACAAAACTTAAACCTTTAAAGATGCTCTTAATAATAACCAAGGCAATTTTCTAAAGTTAAAATCTATTGCTCCATTTTTTTACAGAGAAAACTTTGCTGGTTTCGTAATAGTACTTGAGCTCACAATTTGACTTTTTAACATACATAACATAAGCGAGAAGAGGTTTGTTTTGGCTCACATTTCAGAAATTTCAGCCTGCATTTGGCAAGCTTACACACAGAAATGGCATGGTGGAAGGACCTGGGCAAAAGAAAGGTGCTCATGTCACAAAGGCCACCAAGCAGAGTGAGAAGGGAAGAATCAGGGAGGAAAACATATCCTTCTAGGTCAGGCCTCCAGTGAGCCATGTCTAAACAGGTCATCCCTCCCAACAGCACACACAGACACTGATCTCATCCCAGTGAGTGATGCCATTAGTGAATACAGTGCCTCCAGCATCCAACCACTTTCCTTAAGCCTCGTCTTTGCATACCTGAGGCTTTGGGAGAACATTCTAGGTCAAAACCATAACGTTCCACAAGACTCATATGCATATCTCTCTCTCTCTCTCTCTCTCTCTCTCTCTCTCTCTCTCTCTCTCGGACCAGGGATTGAACTTGGGACCTTCTGCTTTCGAGGCAGGAGGCAGAACCACTGAGCTAAATCCCCAGCCTGACTTATATGCATCTTTTTATGCAAAATGCTTTGCATTTCCTCCACCTCTAAGAGTCACCAAAGTGTTAACAGTTCCAGCATTGCTGGAAGCTCCAAGTCCAAAGTCTCCTCTGAGACTCAAGTGAAACTCTTAGCTGTGAGCCCCTATGAAAATCAAAAAGAAAGTTGAACACTTCCAATATTTAATACCACAGAGTAAAACATTCCCATTCCAAATGGGAGAAATAGGAGGATGGAAAAGATGGGACCATGGCAAAAGTGAAATCCTTGCAGCTCTGTGTCCAGTGCTAGGGGCCAAGATGTGAACCTCAAAGGGCTTGCATGGCCCCATGCCTACAGAATTACCAGTTGCAACTCTCATAACATCTCTCTTGGGATGACTTTGCTTGCTGCCACCAGCTTTCCTCAGTACTTTACATTCCTAGTTTCTCCAGCATCCTGTGGGTCTACCCTGCATGTTAGGCTTCACTCTCCCAGCTTAATGCACTGCTCTCTCAAGGACACACTGTCAGGTCTCTCAGGCCTTCCTCTGAAATCTAGGTTAAAGCCACCTTATATTCTACATTCTGCATGACTGTAGAACCACCACTATGTAGATGATGCTAAGGTTTGCTGCCAGCTCATGCAGCAGTCTGCCCCCCACCCTGTCCCATATCATGGCTGCAGAGGCCTCCAGGAAATAAATTCAGAAGCCAGGAAATAAATTCCCTAGGTGGCCATACTTTGGGCAAGGAACGGTGGAGCTCTCTTCTCAAAGTGAAGCCTTTCACTTTTACATCTTTGAAAGAGTCAAAGGGTAGGCTCTTGCTGATTTCTGGGATGCCATCAAGTCATCTTTGCTACTATCCTAATATAAAGCACTTGGCTTCTTTTTAATTTTTTCAGCAACCTGTCTCTCCAAGGCTCCATCTTTGCATGTGCTTCTTCTTTAGCCAAGATAAAAATGTTTCAAATGGGCTTTTTGCTCCTGCGTTTGAGTATAAACCTAGCTAAAAGTCACCAGCAGTACCCATGCCATAAAATGAATGCTATTCTGCCTTGTAATTTTATTCATCAGATTAATTAGTCTACCACCCTTAGTCTCAGTCTCTCTGAACATCTCAGCACATGAGCAAAATGTAGATAAATGTTCTCCCAGAGGGTAACACACATGACCTCTATCCCAGTTGCCAGTGGAATCCTTGTTTCCACCTGAAATTACGGGTGCTTGATCTTTATCTTCTGTACTTTTACCAACATTCTGGTCTTCTGAGCTCTGTCCAGAATCTCCCACCAAGGTTGACTTACAGCATCCCAGAGCTTCTCTAGTCAGCATCTCCAAACCTTTCCAAACTCTTCGTGCAAACCAGTCCCAAAGGCTTCTAAACCACATGGTCAGTAATGACAGCCACAGCTCCACTCTCAGTAACAAAATTGGTCTTAGTCACTTTTCCATCCCTGGGACACAATACCCAACACCTGCAACTTAAAGAAGGAGAAATTTACGTGGGCTCCCATTTTAGAAATGTCAGTCTGTGTTCAGCAGACTTAAACATGAAAACGGTGATGGGGGAAACGCTTGAACAAAGGATAGCTGCTCACATCTTGGCCCCAGGAAACAATGTGAGAAGAGAGGCCAACGAGGGAGATGCACCCTTCCAGGTCACTCCTCCAGTGACTAGTCTCAAACCAGGCCCCACCTTCTGACAGCACACACAGCCCCTGAACTCACCCCAGAGATAAATCCACCACTAAGCACAGTTCCCCTTTGCTGCAACCACCTTCCTAAAGTGTCATCTCTGAACACCTAAGGCTCTGAGGGGACATTCCAAGTCTGTACCATAACAGTTCTCCAACCACCGTAAACTTTTAACCATTTTCCTATCCACTCAGGAAATTTCATTGATTTGTTCAAGAAGTTCATCTATCTAAAATTCGCTGTCACTGGGTTTTTCCCTCCAGAAAAGCTAACCAACCTCAATTATTGGCTCAAAAGTCACCTTCTCTTTGATGTCTCTCTTGTCCCTTCACCATGACCTGCAAAATTGCCTCCAGTCTCCTCTGTGAATCCCCCACAAGCCACACATCCATCATCTCCCCCAAAGATCCTGACACCCTGTCAGTCTATGAGCCCTTGAAGCACAGACTATGTGGTTCTTGTTTATATAACCCTCAGTATCTGAAACAGTTGTCTATTTCCCTATGTGAAATTTGGCCATAGGTAAATACTTTTTTGTATATATAAATGGAGTCCAGGTAGAACATTTAGATCTCCAAACATATCAAAAATTAGTGCCACCTATTGTCCTAACCTCAAGCATTTTGATGGGCTATGAAAAGGGCAGCATAACATACCATCCCAGTCAGGAATAAAATGAATTTGGCAACACTATTTTCAAATAATCTCAAGAATGAGGCCAAATATAATACGCCCACCTCACTCTGAGTATCATACTACATATTTCCTTAATTCTGTGTCTGCAAATTTTCTACAGGTAGAGATTGTCTTAATTATCATTTTGCTAATTAAGAAACTGAGGCCCAGCCACTCGCTAAAATCATAGCTAGTAAAAGACAGGGCTGTGTTTCCAACTCATCAAACTAATTTCAAAGCGCAAGGGTTTTTTTGTTTTTTGTTTTTTGTTGTTTTTTTTTTTCTTTTGACCACACCACCTTCTGCCCTGGAACTGACTCCCCTTGAAAACTGAGCTCTAGCCCAGGCCACTGAAGCTTCTTGAGTATCAGAAGCATATAAAACAATTCTTCATGGTTGCCTGTCTTGAATTGTGATACCATTATCCTCTTACAGACCAATTGGTGTGAAATCAGATCCTGCCTGGGAGTGGGAAAAAAGAATAGAAAGAGAAGACTCTGGCTCCAAGCTAGGCAAGACACAAAAACTTATTGGAGTTCTGCAGGAGCCTGTTCGAAGTCTGGGTATATTCTGTCATTTGGCAAGAATTAAATAGAGCCTTGTGTCCTCCAAGATTATTTTATTACCTTTAGGATTAGGTTACCCGTCATTATATTTAACCTATGGGAAAAGCCAACACAAAGCTGTGCTAAAGATGTAATAGGAAGCATATAATAAAGAACCCTCATGTCAAAGAGATACAAGTTTCCCACAGGGAGCTGGTGTTGAATGAGCTCTTTTTGCTTCTCCCTACCACCCCTGAAGGGAACTCAGCCACAGAAACCCATTGGGATGCGAAAACAGCCAATCAAAACTCTATCTGTCTCTGGACATATACAGGTGCTCTGGTCTTACTCGTTTGGGAGGTGACTATGCACAGGGTGCAGGAAGAACGGAGGTCAGAGCTGACCTTATCTTGCTTCATCTGTATGAATTCCAACAGGCCCTGGGGAACCTGAGATTCCTAGACTTATTCCCTTCTCACATTTCCTACTGGAAATCCCTCCAGCTGGCAGGATGCTAAAATAGGTACCATTTAGCTGGCTAATGAAGTCCATATGCAATTGCTAGAGATATAATTGACACTTCAGACTTGAGACCTGCATTTTGCTTTGGACAGCTTTCTGCTGCCTGGTGAGGCTGCCTGCTGGGAATGCTTCTGGTTTCCAAGCTTCTATGCCCTGACTGGAATGAAAAGTAGACGTTTGATGTGCTAATGTCAGGTTATAATAATACCTATATGTTATGCTGATTAAATAAAATAACATTTGTAAAGCAAAGTGCCAGACACACGGTGGCACTGTCAAAATCATAACGATTATTTGCATTCTGCCCTCCACCCACTTTTTCCAGGCTTGTTTCTCAGGACTCTGCTCCTCCCAGAGACCTGGCGCAGCAGACCTTCATGTCTACCCACTCTGAATGGTCATTGTTCCCGCCAGACACTAAGTCCCTTCATTCCACCATGACTTCCTATGTGCTTGCCAAATAGAATGCTTCCATGGTTCCAGAATGGAGAAAATGGTGTTATCTCCCAAGCAATAAAGTTCCATGAAGGTTAGAGAAAAGCCTACGTGAATTTGGCTCCTAACCCTTTGACTTTTGGGACAGTGTTGGCATTCAATAAATAGCTACCAGATGAATGAATAAATAAAAGAAGAAGGCTCAGAATGATTATATTTTTTAAAAAATCACCAAGGACCTGGGCATAGTAATGCACACCTGTAATCCCAGTTATTTGGGAGGCTGAGGCAGGAGGACAGCAAATCTGAAGCCAACCTAGGTAACAGCAAAATCCTGTCTAAAAAAAAAAAAACTAAGTTCTAGAGCATAGCTCAGTGGTAGTGTCCAGGTTTAATTTCTAATACTGGCAAGAAAAAAGTACCAAGATTTGTTAAAATTACAGTTCCTATACAGGTAAGAGGAAGGGAAAAATTCAAGCCCATATGCAATAACTGATTAAAATATAAATAATACAATTGCATCATTTTGGAAAGGATCATGTAATATAAGATACCATCACATTTTGGCTAACAGTGTTCATCCACCTAAAGTTCAAAATAAGATGATGAGGATTTATCTGCCTTTTTTCCTATCCATGTATAGGAGAAGTTGTGCTATGTATATATTAAGAAAATAATATAGAAACAACAATTGCTTATATTGCCAATTATTTTGGAAAACAAGACTCTTTTTGAATTCTATCATTTTGCTTGCAGCAGCTCTGTGAAGTAAGTGTGATGTATGAATAAGTGTATTGCTATATAACACAGATATACCCAAGCACACACATATGTAATATGCAAGGAAAGCTCAAAGAGGCTTGAAAACTTGAATAAGACTATAAATGGTGAAGACTCAGACTAAGTAATCCCTGACTCCAGAGCTTGTGTTGTTAACCAAATTATCATATTTTTCCAATAAGGTTAAAAAGAAAGCCAAATGTGAAAATCCACACTGCCTGATCCGACCATTTCAGCAGATTCCATTGTAGCTTTTAAACACGGGGCAACAGTGCCATGGCCCACCTTTAACTTGGGAGCAATAATCAATCAACAGAGTGTAAGTCATGTTTAGGATACTGGAGATGCTGGAAAAGAGGCAGAATCACTCAACCATATTTTGAACTCAGCTTCTGGTCATGGGCTACAGTTGGTCTTATTGTCTCCTCTTTTTCGCTCCAGTCATTTGTCTCCTACTGTTTATACTTCAGAATATGTTCTCATAGAGTAAGTCAGTGCTTTGCTTCTCAAAAATGCCAGTGTGTGAGCTGGTTATGTACGAACTCTTGGGACAGGGTTTTGGAACATAGATATCTCTGGGTCCTGCACCAAAATCCAGTCGTTCTGAAGCAAGGCCCAAGAAAATGCATTTTCAGACATCCTCATGAGCATTTCTACAGCAGAGTCACAGGCCCAGCTTCTGATGATCCTGGAAACAACAAAGCTTCACTGTGCTCTCACAGTCCCCAAAAGCAGAGATCACCAGAGAGGCTACATTAACACTGTAAATCTCCTAAATCGTTTTTGGAAAGTCATTAAGCCGTAATTTGATTTCTCTGAAAAGTATATACTGGCTTAATCCACAGACTAGTACATAGATAAAAGAAATGATTACAAATATAATGTATGTTTAAATTTTTAAAAAATTATAACGGTAAAGGACACACTGCCATCAATTCCCCTCAAAATACTCCCCTCACTTACGAGACACTGTCCCCTCATTCTTGCCACTTCCTGAAGCAGTTTTGCAAGCCCTCTTTTGTGAGTCCTATTTTCATAATTAAAAATATGAAAGACAAAAGGCAGGCTTATAAAAGCACAGAGCTGGGGATTTAGCTGCCTGGTTCCAGTGCCTGCCTTGCAAGCACAAGGTCCCAAGTTCGATCCCTGGCACAAAAAAAAAAAAAAAAAAAAAAAAAAAAAGAAAGAAAAAGAAAGAATACACAGGGAGAAGGAGACAAATGGAGAAGCCCTTCTTGGAGCCCTTGCCTGACCCTCATAAAGATCATCCATTTTATATTAAGCCTTGATTAAAAGAAAACAACGTATCTGTTCATAAAAAACATATTGCAAACAATTGTCACGAGTAGGTGGACCCCAAAACTGAAACTAAATTCTCGGAGTCCTGGAAATGGATTCTGGATTTCTTCAATTTCCATATTTAATGATACCCCCTTGGAATCCTGAAAATAACCAAAGCAGGAATGTATACAAAGCAGGCACACTGCTGTGTGACAAATCAGGGCTTCCTTTACCCGGAAGCTGATTTGCTGGCACATCACTGCTCCAACCTTCCTGTCGTAAGGACAGGAGTCCGCAGATGAGAAAATGAAATCGGGGCCTCCTTAGGTCTCCCACCTGATCCTGACTAGAAGGTGCTAAACACAAACTTTGCAAGCAGGATTCCCTTGGAAAGCAAGTCAAAGGCAGGGATAGAAAAAGGAAATGCCATCAGATAAAGATACCAAATGTTCTCGAGACTTGCTCCAAGAGACTAGAAAAAGAGCTGACGGGCAGGACACAGAGAGAAAGCCAGGGAGTACAAATGATAAGCCACCTCCACCTCCAATAAAATACAGGCGAAGTAAAGTGGAGCTAACTTTCAGGCACTAGGTAGTCACACCCATTCACTCTCTACTCTCTGTAGTAGTCACTCTGTGCTCATTATAGAGTACAGCAGCTATCCACATGCCCCTTACTGACTCTAAACTAACCGTACCCCCTTGACAACTCACCACCCACCCCAAAGACAAGGCCTTAAAACGTATGTCAAAGACAAGTAAACAAATAGACAAAAAGAAGCTGCAATTAGACCCCTGGAAAAAAAATGAAGTTAGCCAGAGGTGCCGGGAAGTCAATCTAGTTAGGTCAATTTCCAAGCGAATGGGGAAAATTCACTCACCCCACTAGAAAAACAGCTGGGAACAAAAGGCCCACCAGCTCCTCCATCTTTCCAGAGTCTCCTACCCTGATTCTTTCTTATCAAGGTAGCTATCTATCCTCCCCTTTTTCATCTTTCCTCTTCCTCTTTACAAATAAAAGGTCTTCCTTTCACTAAACTTCGTCCCTTTAGTTTGTTATTGGGGCTGAGTTAGGATTCGGACAACAGGGAAGCAGTGCTCTTCCCTCAGATGCGAAACTGCTTTATCTGCTTCACTTCCTTAATAACTGTCTTCTGGAATAGCTTGCACTGGACCACCAAAATACTGGTAAACACGGCATTCACCAACATTTGCCATTTGGAAGGCATTTATAAGCAGGAGTACAGAGTCACACAGACAGGTTCTGAGTTCCAGTTCAGCTACTGTGATATGAAATAAACTAATTTAAGCCTTAATTGTAAAATCAATCCAGTTATGTTTTAAACCTTACCTTACGGGGTAGCTACAAAAATTAGAGGAAACCGTGTATCAACGACAATACTACCTGGAATGTGGTACAAGCTCAGCAAGCCTTACCTAGTGATTCTCTTGCTACTCTCTAGTCCATTTGTCCCTGTTACAAACATAAGCAAAAAATAAACTGATAGCTAAACAAAGTATTCAACATTACTCGAACCCAGAATTCTCTTCTCAAAATGTCTTGACTTCCTGCCTCTACCCTCTGCTGCATATGTGAACTCTGAAACATTATCTACTTCAATCCTGAGATGCTTAATGTATAAAAAATAAGGGAAGTCTACTGATTAAGCATACAAGCCAACACTACCATACAACATTTATAGCCTGGACATAATTTAAGAGAGAATTGAGAAATACTAAAATCCCTCTTGATAAAATATTTTAAATATAGCCGTAAAATTGTATTATTTTATTAGTTAATAAATATTAATAGAAATTTGTTCCTAAATATAAAATCTTTAGATATATTCAAATGTTTTACAAAATACATATCAGCAAAATAAAAACAAGTTCCACATCCTAGCATGTATAAGCACTCAATTTATTGTTTATATATAACTTTCTGGGCTTTTAAATGCATTAATGTTTATCATGAAATCATTTTAACACAAAGCTGTAGTCATAGTATTTATAAGGCTTTATAACTTTCTCATCATTTCAGAGGATACCTCATATTTCTAGTTCTAGCATTAAAAGTTTTATGATACCATTTAAATGGCAGACAATACCAAATTAATAGATATGGCTATGAATAGAAATATAGTTATGGATACATACGAATAAATGTATACATATATATAAACCACACAAATATAACATATACATACATAATGACTTTATACATCATGCATTAAAAATAAACTTCTATTTTCAAATACTCAAATCCATAAATTTCTTTTCTCTAAGTTCTTTCTTGGGCTGGGGATTTAGCTCAATGGTAAAGTGCTTGTTTGGTATGCCCTGGATTCAATCCCTAGTACTAACAAAGAAAGAAAGAACTCTTGCCTTTGGCACTGTAGTTAAAGTTCCATGCAAAACTTTAAATATAGAAAAATTATAGTTGCTTATATATTGATTTATCTACATATGCACATGTTAATCAGTTTAATGACTTCAATACCTAGTGGGTAAAAGGCATCATAGATGTTACAAGATGGATAAGACACAGATACTGTTAGATTCTCACAGCTCACTCATAGACAGGTCTGGACACAAGTAATCATGTGTTATATGAGAGACATAGTGCTATAATCATTATTTCAGTACTTTAAAAGCACATGAAGAAAAAGATCCTACTATCTACCTATAAAAGAGGAAAAGCTTTACAGCTATCACAAGGAAAATGGCATGTCCACCAGCATTTGATAGAGGGAAAATGGAAGATGACTTTTCTGTAAGGGAAAACATGACCAATGACAAAAGTAGAGTTTTGTAAGTAAATTACCAGGTGAATCTCTAGTTGACTTAATCCCAGGTACTGTAGCAAAACAGAGAATTTCCTAAACTGTGCACAGTAATGAGGCACTAGGCAGACACCCACATTTCCTGACACATTTGAGATGGTATTAATTATGACAAATCCCCCATTGAAGCCAGGTGAAATTCAACTTTATCTCTCTCTCTTTCTATAAACATGTATGTGTGTGTATGTGAGAGTGTGTATGTATAATTATATATATATATATATATATATATATACACACATTTATCTTTGGGATCTATATGTATTATTTTAAATACATATAATACACAGATTTATAGAAATATGTATATATTATTTTCCTTTGGAAATAAAGGGTTATGACATAATGTAAAGTAGTATCACCTTTCGGTAGACCTTAGGGCTGGAGAAAGATTTGGTTGTGGGAGTGCTTAACCTACCCTGATAATAATAACTGGGCTGAAATGTCCTTGCTGGAATTCTCAAACCATCCCTAAGTCTGGAAAATAACTCAATTCTCTATTTGAGAGCCAATTTTCTGTGAGGGAAATTAAGTTATTATTGCCTCTTGAATATCAGCTGGCAGGCTCCATCTCTTGCTAATGCCTGTAATTATACAAACAGCCTTCTGAGCACAACCCGTATGGCAGCTGCATATGGCATTTACAGTTGTTGTAATAACACAACAGCCAGCAGAGAAGCACAACACAAGCGCACCTCTAACCCGCAAGTGACCTGCTAATTAGCAGCTGTGCGGAGTTAACAGAAAGAGCACCTCATATAGGGTGGTGTGTTATTAATGTAAACACTGACCCTAGTAAATGGGAAAATGTATGCCAGAAGGAGCTTACTCACTCTCTGTGTTGTCCAAACAAATGGGAAAAGCACACACTTAACAGACAGAGCTCATAAAAATAATATAACACCAAGAAGAGGGAATCCAAAGCCTTTTCCCCACAACCACTCCCACCACCCCTGAATCATAACTACAGAATTAATCTCTGGGTTTGGGTATTAAGGCTAAGTGTGTCCATTCCTTGATCCCACTGACTGTGCTGGCCCTGATGGCATCTTCTCTTTTTCCATGGGATTATTTCATTTAAACTTATCCGAAAGCTTCTTTTAGTTTCCCAATCAGAACTTTTCTTTGTTTTATTTTCTGTGTTCAAAAGGCTGTTTGTATAATTACACTATTATTGAGTCCCATGATGCAAAGGAAAACACCTCCTAATATTTCTCTTCCTCCCATCCAAATGCTCCAAAATTCTGTGGATTTGTTTCAGTGCAGACACTTCCAAGCCCAAGTTTTGCAATAGTTAAAAGTTTGAAAATTGTTCTTCATCACTGCCATTTACAAAGAGAATAAACTTCTCAATTAAGACAAACAAAACAACCAATAAACTCAATAATTTAAAAAAGACAAACAAAATATATCTGTATCATTAGGGTAGCTTACATGGACTCTCCTTCTGATATTTTCTTTTGGTATCTCATAGCAGTAATTTTTCCCTCTTAATCTTCTCAGTGAAATTGTACTTTTTTCCTTTCCCTATCCATCTTTTATCATTTAAATATCACAAAATGAATCTGTATTCAATTAAATGAGTATTCCATTTAAAATCAAATGTTGGATGAGTTTGTGATAATAATCATTTTATAGTATTTAGTATTAGGTTGTGGCTTAAAATCATTATCATTACAGCAATATTTATTAGGTTATGACCAGGACCTGTATTGTGCTTCCCACGGGCCTATATACTAAAGGTTTGATCTCCAGCCATGTCACTATTTGGAGGTGGTAGAATCTTTAAGAGATAGAACCCACTGGAAGATCTTCTAGTCATTAGAAGTGTGCTCTAAAAGGGGATCATCAGATGCCAGCATCTTTTCTCTACTTTTATGTGTCTCAGCCATTACATTAATGGTTTCCCCATGCGCTCCCGCCATGATGTGCTCCCTCACTGCAGGCCCAAAAGGTACAGGTCCAACCAGTTATGCACTGAAATCTATAAAACTGTGAACCAAAATATACCAGTTCTCTTTATAAGTTAATTATCTCAAGGATATTTATGTTAATGAGAAGTGTATTAGCCACTTTACATTTGCTGGAACAGAATGCCCAAAACTTACAAATTAAAGGAGGAGAGGTTGTTTTGGGCTCACCGTTTTAGAGCATTCAGCCCCAGGTGATTGGGTTCAAGGCAGAAACAATATGGTAGAAGAGCTTGGTGGATTCATTCAAGAAAGAAAATAGAGAGAAAGTAAAAGCCAGGGACAAGTATAAAATCTTCCAGGTGACATTACCAATGACCTACCTCCAACCTGGCCCCATCACCTAACCGTGTTCAGCCATGAACATGGCCTGTGAACTAATCACTTTCCAAAAGCCTCATCTCTGAACACATGAGGCTTTTGAAGGACATCAAAAATCTAAACCGTAGCAGAAAAACAGCACAATTTTATTTTAAAAGCCGGAGAACTGGGACTTAGAGAAAGTCAGTGCTTGCTCAGAATCTCACAATCAGTGTGAAAGCTTAAATCCAAACTGAATGGATCTTACTCCAAAATGCAAATGCTTCTCAGCAGAGTCAATAAGAAATCCCTGCTCTAAACATGCGTGTGCATACATCACTGTGATATGATTCTTTTAGTACCCAGCAGAGGGATGGCTGGGTCAAATGGAACCTCCAGTCCAAGCTCTTTGAGGTATCTCCATATTGATTTCCACAGTGGTTGCACCAGTCTGCACTTCCACCAACAATGGAGAAGGGTTCCTTTCTCCCCACAACCACGCCAGAATTTGTTGTTGTGTGATTTTTTTTTATTTTATTGAGTTTATTGGTACATTTTAGGGATACAGTACAGTTACATTCATTGTTGGGATCATGTACCTTTACATGGCAATTCTTGATTCTCATTTTTTCCCCTTACCTCTGCCCTCCCTTCACCCCCTCCTCCCCTCCCCATTTACAAACACTTTATTTTCATCTTTTCATTCTCTCACATTTTTTTCTTTTCCCTTTTTGTTCTTCCCCTACGTATCACACCTTCCCTACACCTTTAGCTCCTTTCCTCCCATTTCTAAATGTCAGTAATCTTATTAGAATCTTATGCATTGTTGCAGAATATTCACACCAGGGAAACTATTTGGTATTTACACATGTGGGACTTATTTATTTCACTTAGGAGTATATCTTCAATATGTATCCATTTTCCTATGAATGAATCTATTCTCTCGCTCTTTATGGCTGAGTAATATTCCATTTTATAGAAAAACCACAACTTCTTTATCCAGTTTCCAACGGATGGGCAAATAGGTTGTTTCCAAGATTTAGCTATTACAAACTGTGCCGCTATAAACATGGGTGCACATACTTCTCTGTGATATGATTCTTTTAGTTCTCTTGGAAAGATACCCAGCAGAGGGATGGCTGGGTCAAATGCAACCTCCAGTCCAAGCTCTTTGAGGTATCTCCATATTGATTTCCATAGTGGTTGCACTAGTCTGCACTCCCACCAACAATGGAAGAGGGTTCCTTTCTCCCCACAACCCCGCCAACATTTGTTATTGTGTGATTTCTTTATAGCAGCCATTCTTTGTGGGGTGAGGTGGAATCTCAGTGTTGTTTTCATCTGCATCTCTCGAATGACCAGTGATGTGGAACGGTTTTTCATATATTTTCTTGCTGCTTTTACTTCTTTGGCTGATAAATGTCCATTCATTTCGGATGCCCATTTTTGAATCGGGTCTTTATATTTGGGGGCCTGATTGTTTTGAGTTCTTTATGTATTCTAGATAATAGTCCTTTGTCTGAGGAGCAGCTGGTAAAAATTTTTTTGTAACTGTACTGTATCCCTAAAATGTACCAATAAACTCAATTAAAGCTGAAAAAAAAAGTGCACCCATGTTCATAGCAGCACAATTTGCTATAGCTAAAACTTGGAGGAAAAAAAAAAAAGAAATCCCTGCTCAAAGCCTTGGTTTCTTTCTGCATAAACAAAATGATCTCTAAGGACTCCTTCAAGTATATATGATGCCAAATGACTAAGAAAGATAAAATGAGGCCCTCAGGAGGCTTTGCTTAAGTTATGAACTAGACAATAAAGGCAATTTAATGTGTGCTATAAATATTTACAATTTATCTGCCCCTTGTTTATAAAGTGTTTTAAAATGTAATTTGAAGCTTTTAGTTTAAGACAATTCTGTCACATGCCTTTTCTTCCTTTTCTTGCTCAAAGTTATGGGAAATGCCAATATAATTGTACAAAAATTCAATCCATCCCACAAAAAGAGAGATGGCTGTCACTAGTGTCCAATGTGTCTACATGTCATAGGTAGGTAGAAGTGGAGCCATGGAGGGAATTGAGCATCCTGGTAAAAGGAAGCTCCAAGAGAAAGAGGATCCGTCTTCCAGATGGAGCCTTGAGGGCTCCCAGCTGGGAGACAGCAGGTACAGAAACCACAAGAAAAGCTGAATGGCAGTTCCTTTTAACCCATTGTCAGCCTCAGTCTAGGAAGCCTATTGTTTCTTCCAGAAGAAAAACAAACCCTCTTCCCTAAATAAACTAAGCAAATGTCCTAGGAAGATTCTTGTATTGCTGGGTTTTGCAATACACAGTGAAACCCTTCTGACTCTACATGTGGGTGACTTTGATGTTACAGGCAGTCAACTCCCACCCTTCCAGGCCATCTTGAAAGGAAGCTGGCTCACACTTTTCCCAGAACGCTAGCAGCAAGACAAACTTACTTACAAAGATACTTAGGAACTTCACAGGAATGCCACACAATCACCAGCATACTTCTTTATCTTTTTGTAGCATCAGGAAGTCAAGAATTATATTATAAAGGGGCTGGGAGTGCAGCTCAGCGGTAGAGAGCTTGTCTAGCATGTACAGGACACAGGGTTCCATCCCCAGAGCTAAAAATAAATCCTTTATAAAATAAAAATAGCAGAATTATAAAAATAGCAATGTGGAAAAAAAGACCACATAAATGAACAGAAGTGACGCCCAAAGAGCAATGAAGTCATAACACATAAGATCATTGTATATCTGTCTCAAAAATTTTTGAGAAAAAAGTATCTATTAAAACACAGGAGCTGATAAGTGAAAAATCAAACAATATACTCAAGTGAAATAAATAGGATGCATATGTTTAAATACAGTATAGTGTCTCTGGTGTGAGAAAATGAAAGTATAAATGAGGACCAAAATATATAATAGATAATGTGAAATAGGAAGAAAAGATCCAAAGGGAAAGGGGAAGGGGGAAGTAGGGAGGGGTAGGGGAAACTAAAAAATGGAAACAAAATCTTTGTAAATAGGGAAGGGTGGAGGGGTTAAAGGTAGGGCAGGGGAATGGGAAAACAATAAAGATCAAGATATATTATGTAAAGGTACGAATCTCCAATGATGAATGTCATCATACTGTATACCTAAAAATGTACCAATAAAAATGTTATAAAGTCCTCGGACACTTAAGTAAGGTCACCACAATAAAGTGTCAGTGGAAAGACTAGAAGACAAAGTAGGTCGCCTCCTCTACAGTGCAAGTGGGAATGATGGGGTAGACAGGCTGAAGAGCACAGGAAAGTCAGCTCCGGAAAGTTCAGTGTCTGACTTGCACAAATAATATGGCGATCACAGGATGCAGAGAAAATTGTCAACTGTATGTATAATTTTTAAAAAGTGAGATGAAAAAACATTCCTCAGAATTGAAAGGCTATAATATGATGATTAATGATTAAGGTAAATGACTGATATCTGCATCTAAAAGATTGTAGGTAAAACAGGAATGGCATGGACTTACACAAATAAATGACAAGTCTGAAATTTTCTGAGAGAGAAAGGTCTCCAACTAAGAATAAAAATATTACTTCACACAAAGATCCCTGGTTATTAGAAGACAATGTGTTAAACTCTGAGGGTCATTTTTAAATATAGATTTTACATTTTAGAACATTTGTAGATTTAAAAAATAATTGAGAGTTCAGAAAAGTGCCATGGACTCAGCATTCAATTTCCCTTATGACATGTTTTTTTACAGTCTTACACTAGCCTGGTACATTTGTACAGTGAACAAACCAATATTAATGCATATTCATTCAGATTTCCTTAGTGGCGTCTTAATGTCTCATTACTTTGAATTATCAGGTCATTTCATACCCTTTTTGACTATGATAGTTTCTCAGACTCCTTGTTTTTAACCATCGTGATAGTTTTGAGGATTACTAGTCAATTACATTATAGAATATAAACTATTAATGTGTTCCATATTTCCCTTATTAGACAAAGGTTATGGGTTTGAAGAAGGAAGATCTCAAAAGGTACCATTCTTGTCATATCATATCATAGGTAAAAACTGTCAACATGATTTATTGCTCTTGATGTTGACCCTAATAACCTAAATTAGATTTTGCAGATTTCCCACTGTATTGTTACTCTTTCTTTTCCCCTTTCCATCCTGGATTATGCACAGACCACACTTAGCCAGTGAGAAATTAAGATCCAACCCCCGAGTGTGTAGTTATCTATACAGACTATTTTGGCTATTTCTGCATAAGAGATTTTTTTTGCTTCTCCATTAATGAATCATTTTTTTTTCTATTAATACAAACTCATGGATTTTTTATTTAATTTTTTCCTGGTACTGGGGATTGAACTCAGAACCTTACATTTGTAAGGCAGGAGCATTGCCACTGAGCTAAATCCCCAGCCCCGATATTTACTTTATACTTTGAGTTATAATCAATCCAGTATTATTTTATCTATTTGGTTGCTCAAATTGTTCCAGTTTGGGCTAAAGCATTTCTTTAGTTGGCTCCTCTGTACTGGGTATATAGCCTCATCAATGTATGTTGGTGTGTTTTAGTTTATATTTGATTTTTTTACCCTTACTTGCTATCACTAAAAATTAGTCTGGGGCCATTTTATATACTGCCCTAGTCAGAGAATCACCCTTTCTCCAAGAGCTCTGCTCCTTTTATTGAAAATGACATTAGGAAAACCCAGATCTGAGTGCTAGGCGTGTTCACTGGCTGCTTGGGTGATATTCTAGAGTTGCTGAGCTGACAGAGTCAATAAATATATGTGTGCATACTAATTCATGTATATACACATGTATAAATATTGCTAACAAATATCTGGTTCTATATTATTCTAATATACTGCTGTCTACAGCTATAATTCAACATGGATTATGTTATCTCCTCCCCTCTCATATTTAATCTACCATTTCCTAGTGAGAAACACAGTTCCAACCATCAGCCATCCAGTTACTTAATTTTTCCATACCACAGTTAAGTATAGAGTATCAGAATTGTTTACTGACACACTCAGAGAAGACAACTTGATCAGCTACGGTGTAGCTCTATGCAGTTCCTTTTGCCTTTAGAATTGCAGAAGCTACTACTTAACTACTTATTTCCAAAGTTAGGCAAGCACCTTTTCCTGTCCTACATTGCATCGAGGTTGGATTTTTAAAATATGTATATGTGAAAATGTAATTTGTACTATAATCTTCTAGGATATTTTTTTTTTAACTCAGGACCTTGTGCTTACAAGGCAGGCAGCAGAACCATTGAGCTAAATCCCCAGCCCTAATCTAGGATTTTGACAAATATCCATATCTTGAAGCTATCTTGCAACATCATATAAAATGGTTTAACACCCTAAGTTACCATATAGATTTTATCAATCCAATTCTTCTCACCTTCCCTCCAACATCTGACAACACCTGAACTTTTTCTTATCTCCAAGGTCCTTCATTTTCCAGGAGGCCATATAATTCAATCATGCAATGGTAAATCATGTAATCATGTCCCCTCACAATGACTGTTTTCACACAGCAATATATTGCTAAGATTCCTCAATATGTTTTCATGGCTCACCACTTCATTTCTTTTTATTATGAAATACAATGAATAGTTTTCTGTTGTATATGTATGCCAAAATTTGCTTATCCATGCATCCAATGGAAGATAACTTAGTTGTTTCCATTTTTTACAATCATGAATAAATATGCTATACAGGATTGTGTGCTAAAACTGTGACATGTTTTAAGAAACTATCAAGCTGTATTACAAAGTGGCTATATAATTTTACATTTATACCAGTAATGTTACTCTGTAGCCTTTCAAGAATTTGGTACTGATCTTTTTATTTTATTTATTTCAACTCTCACGTAGTGATATCTCATTACTGTCTTAATTCACATCCCCTAGGACAAATGATGTGATCATCTTTTCATCAGTTTATAGGCTATTTGAGCATCTTATTCAGTAAAGTATTTGTTCAGGTCTTTTGTATAGTTATTAATTGAATTTTCGTGTTCTTATTAAGATTTGTAGGTTATATGTGCATTATAATATAATTACTTCATCAGATATGTATTTTTGTAAATATTTTCCCCATCACTGACTTATCTTTTATTCTCTTAATAATGACTTTTACTGAGGGTGTTTTAATTATAAAAAATTTTCAGTTGACTATTTATCTTTCATGGATTGTGCCTTAATTATTGTAGTGTTATCATAAGTCTTGAAAGAGTAGGATGAGTACTCTCACTTGCTTCTACTTTTTTCCTGTATTGTGATAACTATTTTAGGTCTTTCGCTTTTCAAAGCAAATTTTAGAATAAATTGGTAAATATCTGCAAAATACCCTGCTGAGATGTTGATTAGGATTGCATTAAAACTATAAATCAAACTGGGAAGAACTGACATCTTAACAATATTCAGATTTATAAACTGTGAAGGCAAAATCTATATATTTATACCTTTGATTTATTTTCATCAGAATATTGTAGTTTTCCACACATACAACTTGTGATGAATAAGCTGGGGATGCTTTCTAGGAAGACAGCTTAGACTTAGTAATAAAGGAGACAGGTGCATATTTGTGTATCTAGTGCAATGCTATAGTGATGTTAAAGTGGGAACACACACACACACACACGCTTGTGTGTGTGTGTGTGTGTGTGTGCGTATGCGTGCCGTGTGTGTCTTACATACTAAACAAGAGCCTTAGGTGGCTGTCCCTTATCTTCCTTGCATTCTATCAGGTGGGTGAGAGGGGCTGGTTTGCTGGTCTTCTATGTTTCTGGCTTCCTTAAAGTTCTGTTAACTCTCCTTGATAAATTCTTACAGTAATTGTGTTACAGGGCACCACTAGTCAGTCTCTCTCTCTCCCTCTCTCTCTCCCTCTCTCTCTCCCCTCCTCCCCTTCTCCCCATTTCTCTTTCTATCTCTCTCCCCTTTGTGTTTCTAATTGTTCTAACTGCAGAGTCTACACGTAAGGGCAGAAACTGTTTTTAATGTTTCCCTAATGATTTTTTTTAAATTACAATGAAGTCTTAATCCTGTCTTTTCTATCTCTTCCCTACCTGTGGGGACTGCTGTCCCTGTACCTACTTCGGTCATTACATTTCCAGTTCTAAAATTCCTGAGTTCTCTACCTACCTAGTTAATCCAGGATTATTGCTGCATCTCAAAGTTCTTAACTTCATGACATCTGCAAAGTGCCTTTAACCATGTAGGTGGCAGATTCCAGAGATCACAGTGTGAACATTATTAGGTGTAGAGGGTGTGTAATTCTGTCTATCATGGCTTCATGAGAAATATTTCTCAATTTTCTATCTTATGTCTTTATCTTGTTTTAATGTCATGATAATTCTGAGCTCCTAGAAAAAGTTAGGAAGTGTTACTTTACCTTCTATTTTCTGAAAGAAATTCTAGAAAATGGGTATTATCTCTTTCTTAATGTTTACTAGAATTCACCAATGAAATCATCTGAGATTGGTGCTTTCTTTTTTATAAAATTATCAATTATTGATTTATTTTAAGTAGCTATAGAGCTACTGAAATTGTCTCTCCTTATGTGCATTTTGATAACATAACTTTTAAGGTATTGATCTATTTCTTCTAAGTTATATTTTTGGACACAGAGTTGTTCATATTATCTTACTGTTACTCTTTTAGTATCCATTCAATCAGAAGAAATGATCATTTTATTAAAGATAGATGAGCTAGGTAAAAACATTAAAGGCAGTCAGATAGGGCTAAGTTCTCAAGACGGCCAAGACAACGGTGAAATACACCACAGCTGCACATCAGCTGAATATCAGGCTTCAAGATGGAGACAAGATGACCACACCCACATCCTTCTTCAAAGAACAGGGCTTAGTGAAGTATAGAGAGGCATCAACCACCCCGGGAGTGACCAGAGACCTCTGACCCACCACCTCCTAGGAGAATCCTTGTTCTTTCCATCCACGCTTCCTACATGACTTGCTTCCCAATTGGACCACCGCTACCTAAGTGACTACACTTGTAACCTTACTGCATGTTCATGGCTGTGGCCCATGTTGTACCCATGTGGGTTTCACACCATAAAACTTCTCTGTAAACTGGGGTCTATAGCTACCCACTCGGGACCCCTCCTGCCCCTCAGGAGCTTTCCTATCAGTAAATATCTTCCTGCTTTTAACCTCTGTCATTCCTAGGACTCATTCTTTGATTTCTAGAGAACAAGAACTCAGTGTGTCATACAGTTAACAGGTTGGGAGATATATTTCATATTTCATATTTTCCCATGACACTTCTATTTCTGTTACTAGTAATTTATGCTTTCCATTTTTTTCCACTGGGCTACCTTGGCAAATAGTTTATCATTTTTATCTTATCAAAGAACTATCTTTTGTTTTGTTCATTATCACTATTATTTTCTTGTGCTCAATTTTAATTTTTACTCTAGCTTTTATTCTCCTTCTTTTGCTTGCTTTAGGCTTGTTTTCTTCATTCTTTTTGTTTGTTTGTTTGTGTGTTTGTTTGTTTGAGGCAGGGTCTCACTATGTAGTTGAGACTGATCTGGAGCACACTATGTATCCCAGGCTGGTCTCAAACTCACAGCGATCCACCTGCCACCACACCTGGCTTGTTTTTCTTCATTCTTTTATTTATTAAAGAGACTTAAACTGACTGATTCTGCATCTTCCTTAATTTCTAACACATGCATCTATTGCTATACATTTTTCTTGAAAAAAATCCTTTCACTGCATTCTACAAATTTTGGTAAATTTGAACTCAATAATTTATTTCAAACTTATTTTTATACAGGGTCTCACTATGGTGCCCCACTTACTCTTGAGTTCCTGGCTCAAGCAATCTTCTTGCTTCAGCCTGCTTAGTAGTTGGGAAGCACCACTGAACCCAGTTATCTGAACTATTTTAAATCTTCACTTAAGAATTCTTCTTTCATTCACATGTTATCTAGAAACATATTGTTTGGCTGGGTGTGATGGTACATGCCTATAATCCCAGCCCTCCGGCAGACATGTGCAGGAGGACCAAAGTTTGCAAGTGAGATCCTGTCTCAAAATAAAAAATAAAAGAGGTGTTTAATATTAAAATATTAATAGTTATTTCCAGTATCATTCTGTCTTTGATTTCTAGTTTAATTCCTTTGTGTTCTGAAAAAATTCTTTGCATCACTTCTATTCCTTTGAATTTGTTAAGCTGTGCATTATGGCCCAGAATTTGGTCTATATTGGTGAATATTCCATGTAAGGTAGAGAAGAATTTGCATTATGCTGTTACTGGGTTGCATGCTTGTTAAGTGTTCATTAGATCAAGTTGAATGATTTTACTTTCTCACTCTCTTGTCAAATTACTGAAATTACTAAATTACTGAAACAGAGTTGTTACAGTCTCCAAGTATAATAGTGGAGTTACCTATCTTCTCAGTCTAAGTCTATCAGTTTTTGCTGCATACATTTTGATTCTCTGTTGTTAGATTAGGAATTGTTATGCCATCTGAAGCATTTACCCCTTTGGGTGTCTGTAATGTTCCTTTCTTTAATCCTAAAAATACTCCTGTTTTTTAAGTCTGCTTTGTTTGAAATTAGCATAGCTAATTTCAGCTTCCTTTTGTTTACTATCACCACAGTATAACTCTTTCCTTTTAATTTTTCTGATACTTTATATTTTGCATATAGTTACATCTTGTTTCTATTCACTTTGGCAGTCTCTTTCAACAGATATATTTAAACCATTCACATTTTAAAATAATTATTGAAATAGGTAAATTAATATCCACCAGATTTTATCAGTTACCTTTTCATTACATTTGTTACTTCTTCTCTTCTTTTTCTTCCTTTATTTTTAAATAAATTTTATTTCATTTTACCCCATTCCCTCCTCAAGCCCCCTCCCCTCCCTATGTACAAAAGCTTTGTTTCTGTTTTTTTCCATTTTCACTTTTTTCTTGTCTCTTTCTTCCCTTCTCCCTCCCTCCTTTCCTGTTTTCCTTCCCATTTGAACACTTTCTTCCCATTTACCAATGTCCATTATACATGTTTTGCATAATCATTTTCTTTTGTTTGGAATATCAGTTGCATTCTTTTTCATGAAAAACGTGGTTTCTTAGAGGTTGCCATAGAGTTTCAAATATATATTTATTACTAGTCTAAGTCCCTCTTTAAATAATCTTGTGCCACTTCACATGGAGTGCAGGTACCTCAAAAGAAAGTATTTTCAACTCCAGCCTCCTTTCTCTGTTTCATGCTATTATTCATTTTATACATGGTTTTAAAAAATGACCAATACATTGTCGTTGTCATTGCTTTAAATGAAGTTATTTTAGGTAAATTTAAAATTTAAAAAGAAAGGATGCTATTTTACTGTTATCTCTTTTCCAATGGTGTTCCTCTCCTTATATACATCAAAGTCTCTGACCTATTAAGTTTCTTTATGCCTACATGGCTACTCTTAACATTTTCTATAGGGAAATTTCACTGATAGTATAGTTATTTGACTAAGAAAGTTTATATTTCTCCTTAACCTTTAAAGAAAAAAATTTAAAGAAATATTCTCAAGGTTTGCAGGTTTTTCAAATTTTTAAATATTTCACTCTGTTCTGTTCTTGTTTATACAAAAATTCTGACCCCATGCTTCATTTTGTTAGTTGATTTTGTTGTTACTGAGACAAAGAAAAAACCAAAGTTATGGGAGGAAAGGTTTATTTAGCTCACAGTTTGTAGAGGTTTCAGTTCATAGTTGACTGTCTCCAAGGCAGGGTGGTGGGGCAGATGTACATGACAGAGGAGAAACAGTTCATGGCAAGCGGAAGGCAGCAAAAGCAAGTGAATCAACAAGCAACTTCTTTCTTCCCCTTTTATATTCTATCTAGGCTACCTACCTTAGGGTGGATGCCAAACCCATCAGAGGACTAATTTAGTAATCACACATCCTTAATCCCAATACCACACGCCCTAGATCCAGCCATCTCTGAAAATTCCCAATTGTGCCACCGGAACTCTGATTGAGGGGGGCATCTGGTTACAAGCCAGAACATTCTTCCCCTGGCCCTCAAAAACTCAGGCACATCCCTTTATTCAAAAGTCATTTAGTCCATCTCTAACAATTGCCAAATTTCCAACAGTTTCAGCGTTGATGAAAAGTCCAAGTCCAAAGTCTTCTGAGATTTAAGTCAAACTCTAAACTGTGAATCCCTGAACAAATGAAAAGAAAGTCAAAGGCTTCCAACATGCAATGGCACAATAGAGACATTTCTATTCCAAAAGGTACAAAGAGAGGGACGAAAGGAATGAGAACAAAGCAGGTCCAAAATCCAGCAGGGCCAACATTAAGTCCTGCAACTTCATGTGCAGCATCTAAGGCAGTCTGTAGCAAGAGGTGGACTCCAAAGGGATTGTGAGGCTCAACCGACAGCACTGCCTGTTGTTTTAGCTCCCATGGCTCCTCTCTTGAACTAGCTCTGTTCCCTCCTTGCAGCTTTCCTCTGAGGATCGATGTGGCTTCTCCAAACTTCTGGAGTCTCCATGGCACCTTCAACTTCACACTCACAGCTTTTCCTGTGCCCTCTCCGGGGTACAATGAACTAGCTCCCAGGCCTTCTTCTGAAATCTGGAAGGAAGCCTTCTTGATCCCACAGCTCTTATATTCTTCGTGCCTAAAACCAGCACCATGTGGATGATGCCAAGGTCTGCTGCCAGCTGGAGCAGTAGCCAGCCTTCCTTCTCTCTTCACTCCAGAGGTAGAGTGCCTGGATCAGGCACCTTGAAATCTATCCCAAGAACAAATTCTCCTGTTAGCCACCATTCTGGAACATGGTGCTCTGGGGCTCTCTTTTCAAAACAAAATCTTTCACTTTTGCAATTTTGAGGCTGCAAAGGCTGCAGTGTGCTGGTTCTTGTGATGTCCTCTGGTCATCTTTACTGTTATCTTTTTCTGAAATATTTGGCTGTTTCTTGCTAGTCTTTTTGGTGACCAATTCTTCCTCTGTTCCATCTTTGCAGTCTGCAACTTTACTGGAGCTACCCTTCTAGTCAAACTCAAAAAATTTTAAACCATTCTGCTAGGCACTTTGCTCTTTATTCTTGACATAGACCTGGCTAAAAGCCCCCAACAGCAGCCATGCCATGGCCTTAACATTAGACTGTCTTGAAATTTCACTGCTATTAATCTCTGTCTCAGGCAAAGTCTCTGGACATGAGCAAAATGCAGACAAACTTTTTGCCAAGGCATAACACACATCATCTTGAGTCAAACAGCCAATTCAGTCTTTCTTCCCAGCAGAAACCTCTTGAACCTGATCTTTATCAACAACATTTCTATCAACTGTCTGGTCTTTCAAGTACAACCCCAGGCATTCCAGGGCTGCTTTTTCAACCAGCATCACTGAACCTTTCCAAACTCTTCCCACAAATCAGCTCCAAAGGCTCCTAAACCACATGATCAGGTACAGTCACAACAATGACTTCACTTCTCTGGTACCAAATTTTATCTTAATTGCTTTTTCTCATTGCTGGTTTATTTAGCTCACAATGTGTGGAGGTTTCCATTCATAAATAGCTAGCCCCAAGGTAAGGTGGCATGGCAGAGGGCCATCACAGAGGAGAAACAGTTTATGGGAGGCAAAGCAAGTGAACAAACAAGCAATAATGGCAGCTTCCTTCTGCCCCTTTTATATTCTAGCTATGGTACCCAGCTTAAGCTGGGTGCCAAACCTGTTAGTGGACTAATTTACTAATCGCATCCCCTTAATCTACCATCACGTATACTAGGTCCAGCCACCTCTGAGAAATCCCCAACCATGACTGTACAAGCTTTCAGGGGACATCTAGACCAAGCCATAACACCCACGTTTGTCAAGACTTTTCTCTCCAGCTTAAATATAATATGCCTAGATATGAGAGGGTGTCACTTTGGTGGTATTTACCTTTTTTGCTATCCCCTGAATTCTTTTATCTGTAATTTCATGTCTCATTGATTTTGGAATAAAAAAAAAACCTTACCCATTATTACTTCAAATATTTTTTATGCTCCATTCTCTTTTCTTTTGTGTTATTCCAATATGTGTATCTTACATCTCTGAATTATTTTTATATTACATATATATTTTTTTCATTTCAGTTCAGGAAACTGATATTGACAAGCTCACTGGCATTTTCCTGATCCATGTCCAGTCCACTGGTGATGCTATCAAAGACATTCTTCATTTCTGTTACTATGTTTTGATTTGGAGCGTTTTATTTTCATTGCTTAGAGTTTTCATTTCTGTTAACTAATCTGTTCTTCCATGTTGCAAGAGATTTTCATTTTAAATACTAACACAATTATTTTATATTCCCAGTCAGATAATTCCAAAATATTGTTAATGTAAGAATTTGGTTGTGATGCTTGTTCGTTATTAAATCAGTCTTTTAGTGTGTGTATATTTCTGGGCTGTGACTATCATCAAGGCACCTTAGCATTCCTGTCTCATCCTTTCAAAGCAGGAAGGCCATAAAGGACTAAATTTGGGCGAATGCTTTCTTCTTTAGGTGTCAAAAGGAACTGGTAAAGTCATTCCCTCTACTGAGTAGTCCTTTGTTACATAGAATATTTTGGGCTTTTGCAAGACTGATTTTCCCTTCCACCAACAAAATTAACAGGAGATTATTATTGGCTCTTTTACAAGAACTGGGTAAGTTTCAAGAAGTAGCATGAATGTACAGCCCCTTGAAGATTGTCACTTTCACACTAATCTACACTCAATGTCCAGCAATTCATCAAAATTACCATTGGTATATTTCTGCCAGTTCAAGGCCCGTGTAGCTTCTACTCCATGTCAGTTGTGACACTACAGACTTTCTAGTGTCTACAGATTTGGAGTAGAAGTTTGCCTTGATACCACCATTCTCTAATGAGCCTAATAAAAGTCCTAGGCTAGTTCATTCATCTTTTTTCTTGTTGTAAAGACAAGACCAATTAATTTCACACTCTTTAGATACTGATTCTGAAACCAGTAGTCCGGGTGATTTATTATAAACCTATACTGAATAACTAGGCTGGGCCAGGGATTTAGCTCAGTGGTTCTGCCACCTGCCTCGCAAGAGCAAGGTAGTGAGTTCTATCTCCAATACCAAAGAAAATTAAACAAATAATAACTAGGCAAACCACTATTGAGTTGAAGAACAAAATAAAGACATTTTTAAATGCAAATGGACTTAGGAATTTTTAATCATTGGGGAAAAAAAGCTTTTTAGTGAAATAATAGAGAAAATGCAAGAGCAAACAAAATATTGGAAGCCATTGGATTGGGGAAATAGTAGGTTTACACTAGTCTGCGGAGAAGGGAGCTGTCAGGATGGCACTGGACGATCCCTGGCCCATCATGGAGAGACGCTTCCAGAGGAAGGAAGTAGATTCCATACAGATAGGCAAGCTCATTTGAGAACCTGGAAAAGACACACCTTTCCGTTGTCAACAAGAAAAAAGGAAGGCAATTAGAAATGCTGCCCTAGGGCTGAGAACTGTATAAGAAAAGCATGGTTGATTTCCAGACCCAGCAATAATCTGAATAACCCTCTAGAAACCAAATACCTAAAACTGATCATTTACAAGTGGCTGAGCTGGCAATGAAATAGGGAAAATCCTTAGAGGCCGATTACAGAGCTAATTCATGAATCCAGAGACCTGAGCTCTGAAGCTGCTAACTAGCCTAAGGGCATGTGCATAACTGTTACCAAGATCTTTACCGTTAGTAACTGCCCTGGGAAAGGAGCCTAAATCTAGGAATGTGTCTCTTGCCACAAAAACATTCCTTGTATCTGACAAAGTGAAAAGATGGATACAAAACTTGCTATGAATCTGAAAATCCTTGGTGAAATAGAGTATCAGGGAATAGAGACTGAAATCTACCTTAGAAGCAGGCATACCTAAAAAAAATAATAAGAAAATAAAAATTCCCACCTTTACCTTGTCTTTGGGCTAAGAGAAAAAGTCTTCCTTCAAAATTTACAACTGTGTGTTTTGTCTGAGGTCTGCATTCATTCCTTGAGCATATTCTAAAAAGTAGCAAAGTGTGCAATAAATAGGCTGAGAAATTCATCAAAAGTAATTCCAGGAACAAGCAATACCTCCAGGCAGCATCCAACCTCATCTTTTGTCAGAGAAACTCCTCTTACCCCAGATCTCAAAAATTCCTACAGTCCTACTGATAATTTGCAAGGAATAGTAGAACAAAATTAAAACAAAACAAAATAAACTTAGAAACAAAGGCAATCCCTACAAGAAAGATGACATAATTAATGAGAACAAGCCAGCGTCAAACAAAGCAGATGCAGACTGGAAAAGATTTCAGAGGTTGCTTTTTATAACATACAAAACATAAATAAGCATGTTGAAAATGAGTATAGGAATACAGTGTGAATTAAAACATATGAGTAAACAATAAAAGGCAAATAACAATAACCAGAGAATTATATTTTTTTAAAAGATAACTAAAACTCACAGAAGCAGGAAATTATATATCACGGCTTGCTTTTTGATTATAAACTAAGAGAGCTGTCTCACTAATGTTCCATGAACTTTGGGCCCAGGGACTTTTGCCGTGAGATGCATTCAGTAAGGTTGAATAAGAGGGCCTGGAGATGGCATGGGGACATTAAGGGAAGACCCCAGGCCGGCCCCTATGGGCCAGCCAGCACCATCAGCCTGGTTTCGGTAATCGTGGAGCTCCTTTAACTGAGGCCACGCGGCCCCAGCCCCACCATCTCATCGACTGCTGGTACCACCAACCTCCCAATCGCATCAGTTCCTCCACCACCACCCAGACTGCTCTCCAGACCCCACTGCCGAGCTCAGTATCACACAGACCGCTCAAGTTCAACTACACAACAGTCTCCCTTACCCACAGGAGATATGGTGCAAAACCCCAAGGGGATGCCTAAAATCACAGATGCTGCCGGACCCTACATACACTATGACGTTTCCTATACATACATGTCTATGATGAAGTTTAACTCATAAATTAGGCATAGTGAGAGATTAAAATGACTATGGTAATTGTTTGGGAACTGATCATGTTAAAGTAGGCTGTGATGCTGCCGTCACAGGCTGCATTCTCCTGGTACTTCTTGGCTCCTAAAATGACCTCATGCCCTTATCTCTGGTTTCCCTCCCTACAAGGCCACAGTGGTCCAAAGAAGTTGAAACCTGTGTCCACAGGGCTGGACCCATAAAAGGCAACCTGGCCTGTGATAGCTTAAAAGTAGCTCACTCCTTATTAATAATCAATAGCCTAGCCCAAAATTGATAAAAGGACCTTCCTTTCTTTGTTCTCTAATTCTCTTACTCTCTTCTCCTTCCTCCTCTCTCTCTCTGCTCTTTCTCTCTCTCTGCTCTCTCTCTCTACTCCCACTCCCTGAATAAAGTCTCCAGTTGGACTCTTGTGTGTATGGCCTAGTTGTTGAGTGTCACTGTTCCCTTTCAGTAATTTATTGCAATAAATGTGAACGTGCCCACCTCTTTTGTTCTGAAAATATCTTTGGGCCGGGATTTAGTTCAGTGGTGCAGCCTCCTGCCTCACAAGCACAAGATAGTGCATTCAATCCCCAGTACAAACAACAAAAAAAAAATCTTACTGGACTGTACCCACCCTTCCTCCTTTTGGGAGATGATGCAATGTTTATTTAAATAGTGAGGTGAAGTAAGGTGAAGATGTAGTTGTTGTGACACAGCATCCAGCTGCAATGAATGTATTATTCCTTGACTATTAGCACTTCAGTACTACGTGGTTGACCTGATAACCAGAACATTACTAAGCAATTGATGGGTATGTAGCTTGTACAGTGTATATATGTGGGGCAAACGGATGATTCGCTTCCTAAGAGAAGGATGGCATGAGATTTTATCACATGCAGAAAGATGCATAATTTACAACTTATTATTTGTTTCCTTTTGAAGATTTCCACTTGATATTTTTTGACTACAGTTGAGTACAGGTAAGTGAAACTGCAGAAAACAAAACTACCAAGGAAGGGTGATGACTGTATTTAAATATCTGCTAGCTATGTTTCAAGCCTCAATCATATCATCTCCTCCAGTTACTTAAGTCAGAGAGTTGTGTGTCTCCCTGTACGCCCTTTTCATTTTCCATAAACTCCTACAAAATTAGATCACCTTCTGCTGTCAATTATATGCCTTCTTAAAGAAGATATATACAACTCACATCCTGGCACACCAGAGAGCTGGACCCACTGAGGTCTCTGTCTCAGAGTAAGATCAATCCCTCAGTCCATTTCCACCTTGACTCTGGCAACAGATGCACTCTGAGGCTAAGAAAGCCTCAATTTCATGTTCTCTCAATTTCTCCAGCCCCTCTGAGGCCTGAAAAGAGCCCTCTCAGTATGTTGTTCCAGACATGTTTTGTAAGTGTATGTATGGTTCAAAGACAATTGCACATTTTCAGACATCGGTGGCTTAATGATAGAGATATATGCTGAGAAGTATTAATAATGGCTATGAGAGATGCATCGCCAGTCTATTTCATCACTACAAATATCACAGCACATATTTACATAGACCTAGCTGTCATAGCCTAATGCAGACCTATGCTCTATGGTGTCTAAACTGCGATGCAGCCTACTGTTCCTAGAGCCAGGATGGGAAAAAAATGTCAGATTAATAAAGCACAAGAGATAATGTTGAAACCATGCAGGGGGCACACATCTGTAATCCCAGAGCTCAGGAGGCTGAGGCAGAAGGATGGCCTGGAGTTCAAGGCCAGCCTGGACTACATAGTGAGCTCAAGGCCAGTCTTCATTATAACATGAAACCCTTTTTCAAAAAGGCAAAAAACAAAACAGATAGATAGAGGGAGGGAGAGAGAGAGAGAGAGAGAGAGAGAAAGAGAGAGAGAAGGCTGATACCAAGAGATGCGGTAAATAGAAGATGCATGAGGCTGCTACTGGAAGAACAGGGCCCACTATTTTATAGTGAACTTTCTTTTTTGTAAGCAGAAGGATTACCTCTAAAATAACTCTAAAAAGTATTGTATAGTAGGTACATAAATGGTTAGTATAATCATTTATTATCATTATCCAGTCTTATGTACTGTATGTGTGTGTATTTTATTCAACCGGCCCACAGTAGGCTTGTTTATAGCAGCACCACCACAAACATGAGTAATGAAATGCACTCTGACAGCTCCTTAGCTATTGTGGCAATGGATGATAAGAAGGCTTCAGCTGCACAATAACCTATGGAACCACCACTGTGACTGCTGTCTGTCCTTAACTAAAACATTGCCTTGAAGTGTACTTCATTATTGTTTTTCTCATTATGCCTGTAGAGGAACAAGCCTTCCAGGAATATTACTACTGCCTAGTTCTAGTATCCTGTCATAAGCCATCACAGCAAAAAGGAATCTAAATACTGTAGATTCAAAAACTGAAAGACTATTAAGTTTATGTCTGCATGCGAAAATTTGATATTCTGTGTCCAAATTCTATGGTTCGTGTGTGAAATCACCCTTTAACAGTTTTCCCTGATTGGACAACCAACTTTAAAATTTACATAAAAACCAAGAAAATGTGAAGATAAAAGAAACTTGTGTAAATTGCTAATAACTTTAAAAATTTCAATCAGCTGTACTTGCAGAAGAACTAAATTATCTTCCTAGTCTGCCAGTTGGAAGCATTATAACAAAATCATTGTCATATGAAGGAGTGAATAAAGGGGCTTCATGTCTGCGAATGTGGTGGAGAATCTTTCACAAAAGCATGCTGCCAATAAATTCATAAAATATGTTATTCTTTTGGTTTTGTGATGTTCCTCAATCTTTTTAAGTTTGTAATTAGTTGAGTTTTATTTTCTGATTCTAAAAACATTGTCACTTTAGTACCCAATTTTTAATCTTTAAATTCATATTATTTTTTTTCCTAAAGACAGATTTAGTTTCTGATGCTAAGAATTTCGTGGTCATCCTCTGTCAAATATTCTAGTTTTAACTCTCACCACTCCCTGTCAGATTCAATTTCTAGTTTCATTAAATCGCTTAGAATCAGCAAATGCAGCAAGAGTTTTGATGTTTGTGTCTGTTTGCCTGCCGGCCATGTTCTGCTCAACACAGCTTTCCTTCATTTTTTTCTATTCATTTGGATCCTTCCTCAGCCAATGTGTAAGCACCACCTTTCTCAGCAATAGTCCCCACAACATGTTCCCTTTATCTATTAAGATATTTATCACATTTGCCAATTTTATATTTACTTGTTTTTATTTTCATTTTCATGTTTCGTGTTTTCCTCAACAGACTCTAAACTCTGTAAGGTAGGTATTACAACTCTCTTCTTTAGTGTTTATACCTGGCACATCGTAGATGCTCACTAAATATTTATGGAATGAATAAAAGATAAAAACTGTGGCTGTGAGAAAGACATTATGCAAAGATCTGACACCACATGAGGTTGCTGAATGATGATGATTACAGCTGAAGATCGATGGCCTGAATAACTAGTAGGACGAACAGTTTTCGTATTTACTCTTCCTCAATAGCATTCTAGTCTTAAAGAAATGCTTAGGAAAATCACATTTACACTATTTGATAGAAACATCTATGTGCCAATATTAATTGGCAAAGAGCTTAGGCCTATCTGTGTTTTTTTAAAGGATATTATAAACAGTAAGAAAAGCTTAGTAGATAGCTTCTCTAGTAAAATTACACATTTTTTAATTATAAATCGTGGACTCCTGACCACCAGAGCCACCCATACACACACACACAAACACACACAAACACACACACACACACCACCACCACCACAGCATACACATGAATAAATATGCAAATATGTATGATTTATGTAAAATATAGAGAAGAAAACTATAGGCAATATAAAAAGCATTTCATTGTATATTGGTCCACTTTCTAGTTCTGTAATAAATAACTGAGATAATCAATTTATATAAAGGAAATGCTTATTTTTGGCTCACAGTTTTTGAGGTTTCAGTTCATGATGGGTTGGCTCCATTGCTTTGGGCCTGCAGTGAGGCAGCACCTCATTGCAAAGGTCCATGTTAAAACAAAGCTGCTCACCTCATGGATGGGAAGTAGAAAAGAAAAAGAGGAAGGGACTGGGCTTCCAATATTGCCTTCAAGGGCACTCCTGGTGGCCTGAATAGCTCCCATCTCTTAGTTTTCACCAAGCTGGGGGCAAAAGATTTAATATGTGGGCTTTTGGGGAACAGTCCAGATTTAACTATAGTACACCATCTGTTGACTGTAGAAAAATGATAGTTTTAGTTTTGTAATTTATTCCAGGGCCTTTGGGGAAATCCTCAAATGGTTGTCCCACACTATAGGCTAAATGTTTGACATGGCCAAAAGCTTAAATAGATGCTGTCTATATTAATTACTACTCAGTCAAATCATTCTAAAAGAACACTCCAAATCCCAAAATCTAAAAAGAACAGCCCTCTGGATTCCAAAATTATTGAATACTTGTGTGTAGAAGACTATAAGAGGGTATCAATTTTATTATCCTTCCTTCAAATAGTAGAAGATGGAAACTTCCTGTATATCTAGGAAATTAGTCTCAGCTCTTATGGACATCAGAAAAGTTCATGCAGTCTTGCTGAGCATTTTAATCAAGAATGATCAGGACATTGTTTCTCTTTATTCCATTGAATTCATGATTCAATTCATATTTATAATGCCTATCTACTTTCAGGGAGGGAGGGAGAGAGAGAAAGAGAGAGAGAAAGATAAGGAAGGAAGAATGGAAGGAAGGAAGGAAGGAAGGAAGGAAGGAAGGAAGGAAGGAAGGAAGGAAGGAAGAAAATCTAAAATGTGGGAATGGCTTTGGAATTAGGCACTAGTCTTTGTGGAGAATATAATGAAAATTCTTGGAAGCAGTTAATTCTTAGGGTTAGTGCAGTCAAAGGGTTAAAGAAAAGTGAAGAAAATCTCTTTAGAGACCAGAAGAAGGGAAATTCTTTGTTATAAAGTGGCAGAAACTTTATACACATTGTTATCTGAAGTTACCTAGAAAATAGACATGTGCTAATCAACTGGTAATACAGCAAAAGAAATTCCTAAGCAAATTATTGAAGGCATAATTTGTTTCTTTCTTGGAGCTTATAGTAAAATGTAGGAGATAAACTGGGGAAAGAACAATTAAGCGCAAAGGAACTCATACTTGATCATTTTGAAAATTATTTTCCTTTCTTAAAAGCAAATGGTGATTTTAAAATTAAGAAAGGTTCCTGAACAAAGACCAAATGTAGGTCTGGGGATTTAGCTCAGTGGTGCTTCCACATGCCTTGCAAGCACAAGGTCCTGAGTTCCATCCCAGGTACCAAAAAAAAAAAAAAAA
>NW_022900925.1:4960004-4980515 GCF_012274545.1 Fukomys damarensis
AAAAAAAAAAAAAGACCAAATGCAGAGAACTGTCAGGAAATGATGATGAAGCTGAGGGTATGACTGAGAAATGTTCTTTTAAGACTTGAGAAAGATTAAAAGTGATATCTCACAGCGTCATGAGGTCAGACAAAAACCCTCTAAAGAGATTAAAGGTGTGCTTCACAAATGCAATCAAGCAGTAGGATTTAGTACATGTCAAAGAGATTTATGCAATAGAATGTACCTCAAGAAGATTCACAGAAGCTTTATGTACTTTTTTAAAGACATATACGAGAGGAGTAATGAAAGGAGAGGAGGGAGGGAGAGAAGGAGAGAGGAGGACGGAGAGGAAGGGAAAAGGATGGGAGGGGAGGGAAGAGGGGAGGAAGAGCAGAGAAGAGAGAGAGAAAAACATAGAAGACAGCTAGTAATGGAAGTAAGAGAGGACATAATTAGCTTAGGCCTGCTTCACTGTGAAGGCCATAAACCCTAAGAGCTAAAGTCAAATATATAAGTGAAAACTTAAACATTTCCCAAAATATTCCACACAGCCAAGGCATTAAATGAAGATCTGAAACCAGCCTAGTCGTGTACTGCTTGGGTCTTGTTTCTGCACCAAGAATTCCAATGAATGAAGCAGCCTTTTGAGGGCACCAAAATACAGCAGTTGGAAAGTACCTAGGCCCACACGGACGAGGAACCTTTCAGAGCTTTCAGTGAAGCAAACGGTCTTCCTGGCACATAGGCCATAGGTTACGACCACTGACCTAGGGGAACATTTGCTCTCCCTCGTGGGTGTGTGAAGCGTTTGAGGCCCAGATGAAGTGATATCCCTAAGCCATCACAGCTAATCAGGGCAGACTTATCCAAGGACTCCCTAGATTTATTTCACACAGGATCGAAGTCACTAATCCCAGTAAAGAAAATTTTAGCAGAAAAGGAAGCACCAAGAGGGACTAATTGCTAAACATAGAGTTAGCCCAGTTGTGGCTGAGACCAAAAAGAAAAACATGACTTTTAGAATGGGTGGTAGAAATGAAAGATATTAAAATTCATTTTTAATATCCTATCAATGTTAAGAATAACCCCAGGAGCAGAGATGCTGGAGTTGTTCAGATTTTATGGTTATCAGTGTAAAGTGGCCCACAAAAATATTTATTTCTCACGGGTTAGAAGAGAACTAAGAGCCGGGTGTGGTGGCTCATGCCTGTAATCCCAGCACTGTGGAGGCTGAGGCAGGAGGATTCCAAGTTTGAACCCAGCCTGGGCAACTTAACAAGAGCCCATTTCAAAAAACTATAAAGTTTTGGAGATGTACCTCAGCCAGAAGCCCTGGTTCAATCTGTTACCCTATTTAAAAAAAAAAAAAAAAAAAAAAAAAAAAAAAAAGAAGAAGAGAACTAAGTTTCACCACAATCTTTAGAAAAAGCAAATAGAGGAAAACTCAGCATTAGTTGCCCTTAGTTACAAATACCAGCATTCATTTAGAAAGATGTATTTAAATAATTGATACAGAAAAGCCCCAATTTTTAATGCACCTCCAGGCACATCATACTCATTTCAAAGAACTGGTCAGCACATTCTAAGCAAACAGCTCAGAGAGCAATACATTCATATTTACTTTGGATTTTGTTGTCCCTTGTAAATTGCCTAGATGTTTGCAAATATTGTGTGCTAACGTGAGGGAGAAGTGTTCACTGTGGATAAAAAGATGGCGAAGGTGTTCAGATGCAGACCGACCTTAAAGTTGAGCTCAGCAGAACAGACCTTTATTTCACATTCTCACATACAGTGAGATGTAGCTGAAGTTGACCAGCAGCATTGCTAAGCTGCCTGATTTTGACCATGGACACAAGTCTATATTTGGGAGAGCTCCCTTTACTTTGGCTCATATTTGAGCCAAGAAATAAGTTTTCTCAAGATGACTGAAAATAAAAAATGGGCAACTCAGAAAAATCTGCTGACAGGCATCTTTCTAAAAAAGCCCTATATGAGACTTCAATGAGTCAATAAGCTTTCAGGTGGTCCTAGTGTCTTACTATTAGCTTAATGCCACCCAGGCAAGACATCAAAAATTCTGCTTGTCCGCACTCTTGGAAGAAGCCCATTTAGTCTCACTGTTGACAGCAAATTTCTGTAAAAGCAGAGCAAGGGACTAGTGGCAGCCAATTGGCATACTCTGGAGGCACGTGGTTTTCCCAGAGGAGAAAATACACAGACACTATCAAGTTATTATCCACCAGGCACTGCTCTGAGCCCCAAAATGTTCACTTAGGATTGAATGCCTCATTGTTTTCATCATCAAAGCCCTAACACCATTTTGAAAGGAGAAAGAATCTACTGGGTAGATTTAGAACAGTAAACTTAATAGGAACACAAAACCTTTAAAGTCCTATAAACATGTTGGATAGTTAGGTCAGGACCAGAATGAAAGAATAAGGAAAAGTTGCCTGGTGCTTCATGTAGAAAGCAAGCTCATCTGTGAAAAGTGGAAGGTATATTGCATCCTTTTGTGAGAAAAAAAAAGTCAAATACCAGTTCAAATAAGATTCTAAACAGTATTCATATGACAGTTTTCACAGTAGGCAAAATACCTTCCATTAACTGCAAAAGCAAAATGGTGTGTACATAAACAAAATGCAGATGTGCAGAAATAAATGCCATCCTGGGTTGGCCCAAAGCCAGGTAAACATTTGACCTTAAATGCTTCCTAATTTTAGTGGGCTGAAGTCTGGAAAAGTGATTAACTATCTAAATGCAAGTGTTACCGCTCTGCACCCCCAGGGAATGTTGGGAGAGAAAGGAAGGTTCTTATATCCTAATTAAAAGTCTAAGTTTTTGCCCCATGGAATGCAAAATGCTTTTGGATACAGGAAACTGTTCTTTATCCAGCTACACTCATAAAGCTGTCAATAAGTTGAGAAAGTGGCCTTGATGGTGTGAAAAAAACCACCACTTTGAAAGCGCTGGCTGTTAATAAAAAAAATCTTTCTGTTCAATGAAGTCCAACAAATCATCCAGGATCATTAAATAGAAAATTTAACAGCAAATTAGCAAAGCTTATAAAATATATGACCACTTAGACAGCAAAGAAAGCCAGAAATCAAGGCTGGAAAATTACTAAATTATGGTTAAAAGATTTTTTATCCTTTTATGCTTTTCACTGGAAGCCTTTAAAAATGTATTTTGAATGACTCAACTGACTTTTAAAAGGGATATAATTAAACTAGCTGCATTTGTGAGGGTCAGGGCCACTCACACTTGATAAGAAAAGGACAATGATTTGTACACCACGGGAGTTCTGTGCAAGCATGCCAACTTTGGGTTATCTGGTAATGAACGTTAGACAGGACAAGAGGTAGTCATTGAAAGTATAGGGGTGAAAGAAGATGTCATCTTATGACTACAGGAAATGAGAGAAATAAAACAGGTGCTTCTGAAAAACCGGCAATTGTTCAATGAGTTTCTGATAAGAGTAGGAACCAGCTTCTGCTTTGAAGAAGTGATTGATACCACTACTATATTTAACCCATCAATTCTCAATCATTTTCTTTCCTCTGTTTTAGAAATTTTCATTAGTTATGCTCTAGAATACAGGTAAGATTATTACCAAAATAGCATGTTCCTTACATTTTCTGGAAGATTTTATGTATTCTTTATGAAAACCAAACTTTCAGACATAGTAACATTGCAATAAAAGGTCCTTTTCACAGAATCCTTGAAATCTCTGCTCAGCTCAGCTCTGGAAATTTTTTTTGGAAAATTTAAAAGGAAAAAAAAATCAACATTTCTGAAGTTTCTATCTTTAACAAATGTTAGAAGAATTGACATGTTTAAGATGCTTTTAGGAACCCTTCAACATCATTGGTGGGAGTGCAGACAACCACTATAGAAATAAATATGGAGATACCACAAACAACTAGGATTAGAATTCCCACTTGATCCAGGTATACCTGCTGGGTATCTTCCCAAAAGAATTAAAAGAACCATGCCACAGTGATATATGCTCACTAATGTAAAGTTTGTAATAGCTAAAATTTGGAAACAGCCCAATTGCCCATCAACTGGAGACTGAATAAAGATTTTTTTTTATATAAAATGGAATACTACTCAGCCATAAAGAATGAGAAAATAGGGCCAGGGATTTAGCTCAGCGGTTCGGTGGCCTGCCTTGCAAGCACAAGGACCTGAGTTCAACCCCCAGTACCAAAAAGAAAAAAAAAAGAATGAGAAAATAGAGATATTTATAGCTAAGTGGATGCACACTGAGGCCATACTCATAAGTGAAATAAATAGGACACACGTGCAAATACTTAATAGTTTCTCTGGTGTGAAAAATTAAAAGTGTAAATAAGGATCAAAATGTATAATTGATATTGTGTAATAGGGAGAAAAGGACTAAAGAGTAGAGGAAGCGGGAGGGGTAAGGGAAGGGCAAAAGGGAAAAGGAAAAATATGTAAAAAGGAAAAACATGGAATCAATGTCTTTGTAAACAGGGAAGGGTGGAGCAGGGAAGGGAAGGCAGGGGAATGGAGAAAAATAAGAACCAAGGTAAGTCATGTAAAGATGCAATAGCTCAATGATGAATGTAACTGTACTGTATACCTAAAAAGTACCAATAAACTCAATAAAGATAACAAAACAGATTAAATATTTATGGGGTCTTTTAAAAAGATGCTTTTTGACTTTTTAAATGGTAACTATTGCTGTGCTTCCCAAACTTTTTCTTTTGGACATTTTTTTCAAGAGCATCTTAGGGGATACAAATAAAGACAAACATTTCATTCTTTTTCAAAATCCTTTCTGCCTCTTAAAAAGTAAAGGAAATAACCACCAAAAAACAAAAAGCATGAAACCCAAGGAAGAATGCTTTTTGCATCCTACAGATGCCCACTCATTGTCACCTGGAAGTGGGGATGGCCACAGTGACAGAGCGGGGGGAGAGACAACCACTCCAGAGTGCAGAGCAGTGCTGTCCAGAAGACGAGGGTGCACTATGTAAATGTGAGCACATTGCACACGTTGGTGAAATCACTTTTAATAATAGGTTTTATTTACTCCAAGATATCAAAAGTATTATAGTTTGAACATCCATAATCTAAAATCTCCAAAATGCAACATGCTTCAAAATCTGAAAATTTTCAGTAGCATGATGTGACAGGTGGAAAATTTTGACACAGTCAAAATGTGTGTGCACTAAAAATATTATGTAATTACCTTCAAGAAGTATTATATCAATGCATTTCATGTTTAAATCTGGATCTCATCCTCAGGATATCTCATTGTGTATAAGAAAATATTCCTAAACCTGAAAAAGGCATTTCTGGTCTCAACCATTTAAGAGGAAAATTTTTTAACAGGCATCATTACAGTGTGATCAATTGATAAAAATCATTAATAAAATATTTTACTTTTTTTGGTACTAAGTGTTCAAAATCCAGCATATGTTTTCTACCTAGAGGCCATCGAATGTGGAATAGCCATAATTAAAGTTGTTTAAGGTCTACCATGTCAGAGAACATAATATTGGAGGGCAAATTTAACCATAACAAACAGAGGAACCAAGGGATTCAGGCGTTCTCCTTAAAGCATTCTTTTCTTCAAATACATGAATATAAGTCACTGAATTACTTCTGAGGCTCTTCCTAATGTTACAGAATCACGGAAATCTATAGCCTTTGTATCCAGAAAATGCAGCTGGACCATTTACTGAGTGAAGGTCAAACAGAACAGAAAAATCACATTAACAAAGATTTCTTATCCCCATGCTCTCCTTCTCTGGTCACCCCCACAGAAACACATACAAGATGTCCTCATTTTATTAAACACAAAGGATAATTTAAATAGACTAAATGGCCCCAGAAGGGAGGGGACTCAATATAACTATTAAATTCAACACATATATTGAGAAGATATTAGGGGTCCCAAATTGTGTTAGGTGTTAAAAATGTAATAGAGAAAATAAATACTCTCTGGGAGATTCACTGTTGGATGAGAAAAAGCACACAAATACCTCAAATGGCTAAATAAAAAGAAAACAAGAGCGTGTTAACCACCAAAATAAAGGTGCAAAAAGTTAAGGCCAACCACCAAGTTAGAGAGACAAGTCCCCATAAGGGACAGCTCTCTGCTAATACCAAATGCAAATTCAGAGAGTACCTAGAAGTACTCTGAGTTGTGATAAATCATTAAAAGTATTTCTTGACTATATTAAAAGCTATTTACACTCATGGCTATGATTTATCACAGGGAAAGGATACAGATTAAAAATTTGCCAAAAGAAAAGACACATTGGGCAGAATCTAAGAAATTTCCAAAGAGACATAGAGCTCTGGTCATCCTTCCCCATGGAGTCATCGATACCAGCAGAGTCATCCTACTATGTTGGACATGTAGACATGGAGTATTACCAACTAATAAAGTTCACTCCGGCCCTTGGTGTCCTGAATTTTTACTGAGACTCAGTCCCATACGTTCTGAATGACTGACCTTCAGAATTCAGCCTTTCCTAGAAATCAAGTTAATACCATCGTTCTCCAGTCCCCCCAGAAGCCAGAACTCATACCACATAGCCCAAAAGCCCCAGTCTGAATCCCAGTGAAGCTAGGTACACAAAAACCTTACTATGAGGTAGGACAGAGCAAAGGCTTTCTTTGTATGGGTTAATTTTTTAGTACATAGAAAGGTATAGAAACAGAAATATCAGTATAGATCTTAGTAATTAGAGAGGATACAGGATTTTTAGTCAACAAATATGCACTAAAGTGAGTTGATTCTAGTGAAAATGAAAAAGCATTTAGATATCTTTGGGCAGGAAAGCAGGAAAATGTCCTAAAGAATATTTTTGGAAGATCAGTATGATCTTAAACTCTACTTTTCTCTTTACCTCTCTTTCTATTTTTTCCTCCACTATTTTTTTCTAGGCAATTTTACCAATTCCAATGATTTAAAATGAGGGGTAGTGCTCTAATTTGTACATGCATAAACTCATTTTAAAGCTCAGACTCATATAATACACAACCTATCTGCATTTCTACTGCAAAGTCAAAGTAGCATTGCAACATATCCAAGACAGACTTTATTTTCCCCCATTTCTATCCATCTCTCTTATCTCAGCAGAGCACCATGAGTAACCCAGTTGCTCAAGCAAAAACATCAAGACATTTTTGACTACTATTCCTGTCTCAACCAGAATTTAACACCCCAAATCCAAATTATATCCTAAAACCAGCCACATCCACTTGCACAGTCCCAGTGCAAGGCGTTGCCAGCTCTCATTTAGATTCCTTTGATACTCAGCGCTAGCCATCATTCTCTCCACAACCCATTTCCCCTATAGTAGCTGAAAAGGTATTATGTCAGTTACTTCCTGCTGCTGCAACACAACATCTGAAGCCCATAATTTAAAAGAGGAGAGGTTGAGTTTGGTCATGTTTCAGAGGGACTCAGCCCATGGTTGTTTGGCCCTAGGACAAAATAGCAGAGCTGCACATGGGGGAAAGCTGCTCACCTCATGGAAGTCATGAAGTAGAGCAGGGGAAGAATACCAGAGAGGAAGGTGGAAGGGCTAGACGTGGGCCGCAAGGTCTTGCCCCCATAACCCACCCAGATAAATCTAGAAAAGTATTCCACCAATCTCTGGCATAGATTCCCAAACAAATCAAATCATTTTGGAATAACAATGTTAACTGCGGAATGCCACCCCTTTGAGCCTGCTACCTAAACACATCTCCTTAAATCATACTTAATCTCCAAATAAAGTCTGTAATTCTGCCTCACATAATACAGGTATCCCACATACAACCCAAATCCAAATAATCTCTTCACCAAATCTCAATAGCTCCAGCATTTTTCAAAATTCTGACTCTTTTTAGACTGAAAGCAAATCCTTAGCTATGAATCCCTGTAAAAATCAAAGCCAGGTTACATAATCCCAAAGTACAATGGCACATGGAGACCATTCCCATTTCCAACAGGAGAAATAAGGGAATAGAAAAGAGTCAAATCAAAGCAAGATCAAAATCCAGCAGCTTTCTAGAGCTTCTCTAGCCAGCAGGCTCTGTCCTTTCCAAACTCCTCCCACAAACCTATTCCAAATGCTTTTAAAACATATGGTCAGGACTGGGGATTTAGCTCAGTGGTTCCGGCACCTGCCTCTCAAGCACAAGGTCCTGAATTTGATCCCCGGTACTACAAATATATATATATATATGGTCAGGTATAGTCACAGGAATGAGCCTACTTTTCTGGTACCAATTTTCTATACAAATCACTCTCCTGTCACTGGAGGAAAACACTTAATATATACAACTTAAATAGAGATTTGGTTCACGTTTCAGGGGATTCAGTCCATGGTCAGTTGATTTCAAGGCAGGAATAGCATAGCAGAGGTGGTGCATGGTGAAGAAAAGCTTCTCACCTCAAGGTGGCAAGGAAACAGAGCAGGGGAAGACTGCCAGAGAGGAAAGTTTGGGAGGTAAAAAAAAAACCCAAGGCCATGCCTTCATGACCTACCCAGACAGATCCAGAAATATGTTTTCACAGTGGGTCCCAAAGCCAATTGAACTGAAAGTCCTTTAATTGCCACAGGTATCTTCAAAGTATGTTGTATCACATTGCACTCATTCTTTAGCCTTTTTTACGAGTTCCCACTAAAGCCACTCTTTAAAGGGAATTCTCAGCTCATTTAAAATGATATACAGACTTATGATTATTACTGTTGAAGTGCCTCGTGCTCTGGCTTGACTTTATCTCCCTTGCTCCACAGCCATAGTTACTTTTATTTGTTCTTTGGACACAGCAAAGTTTTTCCTATCTTTAGTCTACTGGAAGCTGGTCTCTCTCTCTCTCTCTCTCTCTCTCTCTCTCTCTCTCTCTCTCTCTCTCTCCTTTTCTCTCACGCCTCTATATAGGTCGTCTCTCTCTCTCTCTCTCTCTCTCTCTCTCTCTCTCTCTCTCTCTCCTTTTATCTCAAGCCTTTCTATAGGTGGTATCTTCCTCTCATTTAGGCCTCAGGTCAAAAATAAACTTCACTGAGATCTTCCCTGACTATCCAACCCAATGAGTGCCTACTCCTGACCAGTATGACAGCGCTCTGATTTATTTCTTCATATCAAGTATCACTGTGGTGATTTAGTTTATTCGTTTTTTGTCTCTTCACTTATTGCATTTCTTAGCAGAATATAAACTTCAAGAGAGTAAAGTCTTGTCTGATTAGCTCATTTCTCTATTTCCATCCCTCTATTTAACAAAAAGATGCTGGACACATAATGTTCATCTCATCAGATATTTATTAAATGAATAGTAGTAGAGTTCAGAATTTATAATTAGCACTTAAAATTATGAAAGAACATGTTTTTCATGTTTCCTTTTCTCCAACTCTGTTTCAATGACTTCTCTTCTGCATTAAACTATTATTATCTTTATCTTCAACTTTATTATAATGAGCTCTCTCAAAGAAAATATTCTTCTGATGGCCCATTTCTCCTTTTCGTAATCATTTACCCTCCTCAGGGGTGGCCTGCATACTGCCTCCCATCTCCACTATGAAGAAAGTATATAAGCTTTTAGATCTTAGTAAGTTTTAAATTTTCACCTTCATGTGGTGTTCCTGTGCATTTAATTGGTGTGCTTCTTTTTCCTGTTAACCTTTCCACCATTGGTTTATTTCAGCAGACTTCTATATTTAAACTTCAGAAGAAAATCTGAGTTTCCCTAACTGAAGGTACCAACTAATTCCTTAGCCAAGCAGGTTGGTGTATGCCTGCAGTGTTAGCGCTCTGGGAGGCTAAGGCAGAGAAATCTCAAGCTTGAGTGCAGCCTGGGCGACACTGCAGTTGAACAAGAAGGTATCTCAAAATACCAAAAAGGGTCTGAGGAGGATGTAGGTCATTGTGAATGTCCTGGGTTCAATTCCCAGTACAAACAGAAGGAGGGGGGGAGGGAGGGAGGGAGAGAGAGAGAGAGGAAAGGAGGGAAGGAAGGAAAGAAAGAAAGAAAGAAAGAAAGAAAGAAAGAAAGAAAGAAAGAAAGAAAGAAAGAAAGAAAGAAGGAAGGAAAGAAAGACAAAGAGAGAGAGATGAAGGGGGAACAGATGGAAGGAAGTAAGGAAGAGAACAGAGGGTAGGAAAGAAGGAAAGTGTAAGGAAGGAAGGAAGGAAGGAAGAAAGAAAGAAAGAAAGAAAGAAAGAAAGAAAGAAAGAAAGAAAGAAAGAAAGAAAGAAAGAAAGAAAAAGAAAGAAAGAAAAAGAGAGAGAGAGATGAAGGGGGAACAGATGGAAGGAAGTAAGGAAGAGAACAGAGGGTAGGAGAGAAGGAAAGTGGAGGGAAAGGTAAGAAAGAAAGAAAGAAAGAAAGAAAGAAAGAAAGAAAGAAAGAAAGAAGGAAGGAAAGAAAGACAAAGAGAGAGAGATGAAGGGGGAACAGATGGAAGGAAGTAAGGAAGAGAACAGAGGGTAGGAAAGAAGGAAAGTGGAGGGAAAGGGAGGAAAGGAAAGGAGAGGAAAGGGAAAAGAGAAGGAAGGGAAGCAACATTACTACAGGGGCAGGTTGGAGTGATGCAGCTAAGAAATATCAACACCACCAAAAGCTGGGAAAGTCAGGAAATAATTTTTTCTCTAGAGCCTCTGTAGAAGTGTATCCTTCCCACCACTTACTTTCAATGCGGTGATTAAATGCTGGGCTTCTGGTCTCCAGAACTGTAAGCAAATAAATTTTCATTGCTTTCAGCTGCTAACTGTGGTAATTTGCCAAAGTAACCAAAGGAAATTCAGACAACTGACAGTAATAACGTCTACTCTCGTGACTATCCTCTTCCCATCTCATGCACACAGCAGAACAAGCACAAGATTATCCAACATTTGTATATTTCCCAAGAGCAGGGTTATTTAGTATTTGGAAGAATCAGAAACACAAATTCACTATCATCCTGATGAGATTGTCAGCATGTTGGTATTTCTCCAGCATTTGTTCTGGAGATTAAAAGTTTATAATTATAGTTGAAAGAAAAATTCATCATTTATATTACTTAAGGTTCCTTTCAAATATATATGAAGTAACAAATTGTCTAAGGCTACTTGGTCCTTAAGACTTTGTCCTTAATATAAATTCTCTAAATAGTAACCACTAGCACATACATTATGAAAAGAAATCATTATAATGATTATTGAAAAAGCAGAACATATCTGGAGGACTATGGAATAACACTAAAAAGAAAATTAACATAGTAGGTGATTCCTTGACGTGAGATAAACATAATTAATTAGAATATTTTCTTCTGGATTTTGCTTTGTGCATATACAAATATTCTTATTGCAAAAACAAGGAAAGTGCAATAAAGCTCTTTTATAATGTTTTAATTTGAAGTTTCAAATATATTATTTTTGTGACTCATTTCCCTTTTCATAAAATACTTTTCTACATGTCCAAGAATAGCCTATCATTTTAAAACCTCGCACTTAGGGCTTTAATTTTTATATCATCCATGAGACCATTTGTGACTCTATTTGCCTTTGAAAGTATGTTTGGGAATCCACCATGCTTTTTAGCAGTTTATGACTCTGATATAGTGTAGATCTACCTGGAATTTATCTTACTGTACTATTTGATGATGTAATCTAACTTTATTTTTTAAAAAAATAGGTCTGCTGACGCATCAACAAGTATTGAGATATTTAATAAATGATCTTTTTCCATGTCTTGACACATATTAACTGCTTATTATTTTAGTCTTATTTCTAGAGACGCTGTTTTGTTCCACTGACCAAATTGTTTTTCCAGACAATTATAAAGGATCCTCTCCTTTCTATTCTCAAACATTTTCCTTCAGCAAGGACCCCGTCTCTGTAGCATAACCAGTTCCTTCCTGGGTCATTTTCAACAAATAAACACTACTTAACTTCTGTCTTTTCTGGGGGAAAAAATGTCACAAATTCCACATTTTCATTTCCGACTTTGTGTCCATATGAAAACCTCTGTGAAAAGCTGTCTGAAGTCACTGACTGGACGTACTCACCTCCCATTCTCTAGCAACCGACTCAGATGTGACTTTTATGATGCTCCGTCCAAATGACTCCTGCCAGGACACCAAACACCTACATCTTTGATGCACAGTTCAGAGCTTTCTCTGGCCTCACCTCTTCTGACCTCTCAGCAGTAGGTTCCGTGCTCCTTCTTGAACGTATTTGCTCTCTCGGCCTCCGTGCCTTCCAGTGTGGGTTTTCCGTCAGCCTCACTGGGTTCTCTGTTGGCAGCTCTCTGCTTCATTCTTGCTGTGCCCACCTGCACAAGACTGAGGTCCTGCATCTTTACCTCATTCACATTCTCCAAGTCATGACATGGCCTATGTAGTCTCTGTCCTTATGCCGCTAATTTTTTTAATTTCTACAGACATTCTCTCTTCTCCCTGCTTGCATGACCTCATTTCTGTCACCTTCCACAGCCATGGTTTTTTTCTTGCTTTTCATCATTTATGTATATTTTATTCCTAATTTTTGTATAGCATCTTCTGAATTTACCAATGACCTCCGGGTCATTTTAGTTTCGTTGTTTTTTGTATACACTTTTTTGTTGTCAACAGATAAATTTTGCCCTTATGTCTAATAGTTATACCTTCTCCTATTGTCATTTTCTTATTAAAGTGAAGTGATATTGTAAAGCTCCAGAAAAATTAAGAAAAATTGCTCACATCACCCATCATTATCTGACTTGATGGTACTTCTCTATCACTTCACCACCATATGTGAAAGTTTAGGATACATGCTCTTTATGACATTATGAGTCTCCTTAGTATACAAAGAATTTTTGTCATAGTGCATTTTGAATTTTATCTGTTACATACGGATATTTCTATTGAGGATTGTTGGGTTAGAGTTATGATCCTTGATCCCTCTTGTTTTGTGGATTTTCTTCTTGCCTTCCAGCATAGACTTGCACTGATGACCCTTACAGTGAGTGTTGGGAGGCTGAAGAAATTTCAGACTGATGTCCAAAGGTGATGATGAAGATCAGAGCTCTTATTTCAAGTCTATTGTTTGGTGCCACCACATCCAGGTGAGTCTTCTTCCCCTCAGTTTTCTGGCCTGCGTGTCAGTCATCCACAGACACGCTCAGAATTGTGCTTTACTCATCTGAAAGGTGTTTCTTTATCCATTCAAGTTTATCATGATTATCATGATTAATGGTCACACTTCTTTGGTAACATTCCAATAAAATATTACAGTATACTAGAAGCAAAATTATGTATAGAAAAATAGGATTCATCATTAGGCTAAGATCAAGTGTAGAAAACTATTAAAGTAGTTGATTACAGTGTAAATTACAGGGTGCTTCTTGTTTCTTTTGTTCAATGCTTATTTTCACTCTTCTTGCTTAGTGATGAAGTATGACAATAAAGATATTTGCAAATTTCTTCTTGGAGATTACTATTTTACCTTGCTAAATTGGAGCATGTACTCCAGTTTCCCCAAGGTATCCTGCCTGTCTAAGAGGTCATTAGGAATTATTGCAAAAGGAATTCAAATGAAAAGACTGAAGCAAGAAAAGGATGTTTAAAAAATATGAGAAACTGAAAAAATGGAAATAAAGTGTGTGTAAATGGGGAGGGGAGGAGCGGGTGAAGGGAGGGCAGGGACAAGGGAAAAAAATGAGAATCGAGACCTATTATGTAAAGGTACAGAATCCCAATGATGAATGTAACTGTATTGTATACCTAGATTGTACCAATAAACTCAATAAAAAGAAAAAAAAAAGAAAAGGATGTTTCTCCTCTGGCATTGAAGAGTAGCATATTGTAACCAGTCATATTCTGTTTTGAGAAAGACTGCCTAACCCTTCTTTCTCCTCTATTATTCTGTGAAATGATGGGCTTCAGGAGCTAAATACTCTGTCTAGCAAAGTAGTTCTCACCCTGCAGAAGACAATAGATTATCCTTTCTTGGCCCCTGGAAGAGCTATGAAGAAGGGAAAAGAAGAACTGTTCATTGATGTATCTCCTGCTTCCCTTCCCCATGATCTCAATCAGAGAAAGAAGGGTGGCAGAAAAACCCACCATTGATAAATAGGCTATGACTACAGTTTTGCTTTTTCTCGTTCTATGTTATTTTGCAAAATATTTTTAAATGTCTCTGTAGTTTGGCTTGAAGGTTTTTACTGTTGTATCCTTTTGTAATTGATTTCTAATTTTGTTACAAAGAGGTAAGAAATTGTGGCTTATAATATTTCTCTCTGGCGTTTTTTGTTTTGTTTTTTATTTTAATTTTTGAGAATTCCTTTGAGTTCAAGAATATGACAAAGATATTTTCAAGTTCTACTTGCAGTTTATGACTCTTGTCCAATTTTATTACCTTTATGTAATTTTTAAATTAAGCAATCACATTTCTTCCCTTTAGAAAAATTTCTCGTCTCCTGTTAGTTTAATTTCTCTATTTTTGTTCAAATTTTTGTACTTTTTACTTCAACTTTTGTCAGATTATTGTTAAAGTTGTAAAGATAAATTAACTTCTATGATATTTTCTTTCTCATTAAGAGTTAAAGACCTAGATTACTTTTGGAATATTTTCAAAATTTTTTAAAATTCATATATTTTTATCAGTATTACTTTCTCCTCATCATAGTCTTATGAGTCAGACAGTGTCTTTTACATAAGAGGTAACTTAGAAATACACAGGGCATCATAACTTGGACATGAATTAGCAAAATAAAAACTGAGGAAATTGAAAAAGGAAGTGAATTTATAGAGATGTAAAACTGAAAGCTTAAAAACTAAATGTGTAAACAAAACACCTGGACTAGTATGCAGTTTAGTAAATGTTTATGGAGTGAATGAGCAAAATTCCCTCAGCTATAAATTGAGTTAGCAATAAGAGATAATTAAGCAAACAGATCCTGCAGCAAAACAGGACCTTTTAATTTTGATTAACATTCATAATATGACCCTCTGTGAAAAGCAGACATTTAAAAACCCAAACTCAGTAGAAAAAAGAAATAATATTTCTTTAAGACTTTGGCAATTTTTTTCTATAATTGGTCACATCTTACTTTTTCATTTGTCTCTGGTCTCATTTTTATAATAAAACAGGCTTAATATCTGCACAAATTGGACTTCAGCGCTGTCAATATTGTTTTTCCATATTTTCATGAACAAGTTTGAAGGCAATAATGAAAGCAAAGTAATCTTCACCTTTCCAGTGAAAAAAACTGGAACAACCATTCAATTTCAGTTCCATCTTCTGCTATTCAGCCATCAACCTGGAGAGGTGATCATGACTCCATATTAGGCCTGCCTGGAGGGTGGTCCTCTGGAAAAGGGTTGAGGTCATTGTAGGGCCAGGTTGAGGGGTCAGGCATTTCCTGCCGCACCTGGAGGATATAAATGGGGATATTTTAGTCTTTAGCACAAGCCACTCCTTAGCCTGAGAGAGCACAAATATTTACAGAAGGAAAACCAAATAGGAGCACTGCTGCATTGCAGGGCTGTGCTGCTGAACTTAATGAAGGGTTTCTTTCCCCCTATGGATTTCAAAGCAGCCTGAACTAAGGATACAAAAGCAAATAGCATATTCGAGATTTAATGGAAAGGAAAACATGCATGTAGCATAAAAGATCCATTATTACTCCTTAGCACTTAATTTTACCCAAAGTACACTGCAGTGACTTTTTGATGAGTAACTCTGTCCCCCTTCCTGTGAAGCAAGTCAGCTCTTTAGGCCATGACATGGTTGGATGGCATCCCTCTTGGAGTGGTAATCCTCCTAAGAACCAGGAAGCTATGATGTGCAGCTATGTGAGATGGATTTATGATGACATGAAACTTATCAGCAATGCCAGAGTCTGAAGAGAATCCCTGAGAAGCTATGTGTTCTAACAGGAAGAGACAGACTGAAGCCAAAGAGCAGTAAGTATGAACCCAAGATCATACTCTAGAAGATTGGGATGTATTTATTTTTTCTCTTAGGGTCTTTTTTTTAAACTTTGATTTATAGGTGCTCAGAACAACATGAAAAACAAATTGTGTATCTCTTCCTTTCAGTCAGTCCTCCCCAAGAACTAACCACTATGTCAATTTTGGTTTCCAAGAATCAGTTGTGCACCTTTTAATATCATACAATGTACAGTTTTTTGCCTGGCTTCTGCCACTCTGAGCCCCATCCATGCTGTTGTGTACTAGCAGTTCTTTGTACAAATGCCTCCAATCTGCTGTTGATATGAATGTTTGAAAACTGTTCAATAAAGTTATGGGAGGCCATTGATCTGGGCTGGCTTCTGCACTATCTCCCAAAAGACCAAATCAGAATGGAGTTACTAGTGCTAAATATCTACGTAACCGAACTGAAACTGAATTGTTTATCTTATTTTCCTTCCAAAACAGGAAGAGAAAAGAAAAAAGAAAGGAAAAATATAGCCAAGTCTCAAAATAACAAAGAGATTGGTTTTAGGCAACATAAAAAAGCCTGCTCCATTTTAATCCTGACAAGTACGATAACTTAAAATAATCTGATGTTCACAACCCACTTTTTGAATCATGCTGTTTTCCTCTTCCTACTTTGTTAGTCCCATATGAAGACCGACTACTCTGTCAAGCCCAGACATTATGGCTTGGATTTGAAATGTCTCTCAAAACTCATATACTAAAGATTTGGTTGACAACTGATAAGTTAGGGGGGCAGTGATTGGCTCGTGAGTAGTTTAACTTCACCAGTGGATTAGCCCACTGATGAGCTCATAATTTGATGGTCCTACTGGGAGGTGATGGAAAAGTTGGGTCTGTTAAAAGGAGTGGATCAAAGGAGCATGACTATGAATCTGGTCCCCTGCCCTCTCCTCTCATGCTCTTTCCTCTCTGTTTCCCAGCTGTCAGGAGGTGAATGGCTTTGGTCCGCAGTCCCACTCTGCCATGCTGTTGCATCTCACCTCAGGCCCACAGCCAACCATGGACTGAAATCACTGAATCAATAAACAAAAGAAAGAGACTACATAATGGTAAAATTTTAAAGCTACAAAGCCAGAAAACATCATATAAAGTATGTGACATACCAAACTTGTGTTTATCTTTATATAAAAAATGGATTTAATCGATCAATACAGAAAAGACACGTGGATTGGATTATAAAGGTGCCACATGTAAAACACAACTAAAACGTGATCTGGAAAGACTGATTATCATAGACTGACAGATGTTAATCAAAGGAAAAGGAGGAACTAGGATCTTTAAAAAATGCTATAAGCATTACTATCGAAAGCATTAATTAGGGGAAGATAAAGAGGATTTTGCAATAATAACTAAACAAAAGACTGTGGAGTAACATTTCCCCAAAATAGCACCAATGTTTATAAAACAAAACTACTGGAGATATTATAAGAAATAGAAAAATATAAGAAGGTTTTTAATTACGTATTTCAATCCATAAGAGAAAAAAAAAGGCAAATAGTAAATAAGAATGGGAAAGAACAAATACTATAAAAAGGTAGCATTATCAGTACATAGCAGACCATGTTCTATAGAAACAAAAAGTAGACCATCTTTTGATATGAAAGCAATATTGTCTACATTTGGCCATTTGTTCAGAAATTATATTTCAAAGAAAAGAAAAGTATAAATTAACATCAAACCTAAAAGCAAAAATACTAGAAATTTAAAAACCTGTCCTAATCAATTCACTGGACAAAGGTACAATTCAACTCAACCTGAAAAACTCCTGAAAATTAACCATGAAAATGTAATAAAATATAGTTAAAACGATGTTCAGATGATAAAGAAATTAGAAATGTAACCAAGTAAATTAGAAAAATAGTAATTTTAAACTAAGAAAAATTTAAAAAATACTTAGGAAAGAGGCTTAGAAAACAAAAAAAAGAAAGATCCACAAATAATCTCAAGTCCTGATTTTCCTGAAAAATAAAATTAAACCAAATTAACTTTCGTTTAACTTAAAATTTAAAAATAAACTCAAATAACAAAACAAGAAATAAGGGAAAATAACCACAATCAGAGAGAATTGAAGAATGCCAAGTCACCATTTTGCTCTACTTAGTAAAAATGAACTTGAAAATTCCAATAAAATATTTTAAAACGAAGTACAACATGTAGTTACCAAAACGGACACCAGAGGATAGTGAAAGGGTAAACATGGCAGTTACTATGGAAAGAACAATTGTCATGCACTGCCCCCTGTAAGATAGCCAAGAACAACTGTTTGGTACTAGGATAACCACAGAGTCAGAACCCCAATGCTAGCAGTCAAGGACAGCTTCCAGATCTCTAAAGGACACACACACACACACAAATATTATTTAAACTTTTCCAGGAGAAAAACTATTTTCAGAAAAAAAGTGGTAAGTTTAACTGTATATAATCATTAGCTTATACCCCCTGTAGGCAAAAGCAAAAGACAAATCACAAATGGAAAAATACATTTATCATTATTATCATTCATACTTAAGACTTACTCCAATAAGGAAAAACATCATAACAGAAAAAGGGTAACGATGTGCACACAGTTCACAGAAAAGAAACACAGTTCTGAAATATATTCATATATTCCTAACCTCCCTCTTAATACAAAAATATATTAAAACTAGAACCAAGGAACATTATTCATAATTGAGTTGACAACACAATTTCATCAATCAGGCTGGCTGCTTAAGCAATAATGATTGCCTGTTAAAGGAATATTTTTAAATTTTGAATTAATTTCCAAAGGGATACTTTAATTGGTGAGATAGTCCATTTTTTAATATATAGCAAAAGTATGTACAATCAGAAGTCTTCCACCTATCAGTAGCCTCTGAGAGAACTATGTTATTGGTTTCCCAGGTAGACTTCCAGAAATATTTTAATAATTTTCATTCTTATTCAGTTACTTATTCTGAAAACATTTGTTGGGCTCCAGCTATGAGCCAGGCACTGAAGATTCAGTGGTAAACAAAGAAATTTCCTGAAAATCATTTAACCCCATAGAGTTTTTATTCTAGTATAGGAGCAGATACGAATTTACTTTTTGTTCATTTGTTTTTGGTGCTGGGGATTTAACCTAGGTTCTCATGTATGTTAGGCAAGTACTTGACCACAGGGCTACATTCTCAATTGAAGGAGATAGGAATTTTTTAAAGGAAAAAAATAAATGTAAGAGCAAGAAATAATTGCAAGTGTTACAAATAGGGGAAAAAAGATAATATAATATGAAATATTAAAGATATTATTAAATCAATATTAAATAAAGATAATACAAAATATTTCCATTTAGGATCAATGTATTGATGTCAATGACTAAGAAATTTTGTTATTTGGATATTTAAAATGTTAAATATTGAGAGTGGTTTGAAACATTACAAATGGAGGTCAAGAGGCCTTGCAGAGAAAATGACTTTTGAGTAGAGATTCGAAGGCGCTGGCAGAGCTGACTCTGTGGGTATCCTGGAAAAGCCATCAAGAAGGAAAATAACAGGTTTCCTTCAGAAAACAATGAACTCCACAAGACAGAATATGCCCCCATTGCCTGAGGGATACCAGGGACACGAGAGTGACTGGACCAGAGGAGGGGAAGAGGAGGCTTCATACGTCGCTTATAGACTCTGACTTGTCCCTTGAAAAGAGGGGAAGCCAGCCTGACTCAGCCTTCAGGATGCCCTGCCCACCGTGAGGACAGTAAACAGCTGAGGGACAAAGCCAGAAGCAGCGACCCATCCTGAGGCTGTGGCAGTGACCCTCTGAGGAATAGGGCTGTTTTGCATCTGGGTGGTGTCCAGGAGGGTGGTAAGAATAAACTGCATTCCAGCTATCTTTTGAAAGTAGAGTAAATATGCATATGTCTCCCCATCCCTTTCTAATTTACAGATGCTGTTCTAGCACTTTCTTCCTTCATGTTTCACAATATATTTTGGTAATCACTGTACTTGAGTAAGTGAAAAGGTTTCTGATGATTATTATGCTAGTACTTTATTTCCTTGTGTGAATGTTAACGTATTTACGCCACCTCATGTTGATGGACATTTAGTATGTTTTATGATCTTTGCTATTGCTAATTTTGCTAAAATAAACTTTTTGTGTCACATAAGGCATACGAAAATATGTCTACAGGATAAACATGGTAAAGCAAAAATGATTTAGTGAATGATAACTGTGTTCATAATTCCAGCAGATAGTTTCTGTCTATAGAAACTGTTCAACGCAGAATACACAGGTTTATATTTCTTCACTCTCTCTTATGAAAGATCACAGGAATGTTATTCCCTCTGCACCCACCTCAGCATCAAGTTACCAAAGTTGATACATCTTATCTTTATGGAAATCTATAGGGGATTGATTTGGGTATACTCAGGAATAGAAAGATGGTTTAATATTTTTAAAGTACGTTGTTTGGTGCAGCAAAAGTTCCACATTTGATAATATTCAAGACTAATTTCTAATTTTAAGTAAATCTTCGCTCAGAATTCATGGATATTTCTCCTACTTGAAAGGGAGTCTTCTTCTTCTTCTTCTTCTTCTTCTTCTTCTTCTTCTTCTTCTTCTTCTTCTTCTTCTTCTTCTTCTT